>NC_138370.1:80283103-80343264 GCF_054177405.1 Leptonychotes weddellii
GAGAAACAATCTGAGGGTTCTAGAGGGGAGGGGGGTGGGGGGATGGGTTAGCCTGGTGATGGGTATTAAAGAGGGCACGTATTGAATGGAGCACTGGGTGTTATATGCAGACAATGAATCATGGAACACTACATCAAAAACTAATGTAATGTATGGTGATTAACATAACATAATAAAATTTAAAAAAAGCACTTGAAAAGAAAAAAATCTTAAAGAAAATGAAATGTATTATTTATAAATCTTTCTAAAATAATAAGTAATGAAATGCTATAAAATTATCATAATGTATATCTGTAATTTGAATACCAGTATTAAAATGAAAATTTCATTCAGTTAAAAAAATTAAGTAACTATGTATTTAATCATGATAAATCAAGTGTTTTAAGCAAGATTGATTATTGAATTAGGTCAAATCCCATTTCAGTATCCCTGGAGATGATAATTCCATAGCGTTAGAATACAGGGACTTTGGAGCCAGCCATGTTAGATTCAAAACTCAACTTCACCATCTACTAGCTACACAATCATTGTGCAGTTAAACCTTGCTTTACTTTATATTTTTTCCATTTCCTATTATAAAATAGAAATAATATAAACCTACCTCATAAGATAATAATCATAACAATGATTATCAACTGTAAAGTACTTTGAATACAGCTAGGTATTATGTACATGTTTCTTTGTATTATTCTTATTATATGTTTTCCTTAAAATATGAAAATAATTACTATATAAATCCATTTTCTAATATTTTACCATCTTTGCATTCATATAACGAATACTATTTGGCTATGATGAATTCTCTTTTTAATCAAGTGATAAGTTCTGCTGTTAATATTTTAGTTAAAATACTTATGTCAACATTCATAACATATGACCACAAACTGAATGGCTTAACAGAAATGTAATCTTTCACTGTTCAGGAGGCTAAAAGTCTGAAATCAAGATATTGGCTTGGCCACACTCCCTCCAGAAATTCTAGAAGAGATTCCAGTCCTTGCCTCTTCTTCTGGTGGCTGGAGGCATTCCTCGGCTTCTGGCTGCATACGATAATCTCTATATCTGTTTTACCATGGTCCTCTCCTCTGTGTCTCAAACATTTCTCTTCCTTTCTCTCATAAGCATTTAGGAATCACTGAAGTAATCCAAGATGATTTCATATCACTATCCTTTAATGAATTACACCTGCAAACGTCCTCTTTCTTTTTTTTTCTTTTAAGGTTTATTTATTTTAGAGAGAGAGCAGGAGCACAGGGAGAGGCAAAGGGAGAAGAACAAGCAGGCTCCCCATTAAGCAAGGAGCCTGATGTGGGACTGGATCCCAAGAACCCTGGAATCATGACCTGAACCGAAGGCAGACACTTAACCAACTGAACCACCCAGGTGCCCACAAAAGCCCTCTTTCCAAATGAGGTCACATTCACAGTTGTGGGGTAGAAATATCTTTTGAGAGGTCACTACAATATTCATAACCAAGATTATAATTGTATTTATTTGGGTAATATTTGTTTTGGTTTCAAAATGTACTTGCTTTAAAAATCTGAGTGAATTTTTCTTTCACTGTTTCTAACAGTTTAAATAACATTTCAATGAGCTCTCAGTAAGGAGAATCCTTCTATGAGATGGTTTATGGTTTATGAATTTTATTATTTTTTTTTAGGGAATCTCTTGCACAACTTTTTCTTATTTTTTTACATCAATCTCACCCAGGCCATTTCTTCTGTTAAATTTTTGGTAAATCATGGTTTACCAGGAAATTTTCCAATTTGCCCAAGTTATTTGAATTTATTTAAACTGAGTGAGCAAAATAATGTATTTTAATATTTATTTTTTAAATCTTTTCTGGTTGTCTATTTCTCTCTTATACTTTCATATTTTATCTGAACATATTTCCTTTTAAAGTTGATAGAATAAACTATTTTATAGGTCTTTTTTTTCTCCCCAAAAGATCCACACACAAAAGATCCAAACTACCATTTATAGCATGAAGGGCGTATAGGTAGATCTTGATGAGAATCAGTATTTTAGTAAAAATTACAATCTGAGGTGAGGGCCCTAAAGGGTCTTCACGCATGCATAAAGTGATTCTAGTCTTTTTGTTTTCAAAACACAGTGGTAATTGGGATCCAAATGATAATATCACTTCAGAGACAGTATCAGTAATTCCTGAAAACTGGCTATTTCCCTTTCCACAGCATTTATTCATCACGATAACGAACTAGAAGTCCCTTTTGGAAGGGAGAGTAGAAAAAACCTGAAGTACGTATTTCTTAGCTATGGTTTAGAGCTCAAGAGGCTCTGAGTCTGTTAGCTGCTTAGGTCTAGAAAATCAGGGAGAACTACTAACATTCTATTGAGGATAAAGTAGACAAGATGTTTAACAGATCTAAATTGCCTTTTCCATTTTGTTTGTTCATTTTAAGATCATTATAAAAATATATTAAGACCTTAGTAAGCTCAATTATAATCCAGTACTTGGGACATCATGATGATCCTTATCAGTTAAGTCATTCTTTTTATCACTTAGTCTCTGTAGACCATTTGAATATCATACTCATCATGGCTCAGGTATTTAAGAACAGACATTTGACTATTTCTACTTTGGGATCTAATTCTCCTAAATATATAAAATTTATAAGGGTGTGCCTAAATAATTTTTAAATGAGGTAAACCATTGATTTTATGTCCCCCACTTAAGGCAAATACTTCATGGTCCTTGAGTGAGATATCAAAGTTAATACATGAAGATATGGTATAAAATGATATGCCCAACTTGCTTATTGCAGCCATGTAATGGGAAAAGCAAATGGATTGTGTTTAAAATGAATCATTTACTAATGAACCACAGAATATTAGTTATTTGGCCATTATAAATAAGACAGTGGTTCCTTATAAAACATATATCATCAACAAACTAAATCTTAAATATACTCATTCATGTGCAGTTGTGCAAGAAGTCAGATATCATTGGTTCAAATAATCCCTGTGAAGCTGAGGAGTTAAGATGGCAGAGTAGTAGGAGAACCCTATATTTGCCTCATGCCTAGAACACAACTAGATAAATATCAAATCATTCTGAACATCCAGGAAATTGATCTGAGGACTGAGAAAACAAACTGCACATCTAGAGGGAGAAGAGACCACATCGTGGAAGGAAGATGTGAAGACATGATTTGGAGAAAAAAAGAATCACTGATTCTTAGAGGAGAGGGAGCTCTGATAGGGAGAGAGGAGAGAAAGAGAGAGAATGAACAGAGCACAGGGCATTGCACAAGAAAAACACTTCCCCAAAACAATGGAGAGGGGAAAAAGAGAAAGGCTGATTATTGCAAGTTTTTACAAGCAACGGAGCTCAAAGACTGAAGTTTTAGAAGTCCATGCTATCACTGGGTGGGGGGCCTGGCAGGCACAGAGGTGCTCCTCTGGAGAAGGAGGGCAGAGGCTGGGAGCAGACAGTGCAGTCACACTGAGAGAGACAGTTCCCCTTTCTTTGACTGTGTGTGGGAGAGATGGCCCTACCTCTCCAGGGACAAAAGAGTCGGCAGGTGCCATTGAACTGCCCGTTCATTAGCATATAAGCAGAGATGCCTGCTGAGGGTAGCTAACCTGGACACTGACTTTTTACTGTGCGTTACCATGAACTCCAAGACCCTGTGCATTCCTGCAGCTGGCTTTCTGGGATAAACCAGAACCAGCCACAAAGTGGCAAGACCCTCCCCCAGAGGATCAGCCTGGTCCATGCGGGGTCCCTAAATTTAGAGTTTTGAAACCCACCTGGCATGCCTGAGATAAAACACTAGAGCACAGTGCCAGCAAGCAGGCAGGCAGACGGCGCAGACACAGACAGGGTGAAAGCAGGGCTCTGAGGGATGCCTGGGACTAATGAGGAGAAATTGTTCACTCATCTGTGAAGGCTTCCAGAACAGGGGAGACTGCAAACTTCCCTCACCAGTGAGAGAGCGAGCTGACACCATTTTTCCCTGGCCCATCTGCCCTGATGGCCCTCAGTGAGCAGCACAGCACCCCACAGTGCTTACACCAAGCCCTGCCTCCCTGAACTCTTCAGGTGCTTCTGAGCTAGGGCAAGGGTGCCTGAGAGTCAGCGCAGCAGCAGGCCCTTCCCCAAAAAGACCAGCCCAACCCTCCTCATCCACAAAGTCTAGTGACCATAGAATGCTGCAGTGCTTAAGCTTTAAGGGAAATAGGATCTAGCCTCTCTTTTTTTTTTTTAATTCATATAAATCCAATTTGAGTAACATTTATTTCTTCATCATCTCTGTGCTTTTTTTGTACGCTTTCCTGGTGTTAAAAATTACAGTTCAACCAAGGAGACGGTTATCATCATCTCCAGTCTATTACAGCAACTGTGGTAGTTGTGGATGGTGATTCTGGGTTTCTCAGTGCTACTTCTAGAAAAATCTACTAAAATACAGGTTAACAAGCCAAATCCCTTTTTTTTTTTTCCCTAGCCTCTCTTTTAATAAGCAGACCAAAACACACCTAGTTAAAACTCGCCACACATTGGACAAGATCCAAACACTCTGCCATTGCAGGAAAGCAGGAACTCTGTAGAAGACTGACCTGTGGAAAAGAGCATCCAAAACACCACAGCAGAGTGCACATGGCATACACCAGAGACACTTCCTGAAGTGCCAGGCCCTGGACAGTGTAGGACCTCTTCTTAATATAGCCATTACTCTCAGGAGCAGAAAACATAATAAGCTTTACTATCACACAGAAGACAGAGACCTAGACAAAATGCCAAGATGGAGGAATTCACCCCCAAAGAAAGAACAACAACAAGTCCTGGCCAGGGTTCTAATCAAAACAGATATAAGCAATTTGCCTGAACCAGATTTTATAATAACAATCATAAGGTGACTAGCTGGGCTTGAGAAAGCATAGAAGACACCAGGGAGTCCCTTACCACAGAGATAAAAGTACTAAAAAGTAGTCAGGCTGAAATAAAAAACGCTATAATCAAGATGAAAAAAAAACAACTGGATATAATGACCGCAAGTAATATAAGGGCACTAAATTCATAACTATCATTAATCACTCTGAATGTAAATGGACTAAATGTTCCAATCAAAAGACATAAGGTATCAGAATGGATAAAAAAAAAAACAAAACAAGACCCATCTATATGCTGCCTATAAGAGACTCATTTTAGACCTAAAGACACCTACATATTGAAAGTGAAGGGATGGAAAAGCATTTATCATGCTAATGGACACCAAAAGAAAGCCAGAGTAGTCATACTTATATCAGAAAAAAGTAGATTTTAAACAAAAGACTGTAACAAGAGACGAAGAAGGGCACTATATCATAATAAAGGGGTCTACCCAACAAGAAGATCTAACAATTGCAAAATTTTTATGACCCCCAATTGGGAGCACCCAAATATATAAAGCATATATAGAGAAACATAAAGAAACTCATTGATAACAATACAATAATAGTAGGGGACTTTAACACCCAACTTACAGCCATAGACAGATTATCTAAGCAGAAAATCAAAAAGGAAACTGGGGCTTTGAATGACATACTGGACCAGATGTACTTAACAGATATATTCAGAGCATCTCCTCCTAAAGCAGCAGAATACACATTCTTCTCCATTGCACACTGAACATCCTCCAGAATAGATCACAAACCGGGTCACAAATCATACCTCAATAAGTACAAAAAGAATGAGATCATACCATGCTTATTTTCAGACCATAATACTGTGAAACTTGAAGTCAGCCACAAGAAAAACTTTGGAAAGGCCACAAATACATGGAGATTAAAGAACATCCTACTAAAGAATGAATGAGTTAACCAGGAAATTAAAGACAAAATAAAAAAAAAAAATGCATGGAAGCCAATGAAAATGAAAACAGGATAGTCCAAAATCTTTGGGATGCATCAAAAGTGGTCATTAAGAGGGAAGTATACTGAAATGCAGGCCTACCTCAAGAAGCAAGAAAAGTCTCAAATATACAAATTAAACTTATACCTAAAGGAGCTAGAAAAGGAACAGAAAATAGAGCCTAAAGCCAGCAGAAGGGAAATAATAAAGATTAGAGCAGAAATAAATGACATACAAACAACAACAAAAGAAACAAACAAAAAACAGTAGAACATATCAATGAAACTAGGAGCTGGTCCTTTGAAAGAATTAATAAAATTGATAAGCCCCTAGCCAGACTTATCAAAAAGAAAAGAGAAAGGACCCAAATAAATAAAATCACAAATAAAAGAGGAGAGATCACAACCAACACCGCAGACATACAAGCAATTATAAGAGAATATTAATATGCCAACAAGTTAGGCAATCTGGAAGAAAATGGATAACTTCCTAGAAACACATAAACTACCAAAACTGAAATAGGAAGATATAGAAAATTTGATCAGAACCATAACCAGCAAAGAAATTGAATCACTAATAAAAAATCTCCCAACAAACAAAAGTCCAGGGCCAGATGGTTTCCCAGGGCAATTCTACCAAATATTTAAAGAAGAGTTAATACCTATTCTTCTCAAACTGTTCCAAAAAATAGAGATGGAAGGAAAACTTCTGAATTCATTCTACAAAGCCAGCATTACCTGGATTACAAAATCAGACAAAGACGCCACTAAAAAGGAGAATTATAGGCCAATATCCCTGAGGATCATGGATGCAAAAATTCTCAACAAGATACTAGCAAATGAAATCCAAAGTACGCTAAAAGAATCATTCACCACAATCAAGTGGGATTTATTCCTGAGCTGCAAGGTTGGTTCAATATGAACAAACCAATCAGTGTGATACACCACATTAATAAAAGAAAGGATATGATCCTTTCAATAGATGCAGAAAAAGCATTTGACAAATACAACATCTATTCTTGATAAAAACCCTCAACAAGTAGGGATGGAAGAACATATTTCAACATCATAAAGGCCATATATGAAAGACTCATAGCTAATATCCCCTCAATAGGTAAAAACTAAGAGCTTTTCCTCTAAAAAGTCAGGAACAAGACAGGGAGGTCCACTCTCACAATTGTTATTCAACAGTACTAGAAGTCCTAGCTTCAGCAAACAGACAACAAAATGAAATAAAAGGCATCCAAATCAGCAAGGAAGAAGTCAAACTTTCATGATTTGCAGAGGACATGATACTCTAAGTAGAAAACACAAAAGACTTAAAAAAATGCTGGAATTTATATATGCATTCGGCAGAGTCACAGGATACAAAATCAATGTACAGAAATCTATTGCATTTCTATACACCAATAATGAAGCAGCAGAACGAGAAATCAAGGAATCAATCCCATTTACAATTACACCCAAAACCATAAGATACCTAGGACCAAAAAGGTAAAAGATCTGTACTCTGAAAACTATAGAACATTTATGAAAGAAATTTAAGATGACACAAACATCTGATGTTCATGAATTGGAAGAACAAATATTGTTAAAATGTCCATACTACCAAAGCAAACTACACATTTAATGGAATCCCTATCAAAATACCACCAGCATTTTTCATAGAGCTAGAACAATCCTAAAATGTGTATGGAACCACAAAAGACCCTGAATAGCCAAAGTAATCCTGAAAAAGAAAAGCAAAGCTGGAGGCATCACAATTTCTGGTTTCAAGCTATATTACAAAGCTGTAGTCATCAAGACAGTATGCTACTGGCACAAAAAAAACAGACGCACAGATGAATGGAACAAAACAAAAAACCCAGAAGTAGACCCACAACTATATGGTCAACTAATCTTCCACAAAGCAGGAAAGAATATCCGGTGAAAAAAGACAGTCTTTCCAATAAATGGTGTTGGGAAAACTGGACAGCTACATGCCAAAGAATGAAACTGGACCACTTTCTTACACTGTATACAAAAATAAATTCAAAATGGATCAAAGACCTAAATGTGAAGTGGGAAACCATCAAAATCATAGAGGAGAACACAGGTAGTAACCTTTTTGACATCAGCTGTAGCAACTTCTTACTAGACATGCTGCTGGAAGCAAGGGAAACAAAAGCAAAAGTGAACTGTTGGGACATCATCAAGATAGAAAGCTTCTGTGCAGTGAAGGAAACAATGAACAAAACTAAAAGGAAATTTTCAGAATGGGAGAGGATATTTGTAAATGACATATCTGATAAAGGGTTAGTGTCCAAAATCTATAAAGAACTTATCAAACTCAACACCCAAAAACCAAATAACCCAGTTAGAGAATGGACAGAACACATGAATAGACATTTTTCCAAAGAAGACATACAGATAGCTAACAGACACATAAAAAGATGCTCAATATCACTCATCAATCAGGGAAATACAAGTCCAAACCACAATGAGATACCACCTCACACCTGTCAGAATGGCTAAAATTAACACAGGAAACAACAGATATTGGTGAGGTTGTGGAGAAAGGGGAACTCTCTTATAATGTTGGTGGGAATGCAAACTGGTGCAGCCACTCTGGAAAGAAGTATGGAGGTTCCTCAAAAAGTTAAGAATAGAACTACCCTACAACCCAACCATTGCACTACCAAGTATTTACCCAACAGATACAAAAATACTGATTTGAAGGGATACATACACTCTGATATTTATAGCAGCATTATCAACAATAGCCAATTATGGAAAGAGACCAAACATGCATCAACTGATGAATGGATAAAGAAGAGGTGATATATATCTATATATCTATTTCATATATAGTAATGGAATATTACTCAGCCATCAAAAAGAATGAAATACTGCCATTTGCAACAACGTGGCTGGAGCTAGAGAGTATTATGTTAAGTGAAATAAGTCAGTCAGAGAAAGACAAATACCATATGATTTCACTCATATGTGGAATGTAAGAAACAAAACAGATGAATATAGGGGAAGGGGAGAAAAAAAAAGAGGGGGAGGCAAACCATAAGTGACTATAGAGAACAAACTGAGGGTTGCTGGAAGGCAGGTGGTCAGAGGATAGGCTAAATGGGTGGTGCGGATTAGGAGGGCACTGGGTGTTATATGTAAGTGATGAATCACTAAATTCTACTCCTGAAACCAATATTATACTATATGTTAACTAAGTAGAATTTAAATAAAAACTTAAAAAAGTCCAGTTGAAGCTTAATATTGCACTTCATTTAGATCAATAATCAGAAATATGGACTGAAATTTTAAGTACTATCACTGATACTAATTAATATTTCTACTGAAAATGCCTTAAAATTTATATATGTTACATAGCAGTAACCTGAAAGAGCAAAGGTTATCCACAAAAATACTGCTACAATTAATTCAGGCAGCCACTAAAGCTTTAATAGTGGCACATATTCAGGGAGGATAAAACTAACCATAATGTTTCATTACCAACTGAACTTAAGAGCACAAAAGTCTGAGTTGAAACCTGAATACATTCATTTACTGTGTAACTTTGGACAAGCTGTTTACGCTTCAGGCACTTCACTTTTTTCATATAAAATAGGTATGTGTATGTTATTTACTTCATATTGCTTATGTGAGAATTAAATGAGTTAACACATGAAAATGGTTACAACATTGCTTAGTGTGTAATAAGCTCTCAGTACATGTTACTTATTTTATTAGGTGGCAGTACCAAAGGAAGACTAGTATGTTGTGCCTATTGTTTTCATAACAAAATTTCTCTATGAATGGAAACATCTATGTTACCTGCACTGAGAAAAATCCCACTAAAAATTGATGCCCTGAAGCTGAGTTTCTGCTAAACAGGTAGGCTAGTCCCATCAATCTAAGGAACTTATGAATCATTTCTTCTAAATCTGAAATATAATAGACCTGTCAAGGTGGGCTGAAAAAGTTTACATTTCCTTTTCAAAATCTCAACTTTTCTCCAAGCAATAAACTCACTGGAAGCAAACAAATTCTTCACAAGTCTATTCAACCTAAAAAGTGTGTTTGAATATATAAGGGAAACAGAAAGAGGAAGAGATAGAGTATGACAATAACATAGAATAAAACCAACAAAGAAAAAGAGACAAAGAGAATAATGTTTCCAACATTCAGTTCTTTGGAAGATTTTAGCATGAGGTTTATAATGTGTGTATTTATCTTCTTTAGGTTAGAACTAGCTCTTCTTCACTGTATTTACATAATAGAAAAGATTTGATATTTCCATAAAGCAGATCTTATGATTTTACTATCCTAATATCATATGCTTAAAATGTTATTCATTCTTAGAAATTTTCATGTAATTATAAGCATGACACTCAAACTGATTTATAGCAAATATTGAGAGATTAATGTGAGTTAAATAGTCCAGAAATAAAGGGAAAATTGTGATTAAAGTTCATCAACCAGCCCAACACACAGCAGTTCAGCGATCCTTTGTTTGATCCACTTCATCATCATCTTTAAATACTTTTTAAGTTTGAGCATGTATACTATACTTCCTGGGAAGTTCACTAAGAAAACATAAAAACACAAAATTCACTGTTTTTCTCTAAAAATAATAGCACACAATAACACCAAATGTAGAAGCAAAAACTTTCATTGTCATTATGTTTGCTTTCTAACTTACTTTCCAGGGACCATAACTCTCTACACCCACAGAAATTCCCTTAGGTCAGAAACGATTTGTTGACCTCAAATTACTCTAACAGCAACTTGACTCATTCCCCTCTCAGTTAAGAATGTGTGTCAGGGAACTCGGAGTTTTTCTTTGAATTCCTCCTGCTCACCCAACTTCTAAACATTATGTCTTATAACAAGTCCTAGAAGAGGGAGAAGCATAAAATATTTGAATAAATAATGGACAAAGTCTTATCAAATCTGATAAGATTTGACCTCCCAAAAAGGATGATACAAAGATCAAGAGTCATAGAAAATGAAGTAGAAAGCAAATTAACAATGGAGAAAATCAGTGGCATCAAATTTTAGAAAGATCTAAAATTGCTAAACATGTGGATGGACTAATGAAGATAAAAGGGAGCAAAAATTATCAAAATTAGAAATGAAAGAAGGAACATAACTGCTGATTCCATGTCTGTTATGAAATCAATATGGGAATATGCAGTATTACTGGTCACTGAGTTTTTGTCCCAGATGCACCAAAGAATTGGAGGCCTGAGGCCAGAAAGGGGAGATAGAGTTTATTGAAGAGATAAGTATACTACACTTTCAAGAGTGAAAGGGGGCCGCTGCCTGAGCAAGCATGGCAAAGGCACTGAGAAGCTCTAGCCTGCTTTGTGCATATGTAAATTTGGCTTTGATTGACATTTTTGATTGACAGCTGGTGGTTATATTACATCTTGGCTTCTGCGCATGTGCCTACCCATGATGCATTTTGTTATAATTGTATTTATTTATGTATTGTATACTTACGAGTGCCTAATGAGCTTTTGTTGTGACCCTTTAAAAGTAGGTAAGGACAAGCTGCAATCTGTGCTCATGCTCAGCTCCTAGAAGTCCCCTTGTGACTTTTGGAGCAGCTCTGTGGCTAGGCCTTTCCTGTTCTGGAAACAAAAACTTTTCAACTTATTCTGTGAAACCAGTATTACTTTGATTTCCATACTAGATAAGGACATCGCAGGTCAAAAAAAACCTACATACTAATATACTTCTTGAACACAGACACAAATAGAGATGAAATTTCTATCTAGCTATCTCCCCATTCCCTGTAAAAGATCATGAAACTTAGATGTGTAATGAACATTTGCTTTTATACCAAATGCTTTCTTATTGACACCGGAGACTGGGGGAATTCTCCGCCCCAAGACCTCAACCACCAGCAGGTGCCAGGTTCTTGACTGTGCCACAAGAAACAATCAAGGCCAAGTCAGAGTAAAGCATAGCAGAAGTTTTATTGAAAAGTAAAAGTGCACAGGGCGCCTGGGTGGCTCAATTGTTTAGGCGTCTGCCTTCGGCTCAGGTCATGATCCCAGGGTCCTGGGATGGAGCCCCGCATCGGGCTCCCTGCTCAGCGGGGAGCCGGCTTCTCCCTCTCCCTCTGCTGCTCCCCCTGCTTGTGCTCTCTCTCTCTCTCAAATGAATAAATAAAATCTTTAAAAAAAAGAAAAGCAAAAGTCCAGAAGTACACACTCCAGGTTAGGGACGGCGGTGCAGACACACTCAGAGGATCTGAGTCGCCTGAGATAAATGCAGGATTCTGATTCTTATAGGCAGTTATAATTAAGGGGTGGAATATTTATGTAGGGTTTGGGCAACAGGCAGACTTCCAAGAACTTTGCGTATTAGGCCTGCTCTAGGGTAGTCACTGCACAGGCGCAGTCTGAGTTTTCTCTTGGCTGGATCTACTGGAAGTCCTGTAGCGCCCCCAGTGGAGGGATGATGATGCGCATTTGTGTTGCAGTTGCACAACCTTGTAGCTTCTCCTAGCAACAAGTATTCTGTTACTCAACAGGTGTCAGGTCAGTTCCCTGTTCCTTGTCTTTCCTTCTGCAGTTACCCAACATTTCCCTATTCTACCTGCCTCATTCTGAAGATTTATATGTATATGACTTTTTTTATTTTTTAATTTTTATTATTTTTGAAAAGATTTTATTTATTTGAGAGAGAGAGTGGGAGTGGGAGGGAGAGGGAGAGAGAATCTGAAGCAGACTCTGCGCTAAGCGCAGAGCCCGTGGGTCTTGATCCCATAACAGGGAGATCACGACCTGAGCCAAAAACAAGAGTTGGTCGCTTAACTGACGGCCACCCAGGCGCCCCTACATGTAGATTCCTTTTTTAGAGATTATATTTTATATATTCATTTTGCCTCACAATTATTTATTTAGAGATTAGCTCTAAATTCTACTGACTTTATTTATCATGAATTGAACTATGTCTTTTATGTCGTCAACTATGTATCACCTAATAGAGGCTCTCATTTCCAAATATGAATAATTGCTAATTTTTAGTCACCGATTGCTTTTTGAGCCTCATGTTACTGGAACTGAATGGTGGTATTAAACTATATTCTGAGAAAAGAATTCCTAATATTATTTTGGAAATCAAATCAAAATATTTCAATGATTAAATGAATAATAAAACATTTAAAAACCAGTTTATGGATAAAAACCACTTGATATTAGTAAAAATAGTATCAAGTTATGTAATTACAACTCTTGAATAGATGTCAGATTTTCCCAGAAGGAAAACCTAATACTGATAGCATGCATTTGATGTATTTATTACCTCTGAGAACTAGGAAAAAAATCCCAATCAAATCACTTTGTTATATCTGTGTGCTGATAAATCATATGTAAGAAAGAAGCTATAGTAATAAATGCTATTTTCATTTTCCAAACTTTGAACATTTGGACTGTCCTACTAAGGACTTAGAGGAAGTTTTCTACAGTAAATATAAGCATAATGAGCAAAACTTTCTACCTTGAACAAGTCTTAACAACACCTTGGCAACATTGTAAACTTCCAACATATGGTTCATTTACATGAAGAGCATCTTGGCAGAAAGTTTTTAAGTATCTAAGCCTCAAAGATGAGAAGACAAACATCCTGGCCCACGAGGTGATTAATGCCATTGTAGACAACCATGATTGATTGCCCAGAACACGTTCTTCTGTCAAATTTCTCCTGGTAAAAACTCAGTGCAAATGAAACTTTTTTTTTTTAGTCATTTTAAATATTTTAACAGCTTCATTTCCTTGGGTAAAATGATTAGTGCATTATAATTAGCAGATATCCTTGGGTTGACTATCATGAAAATAAAGTTTGTGCACACTTGCAGAATGTAAACTACTATAATTTAATTCTATTTTGTTTCTTTTATTTAGTACTTTACAGAGATGTATTCTTATGTCGAAATGTAGAAGACAGTGTAAAAGCTAGCAAATACACAGATTCACCAATAAAAATCTTGAAAAATGTATATGTTCTAATTAAGAAATTTATCTGAATCATGGTTAGAAATTACTAATTGTCATTGACAAATAAATCCCTGATTTCTATATGATATAGTAACTTAACTTTCACTATACTTTAAACTTCTGAACAACATTAATTACACATTTGCCTATGGCATTGAATATATCAGATCTTTCAGTTATATCTGCAGAAGTGCATTTGTTTCAATTTTATAATGCTAAAATCACAAGGGCGCCTGGGTGGCTCAGTCAGTTAAGCGTCTGCCTTCGGCTCAGGTCATGATCCCAAGGTTCTGGGATCAAGTCCTGCATCGGGCTCCCTGCTCAGCTGGGGGCTGCTTCTCCTTCTGCCTGCCGCTCCCCCACTTGTGCGTGCACTCTATCTCTCTCTCAAATATATAAATAAAATCTTCTAAAATATTTTTAAGTCAGTTGTTAAAGATGTAGAAAAGTCAACATTTTTGTTTGTCTTTGTCAGTCAATGTGCTTGCAAGATATGACAGGGGTAAAAGAAATGATCTAGAAAAATGACAGAGCATGTAGTCTTAACTTACAGTACATAAGATTCCATGAAATAGTTTGCATTTAAAAAGGATATTTGGATACTAATACTTTCATGGGACTAGTGCCCATTGTTTCATCAGATTCAGGAATAGTTATAACCCCCAAATGTTTAAAAAAATCTCTCTCTAGAATTCCATTTGTGTAATATGAGTATATATTAACTTTTGCTGCTTCTGAAACAAAACTAGTGCGATGCATTTGTATTAGAAATACAATTGGGGGGCTCCTGGGTGGCTCAGTTGGTTAAGCGACTGCCTTCGGCTCAGGTCATGATCCTGGAGTCCCGGGATCGAGTCCCACATCAGGCTCCCTGCTCAGCAGGGAGTCTGCTTCTCCCTCTGACCCTCCTCCCTCTCATGTTCTCTGTCTCTCATTCTCTCTCTCGCAAATAAATAAAATCTTAAAAAAAAAAAAAGAAAAGAAATACAATTGGGGCAGAGGTGGAATACATAGAAGTGTGATTCTGAAGTGTTGTGCTAAACTTTCTACAAACTCAGGTATGTAATTATGAGCAGCTAAAGCCTCTCAAGAAGGCAGGCATAACCATGTTGTGCTTTTCTAGTTCTCACTTAATGGATCACTGAATGTGATAACAGGGTGCCCAGTGCAGTGCTAATTGGATGTGATGTTCTCAGTGGTGCATTGACATTTTTGGGAAAAGGTGTGTAATAAAGGTGTCTGCTTAGACTTGAGACTTTCTGCTCGGGAAGACACATGATTTCGGAGCCCTTTCTTTTCTCATGTAATACATGTTTGATTTTTATCTTATGTGTGTATGTTTGGTACCCTTTCTTCCACTTTTCTGTTTTTTCCCTTAATTTACTTAAAGCTTTTATTAAAACCAAAACAGAAATCAGAACAAGGACATCTCCTCTGCCAATTCCTTTTGGAAAAAAATTATTATCCTTTAAATTGCTTCTAGAGGGCACCTGGGTGGCTCAGTTGGTTGGGCGACTGCCTTCGGCTCAGGTCATGATCCTGGAGTCCCTGGATCGAGTCCCGCATCGGGCTCTCTGCTCGGCGGGGAGCCTGCTTCTCCCTCTGACCCTCCCCCCTCTCATGTGCTCTCTCTCTCTCTCTCATTCTCTCTGTCTCAAATAAATAAATAAAATCTTTAAAAAAAATAAATAAATAAAAAATAAATTGCTTTTAGAAGGCCTCACTGAACAGGGAGGTAAGTTCATGAATGACGGATTAATGTGGAAGCTGGTACTCTGGAGAACATACTGTAATACCAAGCAGATCGGAAAATGTGTGCTGAATTATTGTTATGGTAATTACCCTTCACTGAATTTATCTTGGAGTTAAAAAGTAATAATAAAAATCTTGAATAGGTAGAATAATTACACTTAACTGCTGTAATTAATAAATTAATTTTAGAAAATGATTCATATCAGGAATGAATTATAATGACTGAAATTTAAAACCTCTGTGCTAACACTTTCTACGAAGTTTTAACAAATTGTGCTTAAATTATTATTAAAAAATATTTTTCTGGCTTAACATTTTATGTATCTTAGTTTTGATTCTTCTAACTACCCAATTTTAATATGTAATCAATGTCTTCATATTATAAGGATGTGCAAAACAAATACATTTTTAGGAACAGTTACCCTCATTCACAGGGATAGTTGTGATTTACTATATGTCCACACACACACACACACACAGACACACAGACACACACACGCGCGTGTCAATGAAAGCACATGCACAGGCTACACTGTATATGCCACATAAAACCACTTCCATAGATGGATTTGATTACTTATCACTAAAGCTTATAAAAACTTCATGAAGACTGCTCTAACTATAACTTAATACTAATCTGTATGCTTATTATCCAGAATTCCATGGTAATTTTGGATAGAATTCATAAACTATTTAAGAAGGCATTATAGTCCATTGCTTTTGACTCAAAAATTTATTTAAGAATTTTTTTTAGAACTTTTATGTAACTTGCTTTAAACATTCATTTGTACATATTTCTTAAAATTTCACCAAGTTCTGTGGGAATTTGAGCTGGACAACTGCTAAGAAGGCCACCAGATATAATAGGTGCTGCACTGGTGAGGAATGAGAAAGTTCTGTTCTGCATCTATCATCAGGTTTCTCCGAATCATCATTGTGTTTCTATAAAACCTATCAAAATGCATACTGCATAAATTTTTTATTATGTTATAATAAAACACATAATAATTTGTGAACAGATATTTTAAAAATATTAAAGTATATTAAAAATTTAAGCAACATTATCATGTTATTATACTCACACATTTCTAAATTTGACATGTGAAACAGGTACCATCTCAGGAACAATGGAAAAGAGCATATATTGAAGAAAGTCCAAGTACTGCTTCAGTGTAATTTTAATCCAGTAAATAAGGGTCCCATTATTTATGTCCATGGCCGAACAGTGTCTGGATTATCAACACAGGTTTTCTCTCTTCTTTCCTTCCTCCTTTCTTCTCTCTCTTTTTTTCCTGTTGCTGTATTTGTTCTTTCTTTTTTTTTTTTTTTAAGATTTTATTTATTTATTTTTCGGAGAGAGAGAGAGCGCGAGCAGGGGGAGCGGCAGGCAGAGGGAGAGGGAGAAGCAGGCTCTGCGCTGAGCAAGGAGCCCAATGCGGCGCTCGATCCCAGGACCCTGGGATCATGACCCGAGCCGAAGGCAGATGCTTTACCAACTGAGCCACCAAGGTGTTCCTGTATTTTTTCTTTCATTCACCTTTTCTCCTGCCAATTACAATTCCAACACTACAGTGTGTTCTATTGTTCACTGTTGAGATCTGGTAAGTTTATGTATCCCAGAATAACGAACACTGAACTGAAAATGGAAATATGCTAAATACCAGTTAAATTTCCATTTAAAATAAAGCCCTTCCCCTTGCCTTTAAGAAAGATAACTCTCTTTCTTTCCTTGATGATATATATTTTCAATTAGACATGAAAATGAATGTAAAATTGGAAAAAAAGCTTACAGAGAAGAGTATCGAATGGAAAACTAACAACTATATAATTAGTGGATCTCGTTTAACACAACTTCATGTATTTTATTTATTTACATTCATTCCTAACATGGATGGGCACTAAATATCCACAGTGTTAAGGAAGGAAATTAGCCTTATTTGAGAAGATTCCATTTGATGTTAATCTAATTGTTTATTTCATAACAGGCATAAATTAATGTAACCCTGTTCTTGGTCTTCCCTCTCTTGTGTGCATAACATGAGTGGCAGTGCATGCCAAGTACAGACGGACTTAGGCGCCTCCATCTGTGATCTAGGCATAGAGACCAACTATCCTCATCGTTAAGTTATTTCTTTAAAAAATACATTTGGCATGGCTAAATTCAAGAGCATGCACTATTTGCTCTTTGTTTTATTAAAAGTATTGCTGGACACATAGCCAACCTTTCTAGCTTTTGTTTATATTGAGTAAATTGCTAAGATTCCAGATTCACACTAAAGCAAATGCTGATCATGGTGAGTAAACTTCACATCCTATTTCTCCAGGGCTAATTTTACTGTTTGTGCTTTTCCATTCTGAACATAAAAGGTTTATCATCATCAAAACATACTTTTTTAACTCATGCTAAACTTCTCAACTGTCACCTTACTGTGTTTATAATAGCTATTTTAACCAAAGACACTGGGAAATTATTTCCTGTATTTCATATTTCCTGTCTACCTTTAACTGATCTTTTTGCCCCGAAGTTCAAATAAGGCACAATATATTCCATTTGGGAGCCCAAAAAATTAAGCATCGTATTTTTAAAGATCCTTTATATAGGCAAATTTTGTCAAATAACATTAAAATAGAGAGCACCATTTATAGTGATCCTGATGTTTGACAATTGACAAAGTTGTCTGATTTGTCTAGTGGCTTTAAATAGAAGATGTTACCTTCCTGAATGCATGCACACCCAAACAAATGAAGGCACCTGGGAAGGCAGAATAGTATAGTTATAATTGTAAGCAATCTAGAAAATTATCAGTCTGACATTTCTTCCATTCCATTCCAGAATGTACCATAATTGAAAATAGAATCCTAAGACATCCTTTGACTGTTTGCCAATGAAAGATTTACGCAACTTGATCATTTCAACTTAGTGCCTAGTGATGGGGTGGGAGTGGGGGGTAATACTTTTAGCCTTTGTTTAATTTTCTCCTAACAGGATTTTATCTTATCCTCCTACCTAGAATCTTAGCTCCTGCTTCAAAGGAAAGTGGGATTTACAATATGTTAGTTTAAATTCAGAGAAATGACTTAGGACACGTTCACTTCGATGAGGCACTATTTATTCAAAGACACAATGTGCCTGCCCTTTGTTGGATCAACTTTCTCTTACCTACTGTTGAGGGACTGGCTGACCACAGTACCTCTCCAGCAGTCTCTTAAAGTTCTTTCTCCCATATGACTAGCTAGATGGTGATAAAGTCCTCAGAAATTATTTGTTGTGATGGAAATCCAAACAATACTTGCTTCAGTTAAAAAAAAATTTTTTTAAAGAATTTATTGGTTTATGTAACCAAAATTAGTGCTTTTAGATACAGCAAGTCCAAAGTCCCAATGATGTTCTAAGAGTTCTGTCATGGATACGTTGCCTCTTTGTTTCCTAGATTGACACACTCAGTTTGATTAATCAGCTCATCAAAAAGAGAAAGACTTTTCTAAAAACTGTGGTGAAAGATCTCTGGTAAAATGCTGGCCCAGCTTTGGTCTATTTCTAAAGTACTTAGACTGGGTGTTGGGGTACTGTGGTTGACCATGCCTAGATGTGATGTTCACCACTTCACTAGAGGTCATACAAAGCAGCCTCAGCCATATCTGGTGTGATAAGTAGTACAAATGAAAGAGGAATTAAGCATCCAACTGTATCATTTAATTATTTCTGTGTAATAAAGCATGTGAATACCTATTATCATAAAAAAACAAGTATTTATTATTTCTTATAAGGTTATGTATATTTAGGTGATTCTACTAGTCTCAGCTGGATTCAGCTGATCTTAACTAGGCTTATTCTTACATCTGCACTTGCCAGTTGGACTGTGTGGAGCTGGGTCATGTAAAATGGACTTAGGTGTTAGGACTTGGCTCTGCTCCACGTTGTATCTTCCAAAGTCTGAATTTGTTCTCATGGCAGAGGCAGGGATTTAAAGTTTGAGAGTGGGAAGCACATAAGACTTTTGAGATCTAGGTTCAGAATTGACTTGTCAGATATATTGCATTCTATTGGCCAGGCCTAGATTCAAGATTGGAGATTTTTCGTCTTTTGATGGGAGGAGCTTCAAAGTCACAGTGCAAAGGTCATGAATGGAGGAGTTGCTGGAAAAATGGGAAGATCAGTGCAACTAATCTTAAATATCAATAAAGGGAGAAAAAGTAATGCTGCGCAGGCAATTTAATAAAGTTTGAAAATGTCTTTATTTTGTCTTCATTTTTGGATTATAGCTTTAGTGTCAAAGATCATGCCTGAGCCTTTGGTCTCAGGCTCATGGCCAACCCAGCTTTATGAAGCCTCACACTGAATTCTTCCTACAAAAATAATGACACCTCAAAGATTATAAAACAGCATCTCATTTCTCATTTGTTTTCTTTTTCTTACCTATATCTCCCTCAAGAATCCCACTAGGAGTATGTATTTTTCAGAGAAGATGTGGACATTCCTGTGTCACAGGTCATTAGTAATCAAAACCCAAGTCTAATTTCTAACAATGGTTGAAATATGAATCCCTGACACTGTTGAGACTCTATAATTCATCTGAGGCTTTTTTAAAAAGTGGCTCTTTTAATCCTCAAACAACTCAGTAAATTGTGAATTTATTTTTGATCATCCCTTTTTTCAAGCAAGAAAATGAATCTTCCCAATTAATCTAAGTAAATTGTGGAATACTTTGGGAAGAGTCAGCTTACCAACTCTTCTCTGTGAAACAGAGTGAGTGACCACTAACATATGGGAGAATAAGAACAATGGTATTGGGGTGAAAAAGTCTAAAGAAGTTTTTCTCTCCATGACTTAAAATAGAGTTAGTGTCAGTGGAATCTAAGCACCTCAGGAAAAGTGAGATCCAAAGAGCATCTGTTTTAACTGTGGTTGACCATGCCTAGATGTGATGTTCCTTCCAACATTGTTGCTAACATGACTATAAATTAGGGTAATAAGTTCATTTTACCAATAAGTTCATTTATTCATATTTTATGTTCACATATTCATATTTCTTGTTTTTACTTTTTTTTTTTTTTTAAGAGAGAGAGAGGGGTGGGAGGGGCAGAGGGAGAGAGAGACTCTCAAGCAGGTTCCATTCCCAGCACAGAGCCTGACATGGGGCTCGATCTCACAGCCCTGAGATCATGACCTGAGCCGAAATTAAGTCTAACACTTAATAGACTGAACCACTCAGGTGCCCCTGCATGTTCATATATTTTCTTTCTTTCTTTTTTTTATTATGTTAAGTTAGCCACTGTATATTACATCGTTAGTTTTAGATGTAGTATTCAATGATTCATTAGTTGCATATAACTCCCAGTGCTTATCACAACACGTGCCCTCCTTAGGGGTGGAGGACTACCCTGCCCTAGGCATGTGGGGTGGGTCATGTGGGGTGGGTGTCTTTATGATAATCACTGTGACCAACAAAGAATAACCAGACCCTAAAAAGGAAGTATGCCATTGAAGATGTTATCAATAGAGATGTTAAAAAGGATTTAAGTTCCCTGGTTCGCTTTCTATAAAAGATAAACCCTAAAGGCCCTCATTGGCAACCCTGTTGGGACCCCTCTCACTCTTGAGAGCTTTTTCTGTATCTTCACTTAATAAACTTCTATCCCTTTACTCATGAAAAAATAATATATATATATATATATATATATTTTAATGGTCTGGAAATGTGATGCAATTAAGATTCTTATTAATTTAGAAACTAATTATTAAATAATATTAATTTAGAAAATAGAATTTGTTTCAATATATCACTGTATTTCTTCTTTGAACAAAGTAAACAGTGTCCTATTTAATTATATAAGAACAGAGGAAGCACTGAGTATCCGTGGCTTTTTATGTTATGTTTTAGTGTTTATGCTTTAGTGTTATGCATTTTTTTACTACTTTAAAAGGTTATTAAGAAAATCCATTAATCGGGGCGCCCGGGTGGCTCAGTCGTTGAGCGTCTGCGTCTGCCTTCGGCTCAGGTCGTGATCTCAGGGTCCTGGGATCGAGCCCTGCATCGGGCTCCCTGCTCCATGGAAAGCCTGCTTCTCCCTCTCCCCTCCCCCTGCTTGTGTCTCTCTCTGTCAAATAAATGAATAAAATCTTTAAAAAAAAAAAAAAGAAAATCCATTAACGTGTTCATTAGAAGAGGGTGATACCTTAAAGGCCGTGATGTTGGTCATTCCAGCTTCTGCTTCAACTCTTTCTGTGGAGTAACGTATTTGATTTATGCCGATATCCAGAAGTACAAAAGAAAATGCTTAATAATTTTAATTCTTAAATGCTTTGTTTTGTACGTTTAATCCAACAAATAAATTATTATTTGTAGTAACTTCATTTATCTTAACATCCCAACTGAATATGTTAATGACATTTTCCCCACTAAAGAAGACAATAATTAGTAAATTTAGGAAACAAATACCATTGGAGGAAACCTTGTGTTTTTCTTTACTCGACGTCATAATATAATCCAAACAGACCGCCATTCTCTTTATAGAGCACTAACAAGTAAAAATTGACTTCTTGGATGATTCTTCATTACTAACATGCTAGCTAGTGTGCAAAAGAGATGACCTAAATCTCTCCTTGTACAAAGAGGAGCTCTTATCCTAGCAGCAAAGAGTACTACAAGAAAGCCATTTTATAGTGGCTTTAATTCACTCTCTATCCATATTATTCTATAAACTAGAGGGGAATAAATTTGCTCACCGAAAGATTCAGGTCCATAAATTTATTAAATTATGTTTACATATTTCCATTGAGGCGTAAATGGTCTATTACATTAAAAGTTGAGACAACCCATACTTCTGCCTAAAAATTTAAAATAAATTACTTAACTCACGAAGCCCAAAATGTAATAGAGTAATTAAAATAGAAAAAAAACACAAGAATAATAGATTTAAAGATTTAAATAATGATGGGATTAAAAAGTTACTAATTATTTCTTATGTAATTTATTATTTATCTGTATGTATGTATTTTATTTTATATTCTGAGTAATTTGGTATCCTGAAAATATTTTTTATTTTCTTAAACATACCTGGTAATTCAGACATCACTACAATGTTTCTGAACACTTTTTGATATGGAAAAAGAGATGCAGGAAAGAACAAAATGTTTTGCATCCATTTTTCCGTTAAACAGATTTACTTTTATTTTTGATGGGGAAACTTTTATTAATTGCATAGACTTTGACATCTCATATGTAGATGGACCTAAAGACACACTTCATGTAAGGCTGAAATTACTACTGCATGGTAAAAAAACAGAGAAATAGATTCACCCTTTGCAGCTACTAAATTACTACTGAGTATACTTGATAAGAAGTATACTGAGCTCCCTCAGCTCTCTGAACTCTTGTTCGTCTAGTTGATTAACAAGTTGGTGTCAGCTCAAACCTTTGCCGACACATTATGATATAATGTCCCCTACAGTACTTAGGAGTATAGAGACTTTCGTGTTTTTAGTTTTGATTAAAATCTGAAAATGTGTCATTCAATATTGCTATCTGGGGATAGGAATAAGTTTGAGTTATTTCTGGCCAGGAAAAATGTATGTTAATTGCTTCTAAAAGCATCTTTTGAATGTTTATTGGCTAGTTTATTTAAACCATTTATTACAAGAAACCGTCAGGATAAGCATGCTTTACTTGAAGTTGAGTTAAACTTAATTTTGTTTTAAAACCAGCTTAGTGGGAGCCTGGGTGGCTCAGTCGGTTAAGCGACTGCCTTCGGCTCAGGTCATGATCCCAGGGTCCTGGGATCAAGTCCCGCATCGGGCTCCCTGCTCTGCGGGGAGCCTGCTTCTCCCTCTCCCACTCCCCCTGCTTGTGTTCCCTCTCTCTCTGTGTCTCTCTCTGTCAAATAAATAAATAAAATCTTTAAAAAAAAAAAAAAGCTTAGTGCCCCTAAGTATTGATATATTCAGTGTTGAAATAATAAAATGAAATGTGTTTATCATTTCTCAGGCAAGTTTAAACAAAATGGAACATTTTAATTGTACTTGATTTTATCATTGTTAAGCTGATCAGCCTTTCTCGTCATATAGAGACATAATGTTATGTTCACTTTTTGAGTAATGAGAAGAAAAAGATCACAAAGGAGGAGGAAGGTGAAGGGGAGGAGGACGAGGCTAAAGAGGATAGTGGGAAGTAGGAGAGGAGAAAGAAAGAACAGCTATAAAGGATTAAGATGATTTAAAAGCCATCACTTAGCTCTCAGTATATTTAACACTAAATCTATACAACATGACATTAAGTTAACACTGATAATTAGATAATTTTTTTTAGTGTAGAAGATTATTCAGAATTTACAGCTCAATGAACTGTTTTGATATCTGAGATTTTCCACTTTGTGTTTTCTTTTTAAACCAATGAATATTTACTTCACCTTGTGTACACAGATTCTGCCCTTAGTGCTTCACAGTTTATAAATGTGTATGCAATGGAAATGGAAAAGCTAGTCTATTATTAAGCTAACTTATCTCCAACACTATGTCCCACACCTCAATTTGACTGTATTATTTTTAAATGAGTTTCATAGTTTTTTCCCTTCACTTGTCATAAGTTAAATATAAAGTTATGCTATATGTCACTGGAGAGATAACATGATACCAATTTTTTGTAGCACCTGTATAAAATATTATATTTATATATATTGCATGCAGGTGGAAAGATATATATATGTACAATTATATTGATATCTGGACATTTTTATAATTTATGTGACAGTCAGATCATTCTGACATTTGTGATAAGGGTCAAAAAAATTGAAATGCCATTTCACTGAGATTATTTCACATATACAGACATAGTTTCAGTCCTGTGCAGCTTTTCATTTTACAAAATAATAAAGACAGACTACCTAATGTGCAGACTTAATCTGAAATTAAGACTGATGACTTTACAAACTAAGAAAGATAATTTATGTCCTTAAAAAGTTACCAGTATTTACTTTTCGCCCCCATTGTCACAATTTCATGACATCTCACATGCTTGAGATTTTCTGGAGAAAGCTTCTACCCAAGTATATTTTAAACAGATGTAAAGGTTTTATTTTTTCTTATTTTGAGCCCTTGAAGTACTATATCTGAACTCTGTTTTTGCCAAGTGTAGCAAAACATGCAGCTCATTAGGTTATCCAGACCAAAGCAAAGCTGCAAATGCAACAAATTGACGAGAAGATATTAATTATCTACAGAAATTTTAAGTTTCTATTAGTAGTTCTTTCTATCAAAATTCTGGTTTGTGCATTGCCAAACCCCTTTCATCAAAAGCAATTATGAGCATCCATTCCACCATGACACTACAGAACCTAGGGAATAGGATCAAGCTTTTCAACCCATTCATACTGTGCAGTAATTCACTCTTTACATTATAATTGCATAGGAGATTGGAAAATGTGTGGCTAAATCTAACCTGACTCAAAAGCAGACCATAAAATTGATTTTTAAGTAGTATAAATTTAGAATCCCATACATAGATTTTTAAAAATGGTTTAACTGATGTTTCTGCAAATCTAAAATTGTTGCTTGTAAATTTAGTATATTTCACAAATATGTGAAAAGTTTTATCAAAATATATGAAATTTGAATTTTAGTATACATCTGGGGCACACACCAAATGTTAACCTTTACATATAGCTTCTGATAAAGTAAAGCTTGTTATGATCTGAGAGTTGGATTCTCCTACAGTATGATGAATAATATATAAAATCTGCCCAACTAAAAAGAATATGTGGTACTTTATAATTATCAGGGCTTTGGCAGATGATTTCTATTATGATATGGATTATACGTATTTCAGAGACAGGTAGGATCTCTGTCTATTGACTACTGCTCATAGTTTTCCACCTAGTTTTCTGCTTTCTCCAGAGCAGTTGTTAATGCATACTTATGTCTGGATACATATATCTATATTATTTCTGCAAAGGAAATAAGCTCACCCCCTTGCTGACCAAGAAAGGCCTTAAAGTTTCCTGCAGCTTGACTAAACTTAAGCCAAGCTTTTTTCTAACTATGGGTCCCTGACCTCCCTTTGCTTGGAGCATTTACTTTAGAAAACTTGCACTTATAGATTCTTTTTCTGCTTCTTTGAGAAGTAGATCTTCTATAACCCAGGAATATCTCTGTCAAGGTCCTGGGAGCCATCCCTTTGAAATGCAGTTATTGAAAGAGATACTACCTCTATCTCTGATTCTTTGTGGGAGGGTAGGAGCCTAACTTCAATAAACTACAATTAACAAACAGGGATGGCCTAATCACATTGACCACCCTTCCTCCGATGTCCTCCAGTACTCTCCCATTGGCTCACCACGGCATTTAAAAATCTTCCTGCCTTTTGTTTCAGTGGAGTTGGGTTTAATCTCTCTCCCCTATTGCGATAGTCTTGACTCCTATTGTAATAGTCTTGAATAAAATCTTCCTTGCCATTTTTAACAAGTGTCGAGTGCAATTTTTTCTTTTATAGTTCCCTTAATTCTTAACCTACATAATTCATGTACATTATAAAATAATTATTTTATGCCATTAAGTTGTAGGGGTATTTTATTAAACAGCAATAGTAGCTAGAAAACTGCTGCAAAAATTACCAGTGCAGCCTTTAGTTGAAATAAAATATAAATCCAAAACTTAGGAAACAATACTGTTTCAATGAAAGTAATTAGAAAAAGAAAAAGTAAGATTGAAAAATTTAAATGACCTTATTTACATTATACCATCATAGTTTTCCCCATTAACCTTTAGCTACATGAATCTAGCATCATTCATCCCTGAATGAAGGAAACTTCACCTTCTCTTGGTCAGCCACTGACTGATGGTTACTGATAGAGAACATGCCTACCCAAGAAGATCAGAACTACCAGGATCCTCCATCACAACTATTAATAGGAGCTGATCCTTAGTTGTTACTTAGTTCCCCTGGTACCCCAGTCATAATCTCACTTTCTCAGTCAGAATTTCAAAATCCTCCACTATCTCCAAGTTTTCCATTTTCAATTTTCTTCTACTTCTCAGAGTAAATAGAAGCCATATAACCACCATAGTGAATGTTCATCTGTTATTTCATTTCTCTAGTTGCAATGAAAGAGATGTCATTCTTTCTGTCTTAGGCCAGTTCCTTTAGCTATCCTCTGAATCCCAACTCATCCCACCTTCTCAGTGGGAGCTGAAACTGTAATAGACTATAGCAGACACCAAGATACCTATGGACACTATGTCACTAATTTTAATGGATTTTTTTCCCCTCTCATATTGCTTAACCTCTTATCAGCCTTTGAAAGTGTATATCTGAACTATTACTCTGACTTTTCAGACTTTTACATGTTTGGCTACTTCTGTTCACTCGAAGGCTCTTACTTTGCCACCATATTTACACTATCCACCCTCATGGCTTTGGTTACCAATTGTGTGCCTATGTCTCCTGAAGCTACATCTTCAGAAACACCTCTGTTCAAAACACCAGAAATCCATAACCAATTGTCTACTGAATGTGTGCGTTTTGATGTCTTCTGGCAAGTGAAAAGCTGAAGACAGAGAAGCTTCTAGGACTAGCAAATAAATGATTAGAAAACAAAGAAAAAGAAGGAAAAGTATTAAAATGACATACATGACCTGTTAGGATAGAAGCTCCCTCAACGGGAATGAACTGCAGTGCCAAACCAATAAAGGAAAGAAAATAAACATGATATATAATATGGCTCCTCAAGGGACAAGTTGGGGATGATAGAAAACAAGAATGGAGGCCAATTCCCGGTAAGTATTACTCAGGGAAGTAGATCTAGGACATATGTGGTGCTATCAAAAACTGAAAGAATGATATGGGGATAATCTGGACTAGGAAAAACAATAAAAATAGGTTGTCTTATGAAATGTTATGTATTATATTACACTTACTAAGTGGAAGATTCTATACTAAACTTTGGAATATATTAACTCATTAATTCTAACACAGTTCTATTAACTAGTAACTCTTATTGTCCTCATCTTTTTTCTAAGATTTTATTTATTTTAGAGAGAGCATGCGTGAGTGTGGGGGGAGGAGGAGCAGAGGGAGAGAGAGAGAGAGAATTGTAAACAGACTAGTGCTGAGCATGGAGCCTGATGCAGGACTGGATCTCACAACCCTGAGATCATGACCTGAGCTGAAATCAAGAGATCAATGCGTAACCGACTGAGCCACCCAGGCGCCCTAGTCCTCATCTTATAGTAAAGTATTGGTGAAGAGGTACTATACCATGCCCACATTCATGAAAGTAATAAAAACTAAGGCTGGGATTTAAACCCAGACACTCTGATTCCAGATTCCATGCTTCATTGTATACTTAAAACTTTATATTTGAAGTTAAAACTGTATATTTAAAATAGTTTTAGAACTTTGGGCATATTCCATGTGCATATCACTTCACTTCAGTACAAAGAAATGAGGGAGTTTGAGATCAAATAAAAAGTCAAAGCAAGGTAAAAAAACGGGAGAGTAGAGAAAAAAGGGAGGAAAAGAGGGAAGAAAGGAAAGTAAACAATACAACTCTTTATTTGGGAGATCACATAAAATGTAACTTCCTATTAGTTTTATCTAAGGCAATTTCCACCTTCTCCAGAAACCATATGGTGTTGTACAAGTAAAAGCTTGAGTTTAGGCTTCAGGCCACTTTTTGTTCAGACTATCTTGTGTGAATACTGCCTTTGAAGAAGACAAGCTGAACTAACTAAGCCATGCTCCTTAGACTCCAATGATATTCAGGAAGAGGATGAATGAGAAACCTTATGGAATTCATCCAGAATATTGTCTGGCAATAGGAATTCAGGAAGAGTATGTTTTCTTATCTACTGTGCAAACCATTCTCTACCCAAATTCATTTATTCCTGAACCTTCCTTCGGTGTCCCCCAATGACTCAGGCTGCACCCCTGAACCTATGTCTTTGCTGTGGTTCTTCCTATGTTGGATTGCAGGATCCAGTAAGGACCAAAGAAGTCTTAGAGAATATTTCGGTTCATTTCAAATATGTGTGCAGCCCAACAAATACAAATGCATTGGGTATGAAATACTTCTGAAAGAGACAGTAAATAATATTTTGTAGTGCCTCTGTTTCTTTCACATGGTGGCAAAAAGAAAGGTTATTAGCTTGCTCAGGCAAAGAATGTACTATTCAGTAAATCATTCCATAATTGTGTTAAGTTGTATCCTCCAAGACTGCTATCCATCAAAGGACAGGTAAATTTCCTTTTTTTTACATCTTAGCTAATTTCAGAGCCTGATTTATTTAAATCTGATTGAACTGAAGGCTGAGATTTCCTACCATATTATTCTGTATCCAATTGTCTTCTTTTTTCAAAAAAAAAAAAAAAATTAAATGCAAAGAACACCAAAACTAAAAAGATAGGGAGACAGAGTAAAAACAACTGTTCTATGATAAATGAAATAGGTTATTACTAATATTATAAAAGTTAAAAAAATCTTAAAGAGTTCTCTACAGGTGCTAATTTTACTACTTGAGTGAAATTAATAAGACTCTCTATAAAACAGCAGGAGATCCTTAGATTACACGAGTAATCAGCAAGAAAATTTATTGTGGTTTCATGAAGCATAAAATGTTTGTGTAATATATGCAAAAGTGGTACTTTATTCTCTGCAGTGAACAATTCTCTATCCTTATAATAGAAAAATATTTAATAGTTTGACACCTCTTGAGCCATAGTTTTTAAAAGTTGTTCAAGCATGATTAATTTGACTCAATACAAAATAACAGTGCAGCAATGCTGAGTCATGTAAAAGTAATACGGGAGAATTTTATACATTAATATAATTACATATATAAGGGAAGATGTAAAAGGACATCTGGATTTTCTCTTTGAGATACAAAGTCTAGAACAATCCAGAGTACACATTTCTGTCTCAGAAAAAATGCATATAGTAAATAATGAGGAAAAAATAAATAATCAGAAACTAACTAGAAAATAATTGATTTGAGACCTGGGAAGGAACTGATACCTAGAATATCATCTTTTCAAGGAGGATTAAAGCAGATAATAACTGACTTTAGACTATAAACTTCAGATTATATATTTTGCACTTAACTGAATTTAATCAGGTGCTATATTGTATTTTGTTTCATATTGCCGGGAAAAATAACGTATATATATATATATTTTTTTTAAGATTTTATTTATTTGCGAGAGAGAGAATGAGAGACAGAGAGCATGAGAGGGGGAGGATCAGAGGGAGAAGCAGACTCCCTGCTGAGCAGGGAGCCTGATGTGGGACTCGATCCCGGGACTCCAGGATCATGACCTGAGCCGAAGGCAGTCGCTTAACCAACTGAGCCACCCAGGCGCCCCAATAACGTATATTTTTAATTAGGGTCTTTCTCCCCCATATCTTCCTCGATTCAATGCACTCGTATACGTAAATGTTCCTTGGATTGCATATACTTAGGCTTTGGGTATGGCTGTCTTCAGAGAGGACCCTAAGCAGGTACTGGCACAGTCACATATCCAGTTCAATGCTGAGTAAGTACTGCACGGTGAGTTTTGTTATTAGGTCCTCTTTCTTATGAAGACAACCAAGATCCTTCAAGAAAGATTTCACTGTAAATGGTATACAAGTGAGTACCAGCATTGGTAATCCAATCTGGGACTCCTCTTGCAGCTATAGTTTCATAATAATTCTTAGGAATATAAAAAATAGAGAATATGGATGGACAAGAAAAAAGCATGGTCATGGCAAAATTTATATACATTTTTAAAAATTAAAATACTCTATATATGCTGAAAGGAATATATACTGTTTGCAGACAACTGCTAAGAACACACTACATGCCAAGCACTTTTCTAAGACATTTTCATAGGAACTTACATAATTAAAACAATAATAACTGCATGATGTAGTTATGGTTATTAGCCTCGTTTAATAAAGAAACTGAAGCACAAAGAATCAGATTGCCCAACATGTTATTTGTTATGGTCAGGATTTCAACCTGGAGTGTAGTGGCTTTAAACACTGGCCTCTCTTTTTTTTTTTTAAAGATTTTATTTATTTATTTGACAGAGTGAGACACAGTGAGAGGGAACACAAGCAGGGGGAATGGGAGAGGGAGAAGCAGGCCTCCCGCAGAGTGGGGAGCCCAATGTGGGGCTCGATCCCAGGACCCTGAGACCGTGACCTGAGCCGAAGGCAGACGCTTAACGACTGAGCCACCCAGACGCCCCTAAACCCTGGCCTCTTAACCAATATAATACACTGCCTTTTATACAGTTCAGCAAAGATATGGACGCTGACTTCATTTAAAACATGTCTTGTGAACCAATTATGTTCCTGTATCTATCTGTGACGTATTTTGAAACTTCTCAGATTCCTTTTTCCCTCCCGACTGCAAAATATTTTGTTTTGTCTCTTCGTATTTTTCCAAGTGCCCCCACTCTGATGCCCAATAAAATACATCATGTTACAGAGAGTATTTGCTGATCTAAATTGTTAAATGATGCTAAAATTGGATACTTTCAAGTAAGCCAGGAAGAGAATGTACCTGAGTGAGAGAATGGAAGTATGAGTCGTATAAGAACAAGTTATGACAATCAAATAGATATTTATTCTGGACTGAACTTCAAAATGCTTCTGATGAAGAAGGATGAAATAAAATGAAAAATTGCCCTAATAACCTATCAATCATTTGTGATAAAACGTGCTTCTCTGAGTTAAACTTCTATCTTTTTAATGTGCATAATAGTACTGCTGACTAATAAAAAATAGTCTGCTATTAGATATTCATAAGATAGATATGCCAAGTCTGTTTTTAATAATCATGAAAATTTTAGTGTCCAACTTCTTTGTTATTCATAAATATAGATTTTGAATTTATGAATATTTGCACTTTGGGAGCATTTAACATTCATTGATTTGAGACATTAAATGCAATTTTCTACATTTATTATTTTAATTAAGTGACTAAAAGTATCAATATAAAATAGTTGAGAATTTGAAGTTGAACTAAAGCTAAGCCAAAAAATTATTGAAAAAATGCAAATTCTTTTTTTTTTTAAAGATTATTTATTTATTTATTTATTTATTAGAGAGTGAGCAGGAGAGAAACAGCATGAGAGGGGAGAGGGTCAGAGGGAGAAGCAGGCTCCCCGCTGAGCCAGGAGCCCGATGTGGGACTCGATCCCAGGACCCTGGGATCATGACCTGAGCTGAAGGCAGTCGCTTAACCAACTGAGCCACCCAGGCACCCGAAAAAATGCAAATTCTAATACAATCCTCTAATCCAACTTCTTTCTCTAAAGTCATTTTTCATTTCTATGTTAGAAACAGAGCTACCAGATATTTTTAATTGATGAATAACAGTGGACATTTTTTTAAAGATAGATTTATTTATTTATTTATTTATTTATTTATTTATTTGACAGGGAGAGAGAGAAGGAGCACAGCAGGGGGAGAGGGAGAGGGAGAAGCAGACTCCCTGCTGAGAAGGGAGCCTGGATGTGGGCTTGATCCCAGGACCCTGGGATCATGATCTGAGCCGAAAGCAGAACTTAACCAACTGAGCCACCCAGGTACCCCCAGTAGATATTTTTCTATGATCAAACTTATTATCTTATTGTGACTAAACTCAACCAAAGGTAGTCATAAGCTGATGATAGCATGCCTTTATATATATATAAATTAGTATATACATATATATCAATACTGAATTATATAACATCCATCTTTTGTTCAGCCATACTGTAAGAACTATCTTCATCTATTTTCTTTCAGTTCAGTTGAAGTGTATTATATTTGGGAGATAGTTTGCTACTCAGGCTGGACCCTTAATAGTGAATTACGTGTACTCATCAACTCTGCAATTCCAGACCCACAATTTTATCAGTCCACCTATGAATGATCATACTCTCATATCAATGCATTTATTCAAAATGGGATATAATTCCAGCATGGTAAATGAGTATTTTTGCTCATAGCCCTCCCTTCTATTGTATGACTCCACTCAAAGGACATATTTCTGAGTTAGAAAGAAACTTAGAATAAATATAGATAAGATTTAAATATTATTAGGAATATCACACAAATTTTATAGTTACTTAGTTAATTCAATATAAATTTTCCTAATCTTTTGCCAAATAATTAACTGTGTGTCTTTCAGGTTCCAGACATTGTCCCTGGTGCTAAAATACAAAGGTGAAATATGTAAAATCCTTGCTCTTACAGTGTTTACATTCTTATAGGGAAGCCAGATTATATATAAATGCACCCTAAGTGATGTAAAGTTGCAGTATTTTAGATTGAGTGGTAAGGGAAGGTTTCCTCTGAGAAGATGTCCACTAATCAAAGAACTAAATGGGGGAGTAGGAAATGTCAGGTACATATAAGCAAGAAGAGGGTTCCTAGCAGGAGAATCAGCAATAGCAAATGCCTTAAAGTGGAAATGAGGACTAGGCTGAGGGAGAGTAGAGCTAAATGAAAGGGAGTGAGGGAGGAAGTGTTGGAGAAATACATGAGAGCCAGATCACATGGGCCCATTAGCCATGTTAGGCATTCAAATTTGATTTTGAGTGATCAGAATTCATTTAAGAGTTGTAAGCAGGAGCGTGATATGACTTGATTTAAATTTATAAAATATGCTGACTGCTATGTGGACAAATCATTGTATGGGAGCAGTGTAGAAGTAGGAGCACCAGAGGTGAGGTTATTATTATAGTCCAGGTGAGAGACTACAAGTGGCTTGAACCAGAGGAACAGTGAGGAGATGATGAGAAGTAATAAGGCTATTCGGTTAACCCAAGAGGATGTACTGGTATAAAGGATGTAGAGTATGATTAAAAGGATGAATCAGTAATAAATCTTAGGATTTTGGCCTGAGCAATCAGGTGAATAGTGGTGACATTTAGTGAGATGGTAAAGAGAGTCAGAAACAGATTTGAAAGGAAAATCAAATGTTCTGTTTTATCTCGTTAACTTTGATATATTTATTAAAAATCTAAATGGAAATGGCGAGTAGGCCATGCATGACTTCATCATACATTAGGTAACATAACATAAAATATAAATGAGATAAAATGTTGGTGCCATCAGCATAGAGAATTTATCTGAAGATATGAGACCTGATAAAATTATCTAGGGCACAAATAAAGTGAGAAGGAAGATATTAAAAGTATTTTGCTAAAGGCAGAAAAATAATGAATGTTGCACATCCAGAGAAGAGATAGATTTGAGTGGACAGTGAAGATAAATGTGAAAATATAAGATGCCATTAACAAAACTAGAGAATGTGAGAGTGCTAAAATGTTTGGAAGACAAAGGTAGAATTTGGGAGTGAACTGATAGATTGTGAATGTATTCCTTTTAATTCTTGATTTCAATAAATAATAAAACATGATAGTAGTGTTATCTCAAAGGCAACTAAGAATAGAAGGCTGTGTATAGAACATCTGGGGAGTACCTACAGATTTGGAATTCATCTTCATGGCATGGGTAAATTCCAGAGCATGAATACACCACTAGAGGTGAAAAGTAGAATTTTTCTTTTTATTTGTACATTTTAGATTTTTGTTGCTTTTGTTGTTATGGGGGTTGAGGGGCAATCTCACAGAGATAGCAGGACCCTCAGGGTGAATTGTTAAATAACCGAGGTATAGTCCCCATAATTTTGTTTAGCATTTAAAACTACAAAAGTTCGCACTAGGAATAACCAACAGGACAAGAAGAAGTAATATTCAAGCTGGTTTAATCTTATAATGTTCCTAAAATCACTTATATGTCTATATTATAAATAGTAAAATAGGAGAATAAAACAAAAATCTAAACAAAACAAAACAAAAAACATACAAACCAACCACAAAGCTTTGAGGAATCCTCTTGGAAATTGTAATATCTTATAAATATTTTACCTTAAAGATTATTTCCTTCATCTCACTATTAATAGATACACTTACATATCTTTTGTTATCATGTGTTCTGCTAAGCTTAATTGCATGATTATCTTTACTATTTTACATAATTTCTAAGTTACTTTGGTGGATTGTCTTTGTAAGAGGAGCAGTCCTGAACCTCTGAAGTCACAGTGTGGGAAGAGGAAGGAACCTTCTAACTGAAGGGAAAGTTTTAATAATGAATTGATTTTCTACAATGGTCAAAGTTGAGGATAATTCCATGGACAGGGTTAATGCTTGAATTTGTATGTTTTATGTCTCCTTTTAGAGACAGAGTTAAGGTAAGAGTACCAGATGAGATATTTATGCACCCATTACCTTTTGGAAGGCTTAATGTATTTCCACAGATTAAAAACAGATTTCACTCGTTGTGATGAGCACTGGGTGTTGTATGTAAGTGATGAATCACTAAATTCTACTCCTGAAACCAATATTACACTATATGTTAACCAACTACAATTTAAATAAAAACTTAAACAAACAAATAAAAACAAATTTAACTACATCCCCCCCTCTGTTAATATGCAGTATCTTTAAAATGCCATGAGCAACTGAGAGAATTTTACCTGTAAATGTAATGGGTAAAATCACAGTATATTTACATAATTATTAGTGACTGTTGACAATTTATCTGTCACTTTGCTGCTGATGGACAAGCAGTATGCTAGGATAGTCCCATATCTAGGGCTCTGTTAGCCATATCAACTGCAGAATAATTTATTCTCAAACAGTAGTATCAAAATTAAATATTTACAGGAAGAGAAAAGAAGGGGTAATATATGGCTAAATTTCATTCATAAAATTGAATTTTATGACATGTATTAGTTTCATATTGCTGCTATAACAAATGACCACAAATACAGTGGCTTAAAGCAACACAAATTTATTATATTAAAGTTCTAGAGATCTATAGTTGGTAATGATACTCAATATGCTGAAATCAAGGTACCAGAAGGGGTGTGTTTCTTCTGGAAGCTCTAGGGGAGAATTTATTTCCTTATTTTTTCCAACTTCTAGAGGCCACCTGCATTCTTTGGTTCCTAGCAGCTTCACTCCAAAATTCTGCTTCCCTCATTACATCTCCTTCTCTGACTCTAACCTTTCTGCTTCCTTCTTATAATGACCCTTGTGATTACACTGGACCTACCCAAATAATCCAGGTTAATCTCCCCATTTCAGGTCTTTAACTGAATTACATATTCAAAGTCCCTTTTGCTATGTCATGTGACATATTCACAGATTCTGGAGATTAGGACATGGATATCTTTGGGACAACATTATTCAGCCTCCCACAGTGATCATTAATCCTTAGTTTGGAACTTATGACTTCTTGAGATGAGAATCATTCCACTACTCTTGATATAGTATAAGATTGAAACATTATACAAATACAAACAAAACCGAAATCATTCCATAATTTTTAAACTGGATTAAAATACCCTGTGATTATAAATTGATCTAGGAAATAATGTCATCAAAGCTACTATTTGGAAATTCTCAGGTAATTTACATGTATTTCAAAATAGTGTAAAAATATTTCATAATGACAAATCAATATTGAAAGGCCATGGGACTTAAAGAGTATTTTCACAAATGTTATCACATATCCAAAAGATTTTCAAAGGAAATATAGATCTTACATTTCTTTTCTTCTTTCAGAAGCCAGAATCTAGAATATGTGTAATCATGAAAAAAACATCCTAGTACTTGAGATAGAAAAGAAAAAAAAGTATGTGTGAGTTCATAATTCAAGTTTACTTAATAAAGTTTGAATTTCATCTTCATATGTCTATGAAATAAGTGACAAGAAAAGATGCACATTTTTTTAAAGAGAAGTTATTTAAAACAGCCATTAATAAATGCAATCTTTTTTTTAACAGAGGCCATTCCAATAAGCCTTTTACACAAGTCATTCTAATAATACAATTGGTGAAAAACATCATTATTCTGGTTGTTATAAACCAGACCCCACCTCCAAAAGGAAACGTAGCAATGTTCCTAAAAAAATTCACTCTTAGCCTAATTCTGTATGCTTACTAGGGGAATGGTAGATTCACGGTTCAAAATCATCTGAAGAAAAGAAAGTGAGGAAGAGGATATGACCACATAGCGATGAGCCACATTGCAACACAGATATGTTGTAAAATTACTAAAAAGGTTCTTATAATTTCTCAGCATTATATCTATAAATAGTATTGGAGAAAAACCTCAAAATGTGTGAGGAAAATTTATCATCAATATGACTCTTAACATACAGCTATACTCCGAATTTTGAGCATAAGTAATATTGACCTTAACTGAATGAATTTATGCTCCTCAGGGCTGTGCAGCAGTGATGTCAGATGGGTGGGTCTGATTCTGGTTTTCCTCAAACCTGGCAACTGTAGCAGTTGACAAAACCTAGCCCTCAGGGACATTTTATCGATCTATGATTGCCTCTGGAGAACTCTGAGTCAATAAGCCCATGAACAGATAGGCATGAATATGAGGCATGAATATAATATTTTCATCACCAAGGGATGAAATCCAGCTCTGGAATTGCTCATGTTTGCTAGGAGAATATTTCGCCTATTTTCTTTAGACCAATACTCCAAAATGTCAGGGAAAAGAGCAGATTATACCTCACTGCTGAAAATGAGCATTGTATATGCCTTTAAACTGTCCATTGTTCTGTGAGGTAGATAACCTGTGCTTCTGGAAAACGGTCTCACAAATCAATATGAGTGAAAAAGAATAATTTATGGGATTCTTGAATGATTCCTAACAGGCGGCAGGTGGAGTTAAAACAGAAGTTAGAAGAAGATTTTGCGTGCTTTCCTGTTTACAGTAGACAAGGCTATATCATGGGCCAATTTAGAGAACCTTTTGGAAGACAGACTTTGCTGTCTTGTTTGTCATGTATCACTAGGTGCCGGGCTACACCTTGCATGTCGATGTCACCATAGTTGACGCAGCGTGTCCTGCTATGCTAGAAAAAATGAAGAGCTCAACATCAGACAAGAGACCTTGGCAGAGCAGAGATGAAAGCAGAGGGTCTGGTTGCTTCCAGCTCGAATGATGTATCTGGGAATAAATATTATGATTTTTGGTCTCTGACCCCCAGGGAAATAACTATAACCCATAAGCATTTTGCATTATTTTGCATTGATAAGAGGGACTTTACAAATGTTGAGACTGAAGACCCATAATTCATATATATGCCTCTCCTGACTCATTTTTTTATTGTTCCTATTTCTCCCATAGATCGTGTAGGTAGCACTAAGTCTAGTGCATAATTACCTATTTTGTTCTGTTTGCTAATTACTTCATAAACATTACTCTTAGAGGGCATGGACTACATATTATCCTTGACCACCGTCATAAAAATGGCCTGTTAATAGAACTATAATAAGAAATAAAGTAGTAGTCTTCCATTTTCATCTATTACACAGGAGCATGTAAAATTTGACCAGTATGAATATTTTGCAAGTCCAGTTTTTTTGCTCTATAAAATTTGTGTTTTGAAAAAATGTTAATGACTTACCTTAAGAACAATTTAAGTGAAAATATTCTGTGACTGCGATTTGAACAAACACAAATATGAGTGTGATTAAATTGTTATTTTATGAAATGCATATTCTTAATGTCAACAAAATCCTACTTATATAATCATAAAATATACATCCTTGAGACCAGAATGGCTAAAGCCATCTTAAAACAAAACTGCTTTTACAGTTTTAAAAATCAATGTGCTTATTGGTTGAAGAGTGATCAATTTTGCATACGTGTGTACACATTTGAAATTAAATACTTCCTACATTCTACAAATACATTATAAAGATGACTTAACAAAAAATTAGAAATTGCAATTCCTATTCATGTCTCTGTGCCCTTATACCTCTTCAACAAAGCTACTAATCATTTTAATAAATATTATGGCATGATATTACTCCCTTTTAAAGTCTTACTTTTTTCTGATTGTTTTCCTTCTGATAAATGTTACCACCAGATAGGTCCCATTCCTTACCTTACAGGGGGCCAGATTTTACTTCTCATTCTCTTCCATGTAGATTTATTTTCCATAATCAACTATACTTTATTGTTTGCCAAAATTGTTACTTCAAAACAAATGGCTAAGGATATAGATTTTGTTTATACTAAAGCTATGCATTAAATGATTACAAAGAAACTTGAACAACATTTTAAGATACAGGTTTCTCTCGCTTTTTTAAAGTCCATGCTAAGCCAGTTTGCTCTTATGAAAGACCCACAGTAGCCTCTGTTTTCGCTCACTGAACGAAATTCGAAGAGTTTTTGCCTTTATGGAGTGGGGGATATAGAGAAAGTGAAAATAGAGTTCAGCGCTTGGTTTGCGGTGAGCAGACCCGTGAGAGTGGTGCCGCCACACTCTTTCCCTGGGAACTACACTCAGCATCTCACATAAAGTGGCCCTAGCTTTAAACTCTGTCTGTGAACATCTGTGCTTTCTCTTGATTGATTTTGTTCATCCGTTAGCAAGATAGCCCTAATGTATCAGAAAAGTCTAAGACGGGTTACTCTTTGGGTCTGGAACTGCTCAAAAATTTTTCCATATGAATTAATCGTAATTGCTTCTTCGCTTTACGGCATTTTGGCTAACCAAAGGTTTAATAGGAATGCTCTACTTTTGGATAGCAAAGGAAACCCGTATATCTAAAATATTAAAGTGCATTATTATCCCATACAAAATTTATTTTCTACAGATAGAAACAGTGTGCAACATTTGGAAATGCCAAACACCATAGAACAGAAACAAATTCTAGATAAAACTACTTAAGATTACTTTAACATGCATAGGATTTCCCCATTAGAACTTTCACATTAGCATGCATTTTGAGCAGTTAATCTCTTAATGAGACATCCCCAGAAATGAGAAGTAAGTTGCAGGATTGAACATGGCTCTAAGGCCTGCATCTGGAAAGGACTACGTTTGGTATTTTAAAAACGATTTCATTCGGAAAAGAAAGTGCTACACTGCCACCTTCTGACCATGACTTTCTCCCTGACCAGAAAAATTTCTGGTCTAAATGCGGTATGCATTGCTGATATGTTTTTGGTATCATTAATCCTTGTAAGGCATAGAAGATTAGAATATCTTATATTTGTCTTTAAAAAATTATCCGTGCTGTTATACACATACAAAATAATTTAAGCTGCAGGTATGTAAATTATGCAAAATAATAATAAACAACCATGTACCCACCATCCAAATGAAGAATTAAACAGCAACAACGTTGAAGCTGCCTGTATGCATCTCTCCTATCCTAAATTTAAAATTTAACTCCGAAAAAAAATAAAAATAAAATTTCCCTCTGAAAATATAATCTTTTTTTTTTAACAGCTGCCATTAGAGTGACATTCATGCATGTAATAATTTTTAGCCTATTTACTTAGCATTTCTGTGATTTTCTGTTACTCCTGACCTATCTGCATGCATGGGGTTGAAAATGCCTGTTTCCATAGATAGAATACCTTTCTTTTTTTATCTTTTACTATGTTGGGGAAAAATACTTCATTTACTTAACAAAGATTTATTGGACACCTACTATGTGTCAGTTTCAATAGCAAGTAGAATAGAGCTAATGGACAACAAGATGAAATAATTGGTTGCCCACCGGACAAGTTTTATAAGGATCTCTGGGAAACAACCAAACAATTAAAATCCAGATAGATAAGTGCCATAGTTAAACTAATACACAGTTCTTTTTCTCAGTCTGGCTGATTTTCAAGAACCTGAGGGTAATGCACACACTGACAGAAGACCTGGCCAGCATAGAAGCTTAATTAAATAATGGATTGGTTCAGGACACTGTCATCAGGTCAGTAATGTGATTGAACCCAGGATTTTAAATCAAATGTCCTGTGAGGAATTCTTTTTTCTCACAGTTCACTTAGTAAAGTAATAGATGTCCTGTAATACGCAATACTGTTCCTCTAGTAAAATTGGCAAATACCGCTGACTATAAGATTCATAAAAATGAAATACTTGGAAGCGATATACAACTGACCCTTGAACAACACAAGTTTGAACTGTGTGGGTCCACTCATGCGTGGATTTTTTAAAAATAAATACAAGATGGTACTGTAAATGTATTTTCCCTTTTTTATGAATTTCTTAATAACAATTTCTTTTCTCTAGCTTAACTTTATTGTAAGAATAGAGTATCTAATATATATAACATACAAAATACGTGTTAATTGACTGTTTATGTTACCAATAAGGCTAATGGTCAACAGTAGGGTATTAATAGTTATTCTGGGGGGTGTTTGAAGTTACACGTGGATTTTTAACTGCATGAGAGGTCAGTGCCCCAAACTCCTGCATTATTCAAGGGTCAACTATAGATGAAAGTAGTATTAGCTTCCTTTCATAAGGAAATAATCTTAAAGGTTGAAATGATAAAGTTTGCTTAAAAATGTCCAGGCAAAAATGGTAGTCACTTATTGTTCATTGTCATTTTCCTTACAATTTTAAAATTATAAAATGAAACTGTAGGCTCATTTACATAATCAAAAATATGTTCAAAAGTAAAAAGCTTTTCAGATGAACATTAATTGAAATAACTTATCTTCACTGTTTAGAATTTCTTATTAATAATAAGCTATATTTAAAAACATCTGATTTTACTGGTGACCACAAATCATACAATGTGCTAAGAAAAGTAAGTTCCTGTACTTTCAGTAGGTAAGCATGTAAAATGGGTTAAGTTTGGAAATGACTACAAATTTCTCTTTTAGTTTTGTGCTTTTAGCTCTACATCAGTTTTAAAACTTATACACAGATGTTTTCTGATGCCACATTGCCTTGGGTAGAAAAATGAAAAGTCATTCAACAATTATTTTTATGGCTTTCCATGAAAAGAGTCTCATCCTAGTTCATTGGAAGGGCACTGAGCAAATCTCAAGAGTTTTCTAAAGTCATCTTGTACCTCATGCTTTCATTAGGCCAATCCTACCAGAGCTGCTCTACCATGATTTCCTTGTGGGTCCTGGTTAGTTTCTAAGGAAAATTTCACCTTTTTTTCACCTAAATGATTTTTTTTTTATTTAAGCGTTTCTAAATGACATCATTCTTAATTGTTCATAATCTTTAGCAAGCCTGGATTTAGAGCATATAAATACCAATTGTTTTTTTTTCCAAGGGGATTGCTATCACATTACCTTCATGAAATCCACTGTCTAAACAATAACTGGATCACCTTCATTAATGCACATTAAACATCATTTTTAATTGTTTAAGCAATGAAATTAAATTGTATCTTACACAAACATGATTGCCCTATGCTTCAGTATTTTTCTCTTCTGTTTATATGTAGCCTTTACAAAACATCAGTTTACCTTTTCTACTTATGTCCCTTTTTTATTATTGCTATTCATCTTCATTTCTTTTAAAAGTACAGTTCTCTTAAAAGTACAGTTCTTTAATTTACAATATACTCACTTGGAATTCTGTTGCCCCTTCTATTTATTCTTCTATTTCCTCTTTATTACTTGTCATCTGTTTCATCCCCCTAAACCTTAGTAGAACTTATAAAAGCATGTCATTTTTAAAGACTGGACCAAGCATAAGGAAGGCATTTATATTTGAATTATTTAGTGCTTGAAATATTTTTCAGGGAAGATAATAGCACGTATTGCTCCTTCCAGACAATTAGTAATCTCTATTTGAAAGACAAGTCTGTACCAAGGTGCATATTGCCAGTTTACTTATTGTGGTATTTGGACAGATTACTGACAGGGCACCAAACCGTCTACGCACTCAGACATCAGAGAGAAAATGAGAGCATGATTTACTCCGTGTGGATACATGATTGTTAGTTCCTGTGCTTATGAATATATAATTTAGGATGGAAAACATGGCTGGAGTAAAATTTTAATAAAATGGTTTGGGAAAGAAAATTTTCCCGATACTTGATCAAAGCCATTTACAGAGACTGAAATAAAAGCAACTTTGAAATATTATCAAGTCTCTCATTTTCCTTTTACTCAAACAGGATTGGCATTGCACAAGGTTAAATTATGCACCTAACCACATCGTGAATTTTGTTTTACTGTGAATTAAATTGCCAGTGCCTCACCTTGCAATATTAGAATTGTTTTCCTTTAAGCCCTAAAGGTTTTTCAATCTTCAGTAGTTCCTTATTAAAATGTAAATACTTTAGGATTGGAAAGCCCTTAACTCAAAAGTATTTAACGCTTTAGGAAGCAGAAGGGCGTGATGACCTCTAACTGAGAGTAAGTCACTGATGTCAGGTTCGTAAAGGGGGGAGTGTGCTGGTGAAGACCAGAGCAGCCACTTGGAATTGTCAATATTGCCTCTCTACAGCTTAAATATGTTATATTCTTGATGTATTTAATCATTTCTGTTTAATCTATCTTTTCTTTAATACATGGGGGTGGAGTTTTTCCTCGCATTTTCCACAGGGTCCAGCAGGGAGCAAAATCAGGCCAATCAAAATTTTTTTTTAAGATTTTATTTATTTATTTGAGAGAGAGGGGCTGAGGAGGGAGGGAGAGAGAGAGAGAGCACAAGGGCGGGGGGAGAGGCAGACAGAGGGAGAGAGAGAAGCAGGCTCCCCGCTGAGCAGGGAGCCTAATTTGGGGATGATCCCAGGACCCTGGGATCATGACCTGAGCTGAAGGCAGAAACTTAACTGACTGAGCCACCCAGGTGCCCCCAGACCAATCAAATTTAAGCCCCTGCCAGTCGAGCTAGAAGGGATATACCTCTTCCTCAAACAGGCTACAGAACAATTGTTCTGATCAGGGTCCACAGATGAATAGAATCTTATTTACTTTCCAAAGGATTTCCTTCAGTGGCACATTGATTTGCTAAAAGCATATGATTAAGAAATATTAAGTGCTTCTTTAAGTATTAGTACATCTATAATTTCTATTTCATAGAATTACATTTTGGTCGATGTACCTGTAGAAAACTAAATTTATTTTAAGTTTATTACCAAAGATTTGGGGAGTTTATGACCCAAAACTATAACGTGTTTGTTTAAATATCTCTTATTCATCATAATATGACAGCATGTGACCCCACATAGGTACTGCTTTGTTACAATGTAAAACAAGAAGCATGAAAATCATGTTTAAGACTCTAACAGTCTGTTTGTGTATGATATATAGTTTGTGAAGATCTCTTTAAATAAATGAATGAATTAGCTAGTGAATCCTGAATTATGATGGAGAATTGAAATATATCTGTATCTGCTAAGATACACTGATATTAAATAGAATGACCCCCCAGCTCTATTTTAACTTTGAAATATATGCTTTTGTACAATGTTTATATCATATTATGTGCTTATACAAAGTAAAATTCTTAGTGGCTCTTTTGAAATAGCGGCAATTCTTTTTTTTTTTTTTTGTGGTAATTCTCATTCTTGAATACTATCAAAACAATAATTTTTTTTTAAGAATAAAAAAAAATTATTTTTTTAAATAACATTTTAAAGGGGCACCTCGGTAGTTCAGTGGGTTAAGCATCGGACTCTTGATTTCAGCTCAGGTCATGATCTCAGGGTCCTGGGATTGAGCCCTGCATCAGGCTCCACACTCAGTGGGGAGTCTGCCTGAAGCTTTCTCTCCCTCTCCTTCTGCCCACCCCCTGCTCATACTCTCTCTCTCTCTTTCTCCTTCTCTTTCTCTCTAAAATGAATAAATAAGGGGCGCCTGGGTGGCTCAGTTGGTTAAGCGACTGCCTTCGGCTCAGGTCATGATCCTGGAGTCCCTGGATCGAGTCCCGCATCGGGCTCCCTGCTCAGCAGGAAGCCTGCTTCTGCCTCTGGCCCTCCCCCCTCTCATGTGCTCTCTCTCTCTCATTCTCTCTGTCTCAAATAAATAAATAAAATCTTTTAAAAAAATAAAAATAAAAAATAAAAAAAATAAAATGAATAAATAAATCTTTAAAAAGTAATAAAATAAAATAGCATTTTAAGCATTTGAAAATGTGTCAAAGAGAAGTTTCTGAATCTATCCTATAAAATGAATATGATATTCTATAACCTGGTTTAGTTAACTTTTTTAGCAAAAGGGTAGATAATAAATATTTTCCACTGGGCATGCCATGTGGTCACTGTTGATATTATAGTACAAAACCAGAGATAGCCAATATGCAAATGAATGAACTTGTTATGTTTTTAATAAAACTATATTTTCAAAAATAGGCAGCAGGCCAGATTTGGTCTGTAGGTGGAAGTTTGCCTACCCCTGTTATATGAAATCATGAATTTATCCAAACTAAAATAATTAAATTTAGATGTATTGCTCATTCATTTTTAAAGTAATACATATATTTGAGATGGATATCTAGTAAGAATAAGCTTATTTCATCTAATGGTGGTGAAAAATATAATTTACAGATGTCAATCCAAGAGATACATAGATTCATTCATGTAAATATGCTTAGTCTTGCCAAATTCTTTTAAGATAATTTTGTTACCTTGTGATCACAAAGACAGATTTCTCACAAACTACACAGTTATTGTTACTTAGTAAGCATTGTGTGTATTTCTGGTTCATAAAGAATTTCACTCATTTCTGAATAATTAAATATATAGCAAAACCTAATTAATTTATGAAAATTTGGAGATTTTGAATAAAAAATTATGTTAAAAAAAAAAAGGAAACAAAAGAGTCTAAGCAAGCAAACTGAATAGTGCCAATGGGAACATCCATAGAACTCCACTATTACAAATAATGGGCAACACTTTTTCTTCCTTGCCCCCTTTAGTGAATCTGTGATGTGCCAAGTGGCCACTCCAGAGATGAGCAAACACATGACCATGACAACAATTACAGAGAGAATATCCAGCCACGTACAGTAAAGTTACCTAGCTAGATTCTTTTTTAATCACTAACAATTCAGAAGAAGTATTCATCAGAGTTTAAATTATGTCACTGTAAAATCAAAGGGACATGGTAGGTATTGATTAGATAAAAATTGCTGTAGGTGAGGGAAAGTATAGTTTAGGAATAGATGAATCAAACAGAAATTTAGGCTTTACATTATGTGACTTCATTAAATTGAAGAACTCTTCAAAATCCATTTCAGGAAATTATATTCTGGAAATGAATTTTTCTGCAACTTTCTGTGGACCTTCACTGCAATTAAGAGTCTTGTTTAGAATTCAAAGAAATTTGGTGATGGGTATTGAACTTCAGAGATTTTGCCTTGTTCTAAAGACTCAAACTAGAGCCTCAAGATACTAGATTGCTATTGTGCAATGCACTACAAAGAAAGATTTGACACTGCAAGATAGAGAGAAACAAAAGAGGACTACAGAAAAATTTAGCCATAAAAATATTATAAAGTTAGAAGTCCCCAAAGTCTGAGAATTCCATTGCTTGTAAGAGAGTCTATAGAGTCTAGTGTTGGGAATTGTCAAGTGATCCTAATTTATAGGAAATGTTCTTTTCTGTTGTTGTCATAGACAAGGTTGAGGTATTGAAAAAACAAAACAAAATACATGTGGCAGGGTGAATAGTTGATGGGATTTCTGGCAGAAATACTTAATGCTCAGCGAATTTGCCATGCTAGGCTTTATTCTTCCAGCCTCCCTTGCAGTTAGGTAGGAGTCCTGTGACTGGTTCTGAGTGACTAAGAGACTAGTTATATATATTATTTCTGGGCAAAAGAAGTGAGAGTTGATAGGCAAGCTCCATCTGTTTCCTACAGTTCCATGGAAAATTTAAAAGCCAGATATTCCAGTTGTTGCACTTTCTGATGAAGGACTACATCAGACTTTATGAATATATAAATCTGCTAGGTAGGCCACTGAAATTTCAGGGTTTATTTATTGTGCCTGCTCCTATTAGTTACTCTGACTAATATAGGGTGTGTAAGTTAACTGGACAACTATTTGTCGACAGGGAAATGAGAAACTATCTGTCTAGAAGAGAAATTTTTTGCAGGTGACAATCTAAGGGGGTGGCAAAGAGCTGTTTTGGAGATGCATATACTCCAGAACTGAATCACTGCAGCAGAGTTCATGGCAAAGAGTTGTGGAAAACCTTAAGTTGCCTGACTTCTATTGGTGAGGACAATTTGAGAAGAAGCACGGTAAGGATGTGATCTGAATACAGAGGTCAGATACCAAATCAGAGTATGTTTCCAGCTCCTAAATCTAATCTCCTACCAGCAAGTTTCCAGGCAAAAGTAGAGATAATTTTAGAGCCTAGACAGCCTTCCAACCACCTCCACACCCATATTTGAATCCAGAATGCCATTGTTGGCAATATACTGTGACTACCCTCGCAACACTTCCAGGGCATTTTGGGGACCTCTAAATGGATCGAACAAATTTATTAACAAGTTACAGCCTGGCCAGGATTTTGATGAAACTTGAGATGTTTTTGTTTAAGATCTGTAAGAAGTAAATCCAGGGATTAACTGCATCATGTGCTTTCATAGAAAAAAAAAATGTCAAAGAAAGAGAACTGAATTCTGATGCTGACATTTTCACCCTGACCTCAACAAATGTGTGTGTGTGTGTCGTTCTTAGGTTTTCTAAAAGTAACTTTTTTAGATGTAGCCTGGCTCAAGTAGGCAGAGACAAAGAAAGAGAAGGAGATAGGCAATATGAAGGAGAGGTTAGAAGACATGGCAGATGGAGACTGCATAGCATATATCTAATCTGAGTGCCAGAAGGAGAAAAGAGAGGGAAGAAGACAGACAGTGCCCATAATTTGAAAGAGACACCAATCCTCAGATTCAAATGGCCCAGTAAACCCAAAGCAATATTGAGAAAGAAAGGAAAGGAAAGGAAAGGAAAGGAAAGGAAAGGAAAGGAAAGGAAAGGAAAGGAAAGGAAAGGAAAGGGAGGAGGGGGGGAGGAAGGAAGGAAGGAAGGAAGGAAGGAAGGAAGGAAGGAAGGAAGGGAGGAAGGAAGGAGAAGAGGGAGGGAGGGAGGGAGGAAGGAGGGAAGGAAGGAAGGAAAAGAGGGAGGAAGGAAGGGAAGGAGGAAGGAAGGAAGATAGGTCCCAACTTAGACACATCATAGCATCATAGGAAAACCACAGATGGGAAAGAAGACAATATATAACTAGATAATATCCCATGCCCTGACAAACAGGAGAGGTAGTCTCATAGTAGCCAGAGCATAGAGGTATTTCTGCTCTGTTCCTGGGTCTTAATTTGTAAAAGAGACAGAGTGATAACATACAGAGGTCAATGCCATTGAAAGAAAAAGTCAGTGTTACTCACGGTTCCCCTGGAAACAAAAGGCACGGTCAGCCTCATAGGGCCCCAGGAGGAAGACCAGGTTTTGTTCAGGAAGCAAAAGTAGGAGCAGCAGGAGAGCTTAGCCCAGTAGCTTTAACTGGGGTTTCCTCAGGAAAGACACAGGCAGTAGGGTGAATAGTGGAGGACTGGCTAGTGTGAATAATTTCAGTGGGCTTTGGGCTATAAAAGTGGTCCTTAGTTGTCTGGTACATGGGTCTGGGATGACTAAAGTGAGGAACTTCCTGGGGTGATGGCCAGATGGAGGATGTATGCTCTGGGTTAGCTAGTTTGCATGTCAGACATGCTCCTGGCTGGGCCCTTTGCCATCTCTAAGAATTGGCTAGTTCTGGGAGGGGCAGTCTCTCCCCAGCCAGAAAGTTTTTTTTTAAGCTGTCAAAAATTCATAACAGACGGAAAATAAAAACATGATGAATACAGTTTATTTGCTGAATGTGTGAATAAATTACCAAAGGAAGGACCATTTCTACCCAGTCCACATCTCTTCTTGGGCTAACACCTGTGCAAGCTGCAAACCCTGGAGCTTTTGGCTGATACCCCAAATCCATCCAGACTGAGGAGGAAGGGGAGGCAAATGTGGGGCTTCCCCTTGCCCTCAACCTATGGCTTCTGTTTGTGCCAGGTATGGGTGTCAGTGGCTCTCTTCCACTTGCTGGCCTGGTCTTCTGCTCCTTCTCATGCGTGTCAGGGGAGGGAAAACAGGAGGGTGGTAGGATGGATCAGCCAGAAGTGTTGAGGGTCAGGTTCCCTCCACCCAACTTTCCACTGGCCCAAGTCCACTGTGAAGGTACCTATTAAAATGCACAAAGGATTTTTGCATGTATATGTCAAACACAGCTCTATTGTCAGTGCTGATGCAGTAGCTGATTATGTTTTTAGTATCTATATTTATTCATATTATCTTGAAATCAGACACAAGATTTCTAGGACAGGGAAAGATTGATTACTCAGAGCAAGAACTATATCATTTTCCCTTGCCCTAAATTTCCCAACTCTGGGTGATGTGATGAGAACCAGACGGACAATGTTGCACATATGTGAGTCACACCACAGGAAAGGAACCGTGAAACTGAATCTGAGAGAGTATAAGGATATAGCTCCTCACTCCACCTCTACTTCTGAGAGGGGACAGAAATCTTTGCTTATTATAAACAAATTTTCCTTTGGAAGAGAAGGGGAAAAAAGCCCTGCTATATTGCCCTTTGGAATGTAAATATATGCCTTTAGAGGTAAGATAAAAGGAGCTTCTCGGAGTTTATAATCCCTAGAACAACTTGTTTATGGATCTGGGTCTCATCCCTGATTGAAATGTAAAGAAATACCTCTGGATAAGTACCTTTTCCAGATAGTCTCTCACTATCTATTCAGAACATCCGAAGCTTGTGCTTTGACCCAGGTCCCAGCAAAATGTTCTGAAAGCCCCATCTAAAATATTCACTTCCTGACAATAGTGTCCCATTGGGAAATATCCTGATCTTTTCAAAGATAATTTGGCAAAGGAGGAGTCAATCACCAATATCCTCATAATTGTTGTGCCAGGAAATCTTGTTTCCCATTTTCACAGAAGAGATGGTCATAACTTAGTTTCTGACCTAGTTTGGAACCATGGCCCTCAAACTTGTTGTAATGGAATGCTATATAACATTTCACACATAGTGTCATCTGATGTTTATGGAGCATCACTCAGTGTCAGGCACTGTTCTAGGTGCTGGAGAAGCAGCTGTCAACCAAACGTAAAACAAACAAACAAAAACGAACCAAAACCAAACAAAACAAAAACTTACTTTATGCAGCTTGCAATATGATATGATATAACATATGTCAGTAATTCATTTCTAATCATAAAGCATAAGTTTCCTAAATGATATAATTTTTTTTTTTGTTTTTGTACTATCTTAATATAGAAGTATGACTGTCCCTAAAAGGGCACTACTCTCACGTCGTATTCTAACATTTTTGGAATGATAGATAGAGGGTGGCATTAAGCCTACTTTGCCTGAAAACACGTATAACCTGAGTGATTTGTGTAAAGGCTAGAAACATTTTGAGGTTGGTCTTGTCACCGCAAATCTGGGATCTGGGCACTTTTTTTCTTTTTCAGTGATTTTTCACTTTCTTTTTTTTTTTCAGATTTTTTATATTATTATTATGTTATGTTAATCACCATGCATTACATCATTAGTTTTTGATGTAGTGTTCCATGATTCATTGTTTGCGTATAACACCCAGTGTGGACTAGGTGATTTAATAGTTTTTGTTTAAAGGTAATGGTTAATTTATTTAATATCTTCATATTTTTTCTCTTTTATAACATCCTTTTGATTCCTAAATTTCTATTTAAGTTTCAAGATTTATGATTTAAAAATTTATGATTTGGGAACATATTTCTGATTTTTTTTCTATCTAGAGAAATAAGAAAAGTAGAGGTTTAGGGGATTATTCCAACAGCTCTGATGTAGGTATGTTTTTACTTACAGGAATGATTATTAAAATATACATCTATATTATGTTCAGCATTGTTTAAATGTATTGAAATTTCTTGAAATAAGCAAAACTTCTTTGTTCCATTAAATGGGAACTTAACATGACAGATTAACTGTTTTAATTTTTTTCAATAAATGTAATTACCAAGATTTCCTCAAAGCCCTTGGATATAAAACATGCTTTTCTTAAACAAGTTGATCAATAATTTACTTTTTATCATATCTAAAATCAGGTTTTATGGAAACAATAGAATATTTTCAACTAAAACCAGTTACTTGTTTGATAGCCCAAATGAATATAAAAAAAAAAAATGCAATGGTTTCTCAATAAGGGTTATCTATTTTCAGCCACCTAAATATAGACAGATAAATGTTGAGGCTTTAAAGAAATAAAATATATTTTGTTAACTCTCTCACTGTCAAAAATACATATAATATTCAAAGTACAAAAAGTGCAGGAGGTAAGATATTGTTATGTAAACTACATTCAGTATACCCATTGTTTTTAAATTATTTGAAATCATATTATTGAGTGATGTATTTTTATTGTTTACAAAATCTTAATAGCAAGAGGAAAAGTCATAATCTAAAGAAATAACCAATCAACAGTGGTCTATGTGTGGGCAACTACTTCTAGTACAGCTAAAGGAACTTGCTGTACAGTTAAGATCTCTAATAGTAATTGATGACCTGGAGATAATTGCTGGGAAGTTTTCCTGTCAGGTTTATTTTCTGTGATCAAATTCATTTAAAAGAGCACATTTATGTGGAATGCTTTCTTTGTTTTGATACAACCTGACTGGTTATGAAGTTGTTTCCCAAGCTTGTCAAAAGTAAATTTAGTGGGCTATCTTTCTTGGTGGAAAAAGAATCAAAACAGAATTAACAACAGAAAGAAATCTGTCCTTTGATTCAATGCAAAGTTATGTGCGATTTACTTTGTAGTTCTGAATTCAGTTGATAACTAGTAGAAAAAAATTATATACTATCCCATATTTGTGAAGAATTATAAAAAGCACTTTAACGTTGGATTCAGCATTAAACTTCTTGATGAAAAATAAGAAAATGCAATGTTTTAGAAGTGGGGGGAAGTTGGAGGGGGAATGGTAAAAAATATCTTTAAAGCATCACCGAAGTTTGTCTTGTTCACAAACCCAAAGAGCCCAAGCACATACTACCAGAGGAGTGTCAGTTGGTCCAGCAAAGAGACACAAACCCAGGAAATTAGTTTTTCTCTATTTTGTGAGGTCTGGAACCAGTGATTGTGCTCAATAAAATGGGAAAGGCCATAATACCCCAGTTTAATCATCTTCCATTGAATAAGATGAGTCACAGATTTATACCTCTACACCAAATATGATACAGATAATGGCTAACATTTCCATTCGCCTGTATCTGTTTCAGCCTACTTCTAAAAAATAATTTAAATCATCTTGATGAGAACAAGAGTAGAACTATCCTAAATATCTCATAGGAGGTTAAAATATACTGAATGGAGCACTGGGTGTTATATGCAAACAATGAATCATGGAACACTACATCAAAAACTAACAATGTCATGTATGTGATTAACATAATATAATATAATATAATATATATATATATCAGGGCATATATTTTGAGACTCATGACTTTATATATTTAGGCAGAAAGGAAAATTATATACTGTAGAAGTTTTTACTCATACAAAGAAAAGCTAAAATAATTGTTTTCTTTTTCTATGCCACATACTATTCTACCTTTATAATGTCCCTATCTGATGTGATGAGAATCATAGGAATGGAGTATAAATTAAAAGTCTTCATTTTCAGGGGCTCCGGGGTGCCTCAGTTGGTTAAGTGTCCGTCTTCAACTTCTGCTTGGGTCATGATCCAGGGTCCTGGGATCAGCCTCATGTTGGGCTCCCAGCTCAGCGGGGAGCCTGCTTCTCTCTGTCCCTCTCCCCACTCATGCTCTCTCTCTCTCTCTCTCTTGCAAATAAATAGATAATTTTTTTAAAAAGTTCTTATTTTTAAATTTAAAGTCACAGAAGAAATAAACCAGGTTAATTTATTTTTATTTTTATCTGCCATATAACACATCTATTATGCACACACATACACTCATACATACTTAGTGAGGAATTAGCCATTGATCTAGCTATGTATCTAATGTTTCCAAGTCTTCATCAAATGATTTTAGTGACATATACACCTCCAGTTCGATAGCATTTTTTAAAAAATGAGTCTTAAAATACTAATCCAAGCTCATCTAAGAAATTGCTACAGATTACATAATTTATACATAACATTGTGTTTCAACTGTACTTAAAAAAAATTGCTTAAAAATTACATAATTGTGCTTCTAATTCATGCGCTGCCCTGTGGTTAGTAGATAATAAAACTCCTGTGTCCATTTGTATCACATCAAGGGGATGAATCTTCTAAAGCAATGGCCCTGACTCAATAATACCTGCCTTAGTGAGGCAGAGTGCTAGGCAACTGCAGAGCTATGAAGGTACATCCATCTATAGCTCTGCATAAAGAAGTCACATGCCTTCCTGTTGAGGAAGAGGCAGCATGTTTGGAGAGCCAGTGTGAAAGTTACAGTGCAACATTCCAGGGTCACTGACTTTCTCTCACTGCTGGTCACTGTTCTATCATAGTAGAAGCCTTATTCCCTTGCATTTCTTTTTCCTTTTTTTTAATTTAAATTTAATATTTTTTGTTTCAAGTTTTTATTTAAATTCTAGTTGGTTAACATATAGTGTAATACTGGCTTCAGGAGTAGAATTTAGTGACTCATCACTTACATATAACACAAGTGCTCATCACAACAAGTGCCCTCCTAATCCCCATCACCCAGTTAGTCCCTCCCCCTTCACCTCCCTTCCAGCAAACCTGAGTTTCTCTATAATTAAGAGTCTCTTATGATTTGCCTCCCTCTCTTTTTTTTCCCCCTGTCCTGTGCTCATCTGTTTTGTTTCTTAAATTCCACACAGAAGAAATCATATGGTATTTGTCTTTCTCTGACTGACTTATTTTGCTTAGCATAATACACTCTAGTTCCATCCACATCGTTGCAAATGGCAAGATTTCATTCTTTTTGATGGTTGAGTAGTAGTCCATCGTATATATATTTACCAGCTTTTTTTTTTTTTTGAGAGAGAGAGAGAGAGTGAGAGAGAGCATGAGAGGAGAGAGGGTCAGAGGGAGAAGCAGGCTCCCCGCTGAGCAGGGAGCCAGATGTGGGACTCGATCCAGGGACTCCGGGATCATGACCTGAGCTGAAGGCAGTTGCTTAACCAACTGAGCCACCCAGGCACCCTACCAGCTTTTCTTTATCCATTCATCAGTTGATGGACATTTGGGCTTTCTCCATAGTTTCGCTATTGTTGATAATGCTGCTATAAACACTGGGGTGCATCTGCCTCTTTGAATCAGTACTTTTGTATCCTTTCAGTAAATACCTAGTAGTGCAATTCCTGGATGGTAGGATAGTCCTGTTTCTAACTTTTTGAGGAATTTCCATACTGTTTTTCAGAGTGGCTACACCAGTTTACATTCCCACCAACAGTGTAAGTGGGTTCCCCTTTTTCCACATCCTCACCAACACGTTGTTTCTTGTGTTGTTGATTTTAGCCATGCTCTCTTGCATTTCAAATCTTTTTTTTTTAATTTTATTATGTTATGTTAATCACCATACATTACATCATTAGTAGCTGAAGAATTGGAAAGAAAGTAAAGTGGCATTTTCCCCTTCTCTTCTTGAGGAAATGATCTTAGGGCAAGAAAGTAGCAAGCGGATTCATAACAATCACAGTAACAGCTAAAATTTGACTAAGTCTAATATTATACCCAAACTCAGCATCAAGCAGTTTATAGGCATATGTAAATTATTCCTTAGGCTAACCTTATGGAATAGACATTACTTTATTTCATTGAATCATAGTATGATTTTGACATTCTAAAATCTCAGTTTGGGATGCTTCTTAAATTGTAAGGAATATCATAACTGCTGATTTTTTTACTTTTATTTCTATTGGTAAAATAAATTTGTAATCTTAGATCTAATGAAAATAGTATTTTTCCACATTTAAGACTGAAGAACCTGAGCTACAGAGGCTCACCCACTATCACATAGATAGGATCAAATTCTGGACTGAATGGCTATAAATCTCTCCTTTTAAGTGATACAATGTACTACTTACCATATCCCCAGTTCTCTTGGATGCAAGCCCACAGCACAGAATCTCATCACATTAAACAAGTTATGAGTCAAAATAAGAGAGGTTAAAATCATGAGAGGAATTCAACCTGAGGGGGATTATCAGATGCTAGTTTTGAACATGGAGAAAAATGTAGGCAGCTGCTAGGAACTGAGAGCAACTTCCACCAAAAACTAGCAAGGAGATGAGAACTTCAGCTTTAAAGCCTCAAGGAATTGGTAATAAAATAATCAAGGTTGTTGAATGCTAACAACCTGAATAAGTTGTTAGCAGATTTTTCCCCAGAGCTACTAGATAAAATTGCAGACTGGGCAAGGACACATTGAGTGCAAGGCTGAGTACGAGATTCTGTTCAGAGAACCCAGCTGATTTGCACCTAGATTTCTGAGCTACAAGGACAATAAGCTAATAAGTAGGGGCACCTGGGTGGCTCAGTCGTTAAGCATCTGCCTTCGGCTCAGGTCATGATCCCAGGGATCAAGCCCCACATTGGGCTCCCTGCTCAGCGGGAAGCCTGCTTCTTCCTTTCCCACTCCCCCTGCTTGTGTTCCCTCTCTCACTGTGTCAAATAAATAAATAAAAAATCTTTTTAAAAATGTGCTAATAAATAGGTATTGCTAATTAAGCCACTAAGTGTGGTAATTTATTTCATAGCAATAGAAAAATAATATGGATTTTGGTGAGTGTGTGGGAGAAAGAGAGGTGGGGAAAGAGGAAAATACACAAGAGAATGACAGAAGTTTGTTAAATGTCACAAGCAATCCATGGCAGGACATCTTTTGCTTATGATTGTCACATTCTAAATAATGCTGAAACACGTGATCACACATTTCCTCAGATCATCACATTTTCTTCTTTCTTCTGAGAGAAATGCTAAAAAGAGGACTTCAATGTATGAAAACAAAGAATTATCATTTGTTATCACTTTCTCAACAGTAAGATTAAAAGCTTTGCCAGCGTGGCCTTATGCTTCATTCATTCTTTGAACTGTCTAGGGCTTTTCTGTGGATAATGGACTCACTGGGATAGTGAGTAGGTTGTATAGACTTTAAGTCAATAAGAGCATCCATATGCTGAATGCATCAGATTTATCAATTACCATGCCATATGCTTTATATACACTCAATAATTCCCATAAAACAACTCTGTAGCATCATATTATTTTTTTATTTTGTAAATATGGTCAAAAGGTATGAACAATTTTCTGTTTGATTTTTAAAGCTATGCTCCTTCTCCATGCTACTTTAAACATCTCTCAATCATGGACTGTCTCATTGTAGTACTGATGATGTATCTCTCAAAAAAGTAAGCATATGACTTATATTGGAAATATCAGCACAATCAAGTGATATGACTGAATATATTTGCCTTGATAAGGTGAATATTAGATGTGGGAAAAATTAACAAGTGTTTTTAAGGTGCTCAAACTAAGTTATGAATTTCTTCCTTTTTAAATTGTGAATTTCTTGAAGGTATTCTGTAAAGATGTTTGTAAAATAGCACATGAAACATCTTTTAAGGGTCCAGTACAAATTAGATTTCATTAGTGAAAAGGATTCAGAATCTATTGTCCAAACAATTTAAAATCCATTGACTGGAACCATTGAAGTTTACTAGGACATATTCTCTATTGGCAGTGTAACAGTTTGGATTGAATTAATATTATTTTGCATATTATTTATTGCAAATTAGCAACACATTTCCCTTTAGAACCAATTTTAAAAATAATGGTGAAGTAACTCACCCAACAGAAAAGGTTATAGTGAATTAAAAAAATATTAATTGGTATTTAAAAACTTATAGTTCTGTAGTACTTAATACTTTACACAATTTTTCAAAGAGATTATACAACTGTTATGTAAATGGTTGATTACAACACTAGATCAAATTTACTTAAAAAATAAACAAGTGCCTTATAAATTCCCACTTGGAATACAGGAGATGAATTTCCATTCTATAAGATATTATTGGGGAATGAGACTCCATTGTCATCATACTGTGCACTCCTAGCCCACCACCGAACTCACCACCAATACCCATCTAGGTCTTGGTTCTCTTTTTCTTTCAACAGTTACCAGCTGAAAGCTCTTTTGTGATGACTACCTTTGAGACACCAGAATAACTTTACTTACACACTGAAGAACCAAAACTATCTGGTAGTTGCCCTCCTTGGCAGGCAGTAAATTTTGGAGTAGTGAAGTCCAGCATCCTTCCCTCAGTGTGGGTAATCTGAGTTATACTTGCACTCCAGAGTCTGAGAACATTTCTTAATATATCATTTGCACATGAATATTTGTTTTTGAATGAGCTTCTGGGAAATTTAACTTGTGTAAATACCAGTTGTGGTCCTAGAAAGAGGATCCTAAAGAGGAGTTCTAAAGGGGGGCGGGTGGTCACTCACAGGCTAGATAGCAACAGGGACAATACTGTTAAGATTTTCACTTGTTGGATGGGATAGAAGTAGAAATGGATGTTCTGTCTCATATCTGTAGCATATGCAGGGGGGTAAATACTAATTATAAGAATAGTAATTAGAAATAGTAATTATGACAAATCGATATTTGCCGAATTCAATTGGTGCATTGAAAAAAGAAAATGGTAATCTCAGGCTATTCAAGTAGCAATTTACAGCATGGTATGAAAGAACACCTTCATAGAAAGAGATCCTGATCTCATACAGCCCAAGAACAGATTGTTCTATTTACCAAGCCAAGGACTAATGATAAGAAAGAAGATCCTCAGGACTGCCTTTGTGTCTTAAATCTTCTGACATTCGGGATGGGGACATTTAGAGGGATATGCTTCAGAGTCTTGGATCCCTAAGTTTCTCTCAACATTCTGGGCCTGTAGAATTGGCATGCTTCTCCCTTGCTCAGAGATAACAGTGCCCTGCTCAACTAAGTCTTGGCCTTACCCAATCGGAGGGTTCTTGCTCCTACTAAGAGCCAAGAGGGATCAATCACTAAAGGAGCTTGAGAACAAAGTTATTATGTACCAGTACGAACTATGGAATCATACCTGGGATAGATTTTCTGGGACCTAGTCCTGTAGGAGCAGACTGTGAAGCTAAATAATGGAGGGTTTTTTAATATAGGAAGAGTTTCTCATGATTGAGGATTTAACACTCAGGAAAAGGCACCTGGAACAGGTCTGAATATACTCCTGGAATGTCTGTGAATCTCAGGAAAAAAATGATGTTTTCTATTAAATAAAGTGGAGATATCAGATTTTTCTTGGCAGAATGTTGAGAAGATTCCCAAGGCACCCAGAAGTGAGATTGATAGAATGAATCTGTTATACAAGACCCCAAATCACCACTACTGCCCCCTTTGATGATCATGGTACTTGAGAGACCCAGAGGACACTATTTTCAACAATGATAAAGAGTGCATCATGGAGAGGAGGAGCAAGATGGCAGAGGAGTAGGAGACCTAAATTTCGTCTGGTCCCAGGAATTCAGCTAGATAGGGATCAAACCATTCTGGACACCTACAAACTCAACAGGAGATTGAAGAAGAGAATAGCAGCAACTCTCTGAACAGAAAAGCAACCACTTTCTGAAAGGTAGGATGTGTGGAGAAGTGAATCCGAGGCACTATTCAGGAGGATAGTTGGCGAGGGAGGCGGCCTCCATCGGCCGCTACTGGCAAGTAATAGAGCAGCAGAGCACAAAATCGGAACTTTTAGAAGTCGGCTCTGCTGAGGGATGTCGCTCCAGTGGATAAGCGGGGCATGGAACACTCGCTGGGACAGTGTGGTCACAGGACCCCTGGGATCACAGAAAGACTGGGGGTGCCTGAGTGCGGCAGGGCTCCCAGGTATCGGAGCGGAGAAGCCGGCTGCAGAGACGGAGCCGAGGAGTAGGCTCTCAGCTTGGGGTTGCCATAAACCATGATCCGTGGCACATTCGGGCCCCTGCTCTTCCAGCAGGGACACAGCAAGCAGCAGATCTGAGGAGACTTCCCTTCCTTGCCTGGGAGGGGCAGTGTGGGAGCGCAACACAGGGATCTGCTGGGTTTGGAGACTCCAACCGGGGTTGTGTGCCAGAGATAGAAATGCTCAGTCACAGGCCAGGTGAGCATGGAGTGTGGCCAGAGACCAGGAAGATGGGAGTGATTGACTGCTTTTCTATGGGGGCTCACTGAGGTGTGGGGCCCCGAGTTCTCGGCTCCTCTGGGGTAGAGATTGGGAGGCCACCATTTTCATTTTCATCCTCCAAAACTGTACGGAAAGCTTGCAGGGAACAAAAGCTCCCGAGAGCAAACCTGAGCAGATTACTTAGCCTGGACCGGCAAGGGCAGGGCAATTCTGCCTCTGGCGAAGACATTTGGGAACGATGGAAACAGGCCCCTCCCCCAGAAGATCAGCAAGAACAGCCAGCCAAGACCAAGTTTACCGATCAATGAGAACGACAGAATGCCAGCACTAGGGGAATACAGCACATAGAATTCATGACTTTTTCCCCATGATTCTTTGGTCTTTCAAAGTTAATTTTTTTCTTTTAAATTTCTTTTTCTTTCTTTCTTTTTTTTTGAATTTTTCTTTTTCCCTTTTTCAACCAACATCTTATCAATCCCTTTTTTAAAAAATCTTTTTATTTTTCATTTTTAGAGTCATATTCTATCCCTTCATAGTAGTTAGCCTTATTTTTGGTATATATATAAGTTGTTCTCTCTTTAAAGTTTTGGGATACAGTTTCTTCTAACACACCAAAATATACCCTAAATCTCTAGTGTATGGCTTTGTTCTAGTCTCCTGCCTGATCACATTCTCTCCCTTTTATTTTTTAAATCCTCTTCTTTTTTTTTCAACCAACTTCTTATCTTATCAATTCCTTTATTAAATCTTTTATAATTTTCATCTTTACAATCATATTCCTTCCCTTCATCATATTAACCCTTATTTTTGTACATATATGTTTTTCTTTCTTTAAAATTTTGGGAGGGGGATGCCTGGGTGGCTCAGTCAGTTAAGCGTCTGCCTTTGGCTCAGGTCGTGATCCCAGGGTTCTGGGATCGAGTCCCACATCGGGCTCCCTGCTCCGTGGGGAGCCTGCTTCTCCCTCTGCCTTTCTCTCTCTCTGTCTCTCATGAATAAATAAATAAAATCTTTAAAAAAAAAATTTTGGGGAGGCACTTTCTTCTAACAGACCAAAATATGCCCAAAATCTAGTGTGTGGAAAAGATCTATGCACCAGCCTGATCAAATCTGATCATATTCTGTTTTTTTGTTTGTTTGTTTTTATCTTTTCCTTTTTCCTTCTTTTTTTTTTCTTTTATCTTTCTTTCCCTTTCTTTTCCCCCATTTTCAGATATTTTCTTTGTAGTGTATAATTTTCTGGGGATGTTGTTACCCTGTTAGCATTTTGTTCTCTTATTCATCTATTCTCCTCTGGACAAAATGACAAGACAGAAAAAATCACCTCAAAAAAAAGAACAAGAGGCAGTACCGATTGCCAGGGACCTAATCAATATGAACATTAGTAAGATGTCAGAACTAGAGTTCAGAATGATGATTTTAAAGATACTAGCTGAGCTTGAAAAAAGCATGGAAGATATTAGAGAAACCCTTCTGGAGAAATAAAAGAACTAAAATCTAACCAAGTTGAAATCAGAAAGGCTATTAATGAGGTGTAATAAAAAATGGAGGCTCTAACTGCTAGGATAA
>NC_138370.1:80343764-80392165 GCF_054177405.1 Leptonychotes weddellii
AAAGACTCCACCCCAAAGCTGCTAGAACTCATACAGGAATTCAGTAAAGTGGCAGGATAGAAAATCAATGCACAGAAATCAGTGGCATTTCTATACACCAACAACAAGGCAGAAGGAAGAGAACTTAAGGAGTCGATCCCATTTACAACTGCACCCAAAACCATTAGATACCTAGGAAAAATCTAACCAAAGAGGCAAAGAACCTGTACTCAGAAAGCCATAGAATACTTATGAAAGAAATTGAGGAAGACACAAAGAAATGGAAAAACGTTCCATGCTCATGGATTGGAAGAACAAATATTATGAAAATGTCTATGCTACCTAGAGCAATCTACACATTTAATGCAATCCTTATCAACTTTTTTCAAAGAAGTGGAAAAATAATCCTAAAATTTGTATGGAACCAGAAAAGACCCCGAATAGCCAGAGGAATATTGAAAAATAAAGGCAAAGCTGGTGGCATCACAATTCTGGACTTCAAGCTCTATTACAAAGCTATAATCATCAAGACAGTATGGTACTGGCACAAAAACAGACACATATATCAATGATACTATCTTTCTTGAGCATTCTCATTTAGATCCCTTCCTTCTAAAGTGAGATCTTGTTTCTCTTATCCCTCTTAAGGGCCTCGCATATTTAAAAATCACTGATTTAATAACAGTGCTTCCAAATTAGAAAAAAAGACAGCCCGAGGAGATGAAATTCCTGATGATGAAAATATGGAGACCTGTAGTTTTAATTTTTAAGCCCAGAACTAATTATTTATACATTGCACTCATTGTGAAGAGACCTGGTATTTATTTCTTTACACAAGTTCCTATAAAGTGTCATGTCATAGCAGAAGAGAATGACATTAAAGTTCCAGTTATTTTGAGACAAGACAAAGAGCATATGTTTTCATTTCTGATTTAGCCCAGCACTGAAATAAAAGGGTCATTATTCTCTTTTGCTTTCTAAGTGGAGTTTTACTGGCCACAAATAGCCTAAAATAAGAAATTAGATAGGTGACAGGCTAAATCTCAGAAACTGGGAAACTGAATGGGCACAGCTCTAACAATCAACTTCCATCAATCAGTGACCCCAACCCACTCATAAAGAATTGTAATACTTTCAGTTTCAACAATATTATGGACCTGAGACCCTCAAGCTTTATGCAATATGTTTTAAACTTCTCACCTTTAGGTAGTATTTGTTCCAAATGGTTGTTATATAGGAAACTAAATTCTTTAAAAAAATCAAAAAGAATCAAAAACTAGTCAAAGGATAGCTATTAACAACCTAAGTCTGCACCAAATAGTTTACAATTGTGAGAATTACCAGCAGCCATTCAAGAAATTTGAAAGAGTGCCAGTGGGTTGCTAATTCAGAGGCACAAGTGTCATTTTTTGATAAAATGTATCACAAGATCATAGAAGGTTTAAAAACTTCCAAGTTGCCCAGGCATTGAGACTGAACCTGGAGCATATCAAAGGCTGAAACAGCAGAGCTCAGAACCTGGCAGAGAGAAAAGTTGGTAGTTTCAAGTTACAACTGAGATTAAAAACTACAAATGTGAGATTTAATTTTAGTAGCATATTAACATTTTACAAAGGTTCTCTATCACTAATTTTTTAGAGATAAATTCCAACAAGTAATGACCCTTCCCTTTCTCCTTCATCTCAGAATTCCATGACCATTCATGACCACTGTGACACCAAACACCTATTTTTGTTCCTTGGAAAAACACAGCAGGTCAGACAGACTCTCAGGCAGAAATCTGTTTCTTCTCAACTCCCCTGCTGAGGAGAGTAAGTGTAGGGCACAGCAGAAAGATAGGAATGCGATCTCGCACCCCATCCCCACCAGTCAACCTAAGGAAAAGATGACTAAGAGATATAATAAAGGCCATAGTGCCAGGCGTTTTCAACGCCCTCCCACTCCATCTCCAACAGACTCAGAACATCACTTATATTTATATAAAAAGATACAAGAAATGAGAAAGGAAGAACCCCAAAGTATACATTTATTATTATTCCTTTTGGAAAAGTTATTAATATAATTGGAGGACCTTAAGTGTTATTGAAAAACAAACATGGAATATTTAAACTTGATATTATACATACCAGTATAATTTGGTTTGGCTGATTGCTTCTGTATTTTACTTTATTATTACTCACATAAACAAAGTGATTTAAAAGTAAATCATGTTTCTCTAGATACTTCTTAAGAAAATGTGTTAATTCTTATAAATTTTTTGAGAACTCTTGTGTGCATAATGCATTTTTTGCAAATACTGAAACATTCCAGGGCTCATTCCTAGGCTCTTCTCCTACAATCTCTTCCTCTCTGTCCTTATATTACATACTTGGCTCTTTCTCATCATCCCCTCTCCTGTCTCCTTGACATTTTGCAGTTGGAACACTCTGCCACGAGCTCTTGGCTGACTCCTTGACATTCAGTTCTTGACTCAACCATAATCTAATGAATATGAGTCACGGTGATTAGACCTGGTGACAAAATAGTGAATGAAGGATAACCTTTGTCCTTGAGAGGCATATAATCTATAATTTATATGACTGACTTTTGAGTTAGAGAAGTGTTCAAACAATCAAATATATCTTAAAATTTTGTTCTTTGAGAAAGAATAAAAGATTACCTACACAATTAAACAAATATTATATCCTACTAAGAAAAAATTGCCCATAACATGCTTTATTTTACAGCTCCATATCACCAGTGGATCAGAGACAATGAGAGGGTAGAGAAAGGGAGAGAGAGAGAGAGAGAGGGAATGTGTTAAGGATCTCATTTCCATTAAAAATGTCATGCAGCCTCAAGTTGCACTGAAAAATACGAAGATATTTTGAAACATGCCCTGTTGTGAAACCAGAAAAGGCAAGCCAGAGAGATCCAGAGCCAGAAACTATGAAATATTCCAAGTAATGGAGTTGACAGTATTAATTAACCCTTTAGTGAACCAAAGAAAATTGTCATTTTAACTTAGCCACTTCCCATCCTTGGCAAATAACAGATTCTACTACTAGAACATTAATTTTCACCTGAATTGTGTTACTCTGTGTATTAATGTGTGTGTGTGTCTGTATGTGTACACTTATGCAGGAAGGTATTGGTAGGTAAAGGATATAAAATATACATGTATATACAATAACATATATATCTCATGGCAAGAAGACCACAATTGTCTTATATACCACCAATATCCAATTCATAGCATAGTTTCTTGTTCAAATGGATGCTAATAGATAGTGTTAAATGTGTAAATAATAGCTGAGAAATTCAAATTTATATGTAACATTTGATGTATTTCATATTCCAAAATGAACTGGCTTTACATTGGTTTCAAATACAAAGCAAAGATATATTAAAAAAGCCACATATAAAATAAAGTTAGATATCTCTTTTGACCTATATAGGTAAGGAAGGAGGAAAGATATTTACTGTAAATAGTGATGAGAAGGTAATTGGTATGAGCATAAATATAGATATGGGTGTATACATAAGTATGGCAGTTTGGGAATACAAAATGATATGGATAAAGAAGGGTAAATAATATATCAGCACAGCCATATATATATATATATATAAAGAGGGAGAGGAAGAGAGTGCACACTCTATGATTTTAAGAATATTTAATTCTTGTGTACATAAAAGTCTCATTTCATAATTTGATCATTTGATCTCAGAATTTTTAAAAAATAAAACAATTAGGGCAGACTGCTGCTCCCAGAAAGATGGAGTAGATATAATCTTTTTTCCATATTTCTCCTGTTAAGAACAGTTAAAAACCATGGATGTTATAAATAAAACAAATATTTAAAAAATTTAAAAATCTGCAAGATGAAAAGAAAAATGTAGATCTACTAGAGACCTCATGATCCATGAAACAACATAGTTATGACTCTCTGGGTTTTCTTTTTGCCTCAAATATTCCAGACCTGGAGCACAAGAAGGCAGAAACTCAGAAACACCAATAGGAATAGACCAAAATAAGACCCAACAAAAGCCTGCTCTCTCTATCCAAATGACTAGAAAAGGGGCAACCTAGAAACACAGAAAACTTTCTGACAACAACTGTTCTTCCCAGCCAAACCCCACAGAAAAACTATGGACCTATACCCATACACACCATCTAAGAACAAATGAACAACCTAGATTTTCACTCTTTGGAGGCTGAAACTAGGTGCCCCTTCAACACTATTGGGATGGTGATACTAACACCAAGTGGAAAGTAGGGAGTTTCACCACTGTCTAGTGGTAATGAGGCCACCTACTATCATGTTGTCACTGGAGGACTCATGGGTTGTTAGAACTATCAACCCTGCCGAATTGAAATGAGAAGCTCTTACACATAGGTGTCAGGAAAAAAAACAAAACAAAACTGCACGGGGAGTCAGAACTTGTACCTCCACCTGGCATTATAAGTCAGTACACATACTTCCTTGGCCACGCAATGCCAAAGGAAGACATGGAAAGTACTTTCTAAATCAGAACCAAAGTCTCATCAAGTAACAACAACAACAAAAGTCTAGGTTTCAACCGTAAATGATTCATGACACAGAGAACCAGGAAAATCTAGTTAAATGTAACTGAATGAAAAAAGACAATAAATACATCACAGCACCAAGGTGACAGAGATTTTATAATTATTTGATAAAAATTTTAAAGCAGCCATCATAAATTTCAAGGAGAAATTATAAACATACTTGAAACAAATGAAAAAAATTAAAGTCTCAACAAAGAAATACAAAGCCTCAGACAAGAAGTAGAAAAGATAAAAATAACTAAATGAAAACTTTAGATTTTAAAAATACAATAACCAGAATAAAAATGTTCATTGATTGGGCAGAATGGAGGGGACAAGAAAGAATAGGTTAGATAAAAGACAGAATAAGAGAAATTACCAAACTTGAATAACAGAAAGAAAATAGACTATCATAAAAAAAAAAAACAACACAGAAACAAAACACAGCTGTGGTGACCTGTGGGACTATAACAAAATATTTAACAGTAATGTCATTGGATTTCATAAAAGAGAGGAGAAAGAGAGCAGAGCTGAAAAAATGTAGTCAAAGTAGTTAGGACTGAAAACGGAGTTTGGTAAGAAACATAAATCTACAGATTCCAGAAACTGAACAAATCCCAATAGGATAAACCCAAACCAATCCATACTAAGGTTTTGCTGGCTAAGATATAGAGAAATTGGATCATTCATACATTGTTGATGGGAATATAAAATGGCACAACCACTCTGGAAAACAATTTGAAAGTTTCTTAAAAAAACACAAAACAACAACAACAACAAAAAATCCCACTATGCACGCAACTACCATATGTCCCAACAATTGCATTCCTAGGCATTCACCCCAGAAAATAAAAATTTTTGTTCCCAAAGAAAAACCTAGATGCAAGTATATCAACTTCATTTGAAATAGACAAAACTTGAAACAATTCTGATGTCTTTCAATGGATGAATAAACTGTGGTAGATCCATACCAAGGAATAATACTCTGCCCTCCCAAAAAAAGAATGAAGAATGTATTATTGATACATGCAAAAACCTAGTTGAATTTCCAGAATTATGCTAGTGAAAGAACTAAAGCAAAAGGTTGTATGATTCAATTCATAGAACATTCTTAAAATGACAAAATTTTAGAAATAGGTACAGATTAGTAATTGACAGAGATTTGGGAGGTATGGTGGAGGAAAGGAAGTAGGTATGCTTTAAAATTATAATAGGAGGGATTATTGTTCTTTGTCTTCATTGTATGTGTCAATACCCTGATTGTGATGTTGCACTATAGTTTTGCAAAATGTTACCACCAGAGGAAACTGGGCAAAGCCAAATATCTGGGATTTCTCTGTATTATTATTATTATTATTATTTTAAGTAGGCTTTATGCCCTCCATGCCGAGCATGAAGCCCAATGCTGAGCTTGAACTCATGACCTGGAGTTCAAGAACTAAGTTGAAATCAAGTCACATGCTTAACCCACTGAGCCACCCAGGTGCTCCTTCTCTGTAATACTTCTTACTATTGCATTTGAATTTACAATGATCTCAAAATTTAAAGTTTCATCAAAAACAGTTTTAAAAATTGTAATGATTAATTTAATGTGCAAACTTGACTGGATCTTTCAGGGTGCTCAGACATTTGGGTATTTCTGTGTGTGTCTCTGGATGAAATTAACATTTGAATAGATAGCCTGAGTAAAGCAGATGTCAGTCCCTAATGTGAATGAGACTCATCCAAACAACTGAAGACCTAATAGAGCCGAAAGGCTGAGTAAGAGGAAATTCCTCCTGCCTGACTGCATGAGGGGAGACTGAACTTTTCTGGCATTGGGAGTGGGTTGGAAACATCCTTGGGTGGCAAGCCTGCTGGTGACCTGGAACTGCACATTAATTCTCCTAGGTCTCCAGCTGGCTTACTGCAGGTCTTAGAACTTCTGAGCCTCCACAATTGCATGAGCTACCATTATTATAGACACATATAATATTGGTTCCATTTCTCCAGAGAACCCTAATATAAAAAATATTAGGAGACTATTTCAAGTATATAACTTAGGTGTGAAAAGGAATTCTGTATATCACTTTGAATTGACTCTTTCATAGAAAAAAAGAGAGAAATCAGAACATTCTCTTTAGTTTATCAATATTGCACGTGTGTGTATGAAGCTTAGTAACAAATGGTGGTGGTGTGGAAGTAGAGGCAGGTAACAAGTGGCATGATGTCAATTAAAACACATACCCATAGAAACTTAATATACAAAAAGGGCAGTTGATCTTTCTTAAATAAATGCCTGTGTTCATTACTTATTCAGATCAGCATGTGATAATTTTTATTTGTCAGTGAAAATCAATCAACCTGCACTTAAAAAAAAAAGGTAGACTATTTTGGGTCATCAGTATGATTCAAGTGGTATTCTATTTTAGAAAAGTCATTTCTTTTTAAAGATGTTTTTAATATTCATGATTTGAACATTTAATTATGGTTGATATTAAATAAAAAGAATGAGAGCACATTTTGACTTACAAAGTTTATAATTCACTAAGAATTCATTAGGCCATATTCAGTAGTTTAGGAGTCAATCTTCAGTTTTTTGAAATTCAGGAAAAGCATATTTAATGATAGATAAATCTAATTGTAAAACTTTTTTGAAGTTTCTTTTCAATAAGACAATACTATAAATTGTAGCTGTATTAAAATAAGCCCAATTTCCATTTTAGTGCTGTTCTTATTCCTTATGAAAAATTTAAATCAAACCTTCACAGATAATTTCCATATTAATCATAAGATACCAAACTCAGAATTTTTCAAAAAATATTACATGAAGTTAAAAGGGATTTCAAAGTTACAGAGATTCTAATTCATATCTGCACCCCCACCTACTATGGCCACCATAACAGTACCACACAACTACTCTTCACTTTGAGTGTCTACTACATGCCAAGTAATGTATATAGAGTATTTTATTTTACCCTTATAACAATTCAGGGATGAAGATATAGATGGTTTCATTTTACAGATAGAGGATCAGGCTCAAATTTGTTGTAAGTGTCTGGACAGTTACCTAAACTTTCTTTGTTTTAGTTTCCTTACTAATAGGGAAAACTATACCAACTCACTATTATGAATTTTAAGCAAGATACATTATGTGATATATTACATTCAGTGCCTTGAACCTAACAATCATTAAATAATGTGATAACCTTTCCATTTTCCTTAAAATATTATTCAGGTTCATGTCATTCACAGAAATAAGTCAGGATCTGTTTATAATACTAGGATAGAAGTTGGAGCATCCAAGATGTAGCTGGTCAAGTTTGAGTGTTTACAGATATAGCTTACTTGACTTGCGTCAGTTTCACATGCTCTTATTTAAAAAAAAAAAAGAAAGAAAGAAAGAAAAAGATATATAAGAAATAAGCTGTCCATTCAGGACTTTTTCAGGCAGAGGAAGTTTGTTTCTTATGGTATACCATCTGTAAGAAGTAGTTGACAAGAAATAGCATTGTGCCTTTTACATTTGTCAAATTAAAAATAAAGTCTTGAATTCATATTAAGATAAAACAAAGTTTTTAGCTTCCTAAGATTCAAATCAAAAGACTTTTCATGCTTTAACATTCAAAACAGCACTAAATGACTCCCTTGGGCTCATTGCTAATTTTAAAGCTATTAGACATAAGGGCTGGATTTCAAGGGAGATACGGTACTGAATTCATTCTTTTTCCCTTCCAGAGGGAAACCCACGAGGCTTCAAGATTTAAAGTCAGTCAGTTCAACAGACCATGACAAGACTTGAATCTTCTTGATAAATACAAAAACACATTAAGAAGCTGTTTGATGGGGCTGTGTCTGGAATGGCTTTGAATGAAACTTTGATTATCTAAGACATCTAATTCGTAAACAAATAAAAATGTCTCTTATTTATCTCAATATTTTGAATATTGTAATTATAAAGACAGCTTAGGAACATGGTGAAAGATATCTTCAGATTCATGTAGCTAGATCCCTGATTACTGGTATTCTATATCGCATTATGCATCACTGTCTAATGATACGATGTTATGCAAGTTTTGATATCATTATTTTTCCACAAGATTAGATAACCAGTGTGACTTTTTGATCTTAACAAATAATTTAAATAACTTTTCTTTAATATCATATAATAATGCTTACAAAATCACACAAGATACATTATGGGTGAGGCAACACACATTCCATATTTCATTGTAAATTCTTATTAATATTATAGAAATCACAATAATTTGAAATATAAATTAATATCAAGATTCTTTACCCAAAGATAATTAATAAGATTTTTTATTACTTGCAATAATTAATTTTGTGTCTTTCAAAGTACAGTTATTTCAACTCAGATAAAATGGCAAAAAAAAAAGTAGTTTTAACCATATAATTAAGAAAAGAACTGGGTTTGTGATTCAAGTAATGCAAGCTAACAAGAATCAAAACTATTGTGTGACCCTCATCTTGCCTCTCTGGAGATTTCAGGCAACAATGTCTCTCCACTAAATTTGTATTGTAAATACTCACAATAACATGACATAAGAAATATTCTAAGTGATGTGAATTATCTGTCTTTGTCACTGCAGATTCTATTTGCCTCTAGAACATATAGGCACATAAAATAGACTGATCATGCCTGATTCAAATGTGGAATAGCCTAAAAGTGAACAAACAAAAACCTGCCACACAGAAACAAAACCAAACTGAAACTGAAATAAAACTAAAAAAGAAAGAAACATTAGCTTTTGAAAAATTACTGAGCATTTCCTCTCGGTAGTCATTGCCTTTATAAGGCCACCAGGGCGCTGCTGGCCCCATTATCTTTAATTTTTCATAGCAGTGATTCATTCACATTCCTTTGTTCAATCCTCCGAATTGAGGGCCATGAACCAGAGAGATGCCCTGAAGTATGATTAGGAAATCTTTAGCCCACAGAACATAGTTGCACGTTTCTTGGGGGATGAACTCATGTTCTTGGTCTCCTTAATATCAGGTTCCAAAGAACTTTGATAACTGGCCAAATATTACCATTCTACAAAGTTAATTAAGCTATTATTTCCTATAGGACCTTAAAAGGACTCTTTATGGCTTCATACGCCCTCGAAGTTCTCTGGATTTAATAACAAATTTTAAGAATATTAAATGCACTGAAATTCCCCTTTAATTCTGACAAGTGGTACACTTCATTCTAGACTTTTGCCAGGTAAAGGGCAGTCAGATCACCATTAGAACTTTTTTTTTAAACCAAAATACTTCTCATGCTAGGCAATTTCTCCTTAGTGAGACTTCATTTTCTTCACTTCTAAATAAGAAATTTAGAAACTTTTGTTTCCTAATAATTTGTATAATATTCTGTTTTAGTTAATTTTCTTCTTTGTCCTTTAGTAGACAGTTTGCATCTGTTGGGCTTATAATGTTCTCCATCTCCCATAATATCTCTTGATTTTCCTTTTTCTACTTTCAAAATAAAGATATGTCTCTTTGTTATCTATATCTTTATTTTGAAAGTAAAAAACATATATAGAAAGTAAAAGACATATATATAAATATATATATATATTTAAGCTAAAAATTAAAAGGTGACTGCAGACTTTTTTTCTTTTCTCAATAAGTGATTTTTTATTAACAAAAAGATTGGAAATTATATTTCAAATGAACAAAATTTTCAGAACAGAGCAAACATGAACTTGATTTTTTTTTCCTAATAATACAGGGTGTAGTTAATATCAAGTCTCTCCCATATCTTGTAGTATTGATAATGAAATGCGAGGTAAGCAAGATTTAGCAAGGGTAATCTCTATTCTCTATATACACGTATCCATAATTAAAGCAAGAAAGTCAACTATTCCAAGGTGTATGATCCTAATTTACACAACTGAGTATGATGTCTCTAAAATTTACATTTTTGAGGTACTTGAAAAATACACAACATTGTTTTATGAATGTATACACCTGTATTTTCATTGACCTAATTGACATAATTTTATAAATTCTGACTGCTACACTGTACTCCATTGTAGGCATATATCATCATTCACTGACCCATTCAACTGCTGATAAACACTTACACGGTTTCTACATCTTTACTACAGCAAACAATGTTATATTTCTGTGAGCATATGCCAGGGATATTTCTGGTACTAAATTTATTAAGTACTGCCAAATGACTTCCTAGAATGGCCACCCTAGTTAGACTTCCCCAAAACACAGATGCTTGCACACATACACACACATAGTGTATAAGTTTAGATCTTGCATACAGTTGGATCTCTACTCAAGATCGTATTTTATTTGTATTTTGATCTTTAATACAATATTTCTTATGGATTTTAAAAAACCTAAAGTGGAAGAAAAAGCCATGAAGCTAAAGAGAAAACATGCAAAAGAGAAAGGATTTCTTAAATAAAACAAAAAATGTTCGTATATTAATGCTCATGTATTAAAATTTTTTACCACCTAATGTGAATAAAATAAATATTTATAAACTGAAACTAATACCTAGATATTTCCCCAAGCTGACAAAACTTATTTTTTTCACTGATTCACCATATCTCAAATGCCATGAAAGAAAATTTTAGGAAATTAATCTTGAGAATTTCATGAAAATTGCCCACTGTTTCAGGTATTTCTATACTTAAATGTTATGAAACACTTAGGAAAAAAAAGTCTTTATTCATCAGGAAATTAAGTTGATAGTATATAAAGGTTAAAATAATAACTGCCTGCTACATTTTGAAATATGTTGATACCTCAGAAGATAGAGAAGCCTAGCAAATATATTTTACTCAGAAGTCACACATCACTGTCCGCATAGAAGGAAATAATCTGCTCAGATTAATTTGATTATTTTAGGTAAATTGATCCTAAAAATCAAACTTTAATATATTTTTCTTTTCAAAATATCAATTAATCTCTCCTTTTTGAACATCTTTCAAATATATGCTTCATTTTCAATGTCCAACCAAGAAAGGTTAACTCAAACAATGGCATATTTCAATATAATTATAATAATACTGTAGACATATTAATAATATAATGAGAGGTGCCTCTATTGACTGCTTACTGGGTGCTTGGGAATACATAAAGATTACCCCATTCGGTCCTCAGAACACCATGAAATAGGGATTATTGCCACCATCAACAGAAAAGAAACAAACAGAGAGGTGGAGTAACTTGATGTCTCATTTTTATAAGAGGCAAAGCCAGGACAGTATGATTCCATTGACTCAGCTTTTTTCAATATATGTCTATGTATTTCTGTATTTCTGTATTTCTGTATTATTTATTTATTTATTTATTTATTTATTTATTTATTTTTGAGAGAGAGAGTGTGTGTGTGTGTGTGCACGTGTGCAAGAGGTGGGAGGGAGAGCAAAAGGAGAGGGAGAGAAGAGAATCCTAAGCAGGCTCCCCACCTAGTGAAGAGCTGAACATGGGACTTGATTTCACCACCCTGAGAAAATGACCTCAGCCAAAATCAAGGGTCTGATGGTTAACCAATTGAGCCACCGAGGTGCCCCAATATATGTCCACTTTCAAAGCAATCCTGTGATGGTGAATTTTATGACTCAACTTGGCTGGATCATTGTGCCCATATATATGATCAAAAATTATTCTGGATGTTTTGAGAGGATGTTTTTTGAGTGAAGCTAATATTTAAATTGGTGGACTTTGAGTAAAGAAGATTGTCTTCCATAATGTGGGTGGGGCTCATCCAATAAGTTAGAGTCCTGAATAGAACAAAAGACTAACTTCTCCAAGAGGGAATTCTCCACCAGACAGCCTTCAAACTTGAGCTACAACATTGGTTCTTCCTTGGGATTTTAGGTTTCTAGGCTGCTGGGCTACTCTGCAGGTTTTGGACTTGCCGGCCTTCATAATCATGTGAGCCAATTGCTTAAAATAAATCTCCCTTTCAATCTCTCTCTGTCTCTCTCTCTGTCTCTGTTTCTCTCTCTGCCTCTCTCTCTCTCTACACACACACACACACACACACACACACACACCCTATTGGTTCTGTTTCTCTGGAGAACTCTGACTAATGCAAGTGCTAAAAGCTATAAATGTGTTTGTGAACTCCAAGTACTATTATTTTATTAATGCTCTTTCTTGTCCTATTCTCTTCCTATTTTCCCCTTTCTTCTCCTTTCTCTACTTTTCTTTTTTTTTTAAACAACATGGTTTTGTCACGGAAAGTAACTTCATGCTTTTTTCTTCATAATCTTTGTATGTTTATTTCATTATCACATTTTTTTTTTTTTTTTTGGCAAGGCGAGAAGGAAATCCAGACTAAGACTTCATTCTTAACTGTCTTTAGGTCAGATCAGGTTTGTCTTTATCACCTCAAAAGGATTCTAAATCTTATCTTCTAATTCCTTTTGTAGCAGAAGAAGTAACATTTATATCCTATTTTTACATGCTATATCTTACCCCTTGATTGAATCAATTATTGTTTCAGTGTCTTTTAAATCTTCAAATACTTAGCTCTAGTCCTGACTTTTTTGTTCAACCTATGTTTTTAACCTACATTTGCATCAGGATCTTGATCTAACTATGAATTTCTGATATGCAGCTTCTTCTATCTCAAATGGAAATTTCCTACCTGCCTTTCCTACCTATTCTTATTATAGAATTCAAGTTGTGGGCAGGAACTCTTCAATAAATTTGCCTTAAAATAACAAAGTGGAAGATTATTTTGCATTGACATGGCCAGCTCATCCATCTGAGAAATCTTGGGTCTTCTCTATACTTTGATCAAGGCCCCTGACACCAGCCAAAAAGGGAGTTAGTAATAATTTCTTTTTTTTTTAAGATTTTATTTATTTATTTGACAGAGAGAGACACAGCGAGAGAGGGAACACAAGCAGGGGGAGTGGGAGAGGGAGAAGCAGGCTTCCCGCAGAGCAGGGAGCCCGATTTGGGGCTCGATCCCAGGATCCTGGGATCATGACCTGAGCCGAAGGCAGACGCTTAACGACTGAGCCACCCAGGCGCCCCTAATTTCTGATTTTTTTTTCATGGGTAGGTGCTTTATCTCTCCAGGGTGGCTAATAGTGAATAAAAGTAAAGAAAGATCTTGGATATTTTTTACTAATCTACTCTCCTAAATAAAATGTAAATCTTAGTATTACTACAGAGAGGGCTTTTCTATTTATATTTTTTCACATTTTATATGATGCATGAACATTTCAAAACAATATCATCATCACCTGTAAATTTTAAATTGTTTCAAGATAAAAAGCTAGATAAAAAAGGATGCAGACACTTTTCAGGAAACTATTTTGATTAAATCAAACCATAACCAAAACTAGTTTTCAGGTTTATTTTTAATAAGTAATTTCAGCCTCCTGACTAATCAGAAGACAGATGACAGATGTCTTGGATGACAGATATTCCTAGCTCAAACCATTATGATGAAGTGGCCATAGGAAGGACTGATTAAACGGGCTGGCTGTCTTTAAGTATTCCTAAGGAAAAGCGATTTCTTCTTTATCTGGGATCTTCAACACTTGATATAATCTGTAAATACATTTAAAGGCGTGACTCAAAGCTTTCCCATTCCTCATGCCTACTTCACAAATCTTACCATACTCTACTTTGTTCTAGATACTATGCTCAGTTGAGAAATTAATCAAAGACTCAATCTATAATCAACTCAAAACCCTTAATATATTTGCTAATCACACTTTCTTTGGACCATCAAAGATAATGAGGTAATTGAGCTTATAATAGAACTTACTTATTTCCAAGAGAATGGAAAGTTTCAGAATCACCAGACCCAATCCTTCGTTTTCCAATGATATTGAGAAACAGAAGGAAAACTTAGCTTAGGTTATACTTTTAAATTTGGGAGGTCAATATTAGAGACTATTTTCCTTTGCTTATAGGTCTTTATACTTTCACCTAAATTACTATTCTTCTGCAATATGCAATATCTTATTAGGAAAACAAAAGATTTTGTAACTTACTTTTTAGTCAGATAACTGGGAGCTGATTACCTGATTTTTTCCTGAAATAGTAAATTGTCCCACAGTTTTATAACTCTGTTAAAGTTAATAATTAAAATTTCTTAAAAGCAAAATTGAATATTTGCCAATTCAAGTTCTGATTATGTTAATTTAAATTATGAATCATTTTTGAGTGTTATCATGTATTTTTAAGACCTTCTGATAGTTATAGGAAGGATTTGGAGCAAAGATAAGTGTGCTTCAAATAGTAATGCATTCGCATTTTTAATGCAGTCCTCTAACCCAATACGTTTATCTTTAATTCCTCCATGATCTTTTAAGAAATGATGTCTATGATGTGTTATTAATAAACTATTTCAATTACTTACATGGTTCAAAATTATATTTTCCTATATTTCAAAAACACTTCTTTCATTTCCTTTTAAGTTCCTGACATAAGGACACCTTGTACAAGTAATTAAGAGAATGGAAAGTATCTAAATTTGTTTATGTTCTAAGAACATTAAATTGAATGAATTGTACATCTAGCTTATATGTGACCTTTGGAAAAATTCACAATGCAGCAAAGTGAGCAAAAAGAAGGGCTGTCCTTCAACCTGATGTGATTCTCAAAGAAATGTAATACTTCCAATATATGGATAATTTACTTAAATGAAAATTGGTGTTCTCTCTTTCTCTATAATTTTTAGTTCTCTAGTTACAATCAAGCATAGCCTTGGCCTCTCAAGCTGCCAGTTAAGAAAAATTCAGTCTTTGCCTGATAGATTCCTGAAACTTTATTTGGCAGAACCTATTAAGCTACAGAGATGGGAAGTTACCAGGAAAGCTCAGAGAGGGGATGGGGAACATAGACACAGAGAGAGAATATAGATATAGAGAAGGCAAGAATGTACAGAAAAGAAAAAAACATATTTTCAAAAATGGAAAAATGAGAATAAGGGAAGAGAGAAAAAATCAGATTCACCTTGGACTGATGCGAGAAGTAATAGTGACCAACAGCATGTGAGAAGTAATAGTGACCAATATCTATAGGATGGCTTATTTGTCTTGGTTTGAAGTACTTTCCATGCTGGAAGTCATTTACTTTTCAGAGCAATCCTAAAATATGTATATTTATTCCTAGTTTTGATATAACAAATTGGATGCACAAAGAAATTACATAAAGTACACAAACTCACAACTAAACTCACAACTACTTACTTTGGTCGAATAAAAAATTCGTCATGGGGAATACAACATTATATTAGTGTCAGATGCACAATATAATAATCCAATATTTGTATATATTGCAAAATGATCACCACAATAAATTAATCCAGATATCTGACTCCAGAGTTTACATTTTTAACTAAGTCACCAAGGAAAATAAGATCTTAGAAAAAATTGTGTAGTACTAGAAATATAATCCCCTCTGCACTTTAAGAAACTATTGACAAAATTAAGGTTAATTTAAAAGGACTTTTTGATAATTTTCTTTTACTGTGATAGCATACCAATACTGTGTCACATGGTAGTTTGTCTTTATAAAGATTACATATACACATATTAGTTTATGCAATTTATTTAGTCAATGACAATACATACCTCTACTCATGATTTTTCAATTCCACTTGTCTTTCTGACAAGAGAATTTTTATAAGAAGGAAATAGACATTTAATATGGCAGTAGAGTAGAATTTATTAGTTGTATCAACCAATCTGTCTCTCTCACACACACACACACAAAATAAAGACTGGCCCAATTAGGATCGATGAATCTTTAAAAATTGCATGAGAATAGATTTAATGTTTTTATTTTTGTTTTTGTTTTTGCTAAAGTGTAAATTTTATCTACCACATTTACTACATCTACTTTCTTGTATAATTTTTAGGGACTAATTTATTGTCTCTAGTCCTGTAAATTGCAAAAGCAGCTTTTTATAAAAGGACCCAATTAATGAGGCAATTGAACATATTATAACACATGATTTTACTTTTGATTGTGATTGAAATAAGTTATATAATCACTATTCACAGGAGTAAATAGAGTAAAAATTATATTTTAGTAGGATTAACTATAATTGACTTGATTAATTTCGCTAATATATCAAATACACTGTAGGAGCTACAAAAATAAAAAGACAAGATGCTTTTGCATGTGCCTACATGTATGTGTGTTAAAAATGAGTATATATGTAAACATATATAAATTTGTACATAAATATATTATCAGGTTATCAGGTTATGTTACTAATTTGAAAATATTTGGAAGTTATTTTCACAACTTTCAGTATTAAATTGAATATTGATTTATAAAGAAGTTTAGTTTTCCTAACATAGTAGGTATTATAAAAGGAAAAAAAAAAAAAAACAAATGACAAAACAAAACATAGTCCCTGGATTTCTTTTTCTGTTACATTGTTCTATGCACATCTTGTTTTCATCACTTTTTCCTTTCCTTTTTTTTTAACCCCCTTTACCTATGATGAAAATTTTATTTTTATCAGATAGTCATGATAAGCCGACGAAGGCTTATTTTGATTATTTATCTCTTACAGAGATTATAGTGTATTAATTTTAATATTTGTTTTGTTTTTCAGCTTGATATAGATTTATCCTTCCTCAGTTAGTGGATAGCATCATGGCGTGCAGGCAATCTCCCTGTAGGGAAGGAGGCTGTCAGATGGGGCTCCCAACATTTTCCTGAACAACATTTTCCTCTCTGTTTGTAAAATATTATAGTAAGGAAAGATGTCTAGGCTGCTTTTCCAGGCTGTAATGCAGTGTAGGAAAGAAATGTAAACTTGGATAGGTTCAGTTTCCAAAAGAGAGAATTGAAGTTCATTGTTATTTCAGTAAGTGTATTGATTAAGCATATAATACAGTTGTGCCTGTAAAGAAAAAATGGGCCTTTGTTTCCTGTCATTCACACCACTTTCTCTCAGATATAAAACCAAAATGACTGGATGAGTTGTCACATTCATCAAATAATTAATTCATACCAATGAAAGATACAAAAATTAAGTGCTTAAACTAAATATTTCATATTGCTTGGATAAAGACGTGAAAGTAGAGGTTATTTTAATACTTAATTATTAAAATTACTTTCCCTAAATTAAAGAAATTCTAAACTCTCAAACTCAGCTCACACACTTACTTATATACATATACACACACAAACCCTCACTCACATGCACACATCAAAGATATGTCCCTTGGGGATCATTAATAAGTAACTTTACTTGTTTGTTCCACTGAAACTTCAAGAAAACAAAAAGACTTTCCCTACAGGTATCCATGAAGTTAAGTAAGAACAGGCTACTACTTTATAAGTCTACATTTAAAGACACCCAACCTCTAAAATGTTGTTTCAATTTATATATATATAAGATGTATATATATATAAATATTTTTATTTATATACAATATATATATTATATATATAAATATTTATATATATAAAATTTACACTTTAGCAAAAATAAAAACATTATATCTATTCTCATGCAATTTTTAAAGATTCATCGATCCTAATTGGGCCAGTCTTTATTTTGTGTGTGTGTGAGAGAGAGAGATTGGTTGATATAATTAATAAATTCTACTCTACTGCCACAGTTTTGGTTTATTTCTCACATATACAGATAATATAAGAAATTGAACAATAAATAATACCTTGTCTAGTCCCTGAATTATTTCTATTTTGCTAGAATTGTGAAATTAACGTCTCAGTTATATTATGCTATTATGAAAGTGACCCAAAGAATACCTAGTAATCTTATTTCAATATTTTCTTGTTTATTCAATTGACAATTTTGTTTTTGATTTGATGGGCATATTTTAAAGGTATTTTTATCTGTTTTGTGTGGTACAACCTATCATTACACAGATACAATTATGCAAATAAAATACAGCCTATGAGGGTGCCTGGGTGGCTCAGTTGGTTAAGCGACTGCCTTCGGTTCAGGTCATGATACTGGAGTCCCAGGATCGAGTCCCGCATCTGGATCCCTGCTCAGCAGGGAGTCTGCTTCTTCCTCTGACCCTCCCCGCTCTTGTGCTCTCTCTCTTTCATTCTCTCTCTCAAATAAATAAGTAAAATCTTTAAAAAAAAATACAGCCTATGAATTACAGATCAGTCCTCTTATTCAGCTTTGAAAATAAGAGAAAATCTTTGACCATGCTAGTAACAAAAGAGCAATCCATTAGTGGGCCTGAGATATCAGTGGATTTCTGGAAAACTGAAAGTAAGTAGGATTATATAGACAGATAAAGGAAACAGACAAAAGGACACCTGGAGAAAACTGCCAAGAAGGCTGGTGCCAATTGTCTAGGTTGAGTTCCAGGGAGATACAAACTGAGAGGTTGTAGGGAGAATCAAAATAAGCTATGACAACACAGTGAAAATATTGGAACATCAAGAAAACAGCTGGTGAATACAGAAAGTTAGCAATTACCTAAAACATATTCCATAGGCATTGGGACAAACAGGGAAAGGAGAAAATAAGAAAGAAAAGGAAATAAAACATGTTCCTGGGCCAAATGAAGGCCAGATCTTCAGAGTGAAAGGATTTCTACAGAGGAGTATCCATAATAAACAAACAAAAAAGCAGCCAACACTTTGATCCACCCTGGTGAAAATTTAGAAGTCAATTCATTGAGAAGAAGAAGAAGGATGAAGAGCAGGAAGAGGAAGGAGAGAGAGAAGGGAAGTTGTTCCCTAACAAGAAATAAGATTGGTATCACACTGGATTGGCAAAGTACAAAAAGACAATAACTATGCCTCAGATTTCTGAGGAAAGAATATTTTGAATTAGGAGTTCTATAGCTATACAAAGTTGTAATCTAACATGATTTCAGAATAAATAACAAGTGAAAGAAACTATTCAAAAATATTTTTATATACATTTGGAAAGTAAGAAAATAAATATAGTTTGATTTCCTTAGAATGTTCTCAATAAAATAAAAATGGAATACAATATAACAAAAGTAAGAGATTCCACAGTGGAGATCCTAGAAATATAATTGAAGAATCTCCAGTTTGTAAGTTGTGATATGATCCTTTTTAAATCAGAAATAATTAAAACAAGAAGTCAAAGAATTTTATGAGAAATGTATTAAAAATAAGTTATAATTCATTTCACTTATTATAGAATCAAAAATAAAAGTATATTAATGATATGGAGTTCTATGCTATTTTTTGTCAAAGAAAGATGATTAGATATTACACAGAAATAAAGAATTTTTTAATATAGTCTTGGTCTACTTATGAAATAATCTGAAGAATGGCTTTATTCCAATCAATTTATAAAATATAAATAATGAAACTTTATTTGCCCTAAATACTTGAAACAGACTTCCAAGTAGCACTGATTTGGTAACATGTGATTACATTTCCTTTACCTTAGAGTTTTGTTTTTGTTTTTTTTTTTTAAGATTTTATTTATTTGACAGAGAGAGAGACACAGCGAAAGAGGGAACACAAGCAGGGGGAGCAGGAGAGGGAGAAGCAGGCTTCCCGCGGAGCAGGGAGCCCGATGCGGGGCTCGATCCCAGGACTCTGGGATCATGACCTGAGCTGAAGGCAGACGCTTAACGACTGAGCCACCCAGGCGCCCCTCCTTTGCCTTAGAGTTTAATCATAACAATGTTGACATAGTCATAGCTTAAATACTGTTTAGAAAGTTTCAGCACTTATAGTGATCGATATTATCATAACATTAAAAAAGTGTTTTACAGAAACAAAATATAATAAAACTTGGTTAAACAAAAATAAGGTATAATTGACAGAAATCAGTGGATGTGTAGGTTAATGGATTAAGAATGAGAGATTTATATACGTCACCTGAAGTTAATTTATGTAACAACTTGAATAAATAAAAATTATGTAACTAGTCATGCTGAGAGGTCCTAGCTAAGCTACTTACTCCCTGCCTTCATAACACCAACCATAGCAATATTAGGATGAACCCCATAGAAATTCTCTATCTTACAAAGACTAGTGCTCCCATTTCCTCAACATCTCCATCTGTTATAGACTGAATGTTTGTGAATCCACAAAAGTAAAATATTGAAACCTAATCCCCAATGTGCTGGAATTTGGAGGTGGGGCCTTTAGGGAGGTGATTAGTTTATAAGGTCAAAACCCTTACAAAAGAGGCTCCAAGAGAGATTCCTCCTTTCTTCCACCAGGGGAGGTTGCACTGAAAAGGTGGTAGTCAATGAACCCGGAAGCAGGCCCCTACCAGACCCGGAAGCTGCTAGCACGTGATCTTGGACTTCTCAGTCTCTAGAACTGAGAGAAATAAATTTCTGTTGTTCATAATCCATCTATTCTATAATATTTTTATATAGCAATCCAAATAGACTAAGACACCATCTCAAAGTTAAAGAGAAGATGCATAGATTTCCTAGTTTTCTGACAAAACTGATTCCTTCATCAATACAAAGAAAGAAATCTGTCTCCAAAATGAAGCTGCAATTTAAACTCTGTATTTCTATTCCTTGAAGAGACCATAAGGACTAATCCCTTGATTCACATCTATGATAATCTCTATCAACACAGAATCCAAGACTCTCAAGTAATCTCTTATTATCCAGATATATGTTTCTGAACACTCCTTAGAATAATCCCATGTCCTCCTAACCAAATATCAAAGTTTTTCACCGTGCCTATTTAACCAACTCATCATCAGCAAAATCCCCTATGTTCCAAAACTATTTTCAATGTTCACTTCACTTCTTTGCTCTAAATAAACCTTAGTAGTTCCATGTGAATACTTCTTAACCTTGAAGACTTCGACTCCTCCAATACACATTTTGGATTTCATTGTTCATCACTATAATTATTCTCTCATAGTTCTTCACTCAATGAACTCACCAGTCTTCATGGTGAGGATGCCATACTTCTCCACCTTCATCTGTAACACTGTCACAGACACTCTTAGCTGATAACCTTGGTCTTTATTTCACTGAAGGAGTAGAAAAACATAGAAGAGAATTTCACAAAACTCAACCCAGTTTATCTGAATCATTTAAAAACACTGAAAATTTTGGATTTATTGTTGACTCTAAACTGTCTCATAACTTAGTTTAAATCTATGAGTAAATTATGTCAGCTCTATCTGCAAAAGAGATCCTGATTCCAAATCTTTTATAAGAACAGTATTACATTAGCTTAAAAAAAAACTTGACAAAGACATTACAATGAAAGTAAATTCCAGAACTTTTTTTCATAAACATACATACAAAATCTTAAATATAATATAAGCAAATAAAAGCAAAATATAGACAGGATGATACATGATAAATAAGTTTTTGGAAAATACAAAGATGGTTTAACATAGTGAAATTGAACAAATCTATCACACTAACAGAAAAAAAAAAAGAGAAGAATAATATGACTTAGTGGCTAAATGTAGGAATGTCTTCAGGAAAATTCATAACCCATTAATAATTTAAAGGGGGGAAATCGGAGGGGGAGATGAACCATGAGAGACTATGGACTCTGAGAAACAAACTGAGGGTTCTAGAGGGGAGAGCGGTGGGGGGATGGGTTAGCCTGGTGATGGGTATTAAAGAGGGCACGCTCTGCATGGAGCACTGGGTGTTATACGCAAACAATGAGTCATGGAACACTACATCAAAAACTAATGATGTAATTATGGTGATTAACATAACAATAAAAATTAATTAATTAATTAATTAAAAATAATTTTAAAAATAATTCTACCAAACCAGAGATATGAAATTTTTTTTGACAATGTGAAATTTCTTAATCTGACAATCTCATAAAGAGTATTAAACAGGTTTCAATAAACATTATGCTTAATAGTGAGATGACAATCAACTTCCTTTTATTATTAAACTGGAAGTTATGGACAATACAATAAGACAAAAGCATTATCAACTACTTATGCATAAATCTAACAAAAATGTTCCAGACTTGTGCATTTAAAATTAAAAAGTATTGAAATAAATTTAAGGTATATACAGAGGGCTATAACTTGTTCATCTATTGAAAGACTCAATATTGAATATCTATATCTCCAGTGTTGAACTATACAATCTTCCAATCTTAAACTATTTTTGAGATATATGTATATCAAACTGAATGCAATTTTAATCTGAATCTTTCATGTGTGTGTGTATGTGTGTGCAATTTAACTTAAATTGATAGTCTGGTTCTTAAATGTATTTGAACATGAAAATGGCCAAAATAGAAAAAACACTCTTAAAAAATTGACAGAACTTACACAATCACATGTATCTCCAATATATACTCATTTTAAAGCTATATAATATCAACATAGTATGGTATTTTGGGAAACATACACAAATAGAATGGTCAGACAAAATACAGAAACCATGGATAGTCCTAAAAAGTACATGGTTTTGTGATTTATGGCAAAGTGACAATGCAGTCCAATGGGTCAAGAATTGTGTTTTCAATAAATGGTTCCACATCAACTGGGTGTCCATACAGGGAAAAACAAAGTTCCCTACATCATACCATATACAACAATCAGTTTCAGGGGTTCCTGGTGGCTCAGTTGGTTAAGCGTCAGACTCTTGATCTCAGCTCAGGTCTCAGGGTCATGAGTTCAAGCCCCTCATTGGGGTCCATGCTGGGTCTGGAGCCTACTTAAAAAAATGATTTTCAGATATATTGCAGTTCTAAATGTAAAAAAAAAACAAAAACAATCAAACTTTTATAAGAAATTATGCAGTATTGGGGACGCCTGGATGGCTCAGTCAGTTAAGCATCTGCCTTTAAGCTCAGGTCATGATCCCAGGATCCTGGGATCGAGACCTGCTTCGGGGTTCATGCTCAGTGGGGAGTCTGTTTCTCCCTCTGCCTGCCACTCCTCCTGCTTGTGCTCTCTCTCTCTCTGGTAAATAAATAAATAAATAAATAAATAAATAAATAAAATCTTTTTTAAAAAAGTATAAGAAATTATGCAGTATTTATTCATGATCTTGAAGTGAGCTTTAACAGGTCATAAAAACATACCCAATAGAACCAATAGAAAAATCAGCAAAAGACTTGAACTGTCAATTCACTGAGAAGGAAATACAAATGACCAATAAAATTGAAAAAGCACAAAACTTCATTAGTCCTTAGAGACATACAAATTAAAATACATCATGTTATTACTGTACACTCAGATGAATAAGTTAACAAAAAAGACAGTACTAAGTATGGGTGAGGATATAGAGCAATGAGAATGCCCATGTACTGCAGGTAAGAATGAATTTGTACCGATATTTTGGAAAGTGTCTGTAAATATTTATTAAAGGTAAAATATGCATACCTTATGATCCAGAAATTTACTCCTAGGATATAAACAACAAAAATGTGTACATGCATTCACCCAAAAGCATTTACAACAATAATCACAGCATAATTCTTAATAATAATCCCCAATAGGAAGCAATCCAAATGCCCACTAGCAGTAAAACTGATAAATTAAATGTAGCATATTCACACAAGGACAATATAAAGCCACCAAAACGAAATGCACAAAACATTTCAACTACAAACAAAAGCATGTATGACTCTCACAAGCAACGCTGAGCAAAAAGAAAATAGAAACATTGTACCATTCCACATACATAAAGTTTAAAAACAGGCCAATTTATTCAGTATTGTTAAAAGTCAGATGTTGATTCACCTTCAGAGGAGTAGCAATTGGAAGGGAGAACAAAAAGGGTGAATGGATGTTGGCAAAGTTCTAGTTTTTGATCTGGACCTTACTTCCACAGATATGTTCATTTTGTTAAAAATCACCGCATGGGACATAGATGACTTCTACACTTTTCTGTATTTATGCTATACTTCAATTAAAAAAACAACTAATAAACAACATTAACAACAACAAAAGATCCCTAAGTACCATTTTTTGCCACTTTCATTGCCACCATTCTACTCTCAGCCATCATCATTTTGCCTCTGGAAAATGGCAATAATTCAAACACACACACACACAACCTGCCCTCATCTATTCTCAAGAAAGCTACCAGAATGAACCTTTTTCAGTGGAAGTCTCACTTCTGTTTAAAATCTTTCAGTGGTTTTCCGTTTCAGTCAAAGTAAAATCCATAGTTCTTGCCATGGTTTCAAGATTCTGAATAATTTGGCCTCTGCCTGATTCTCTCAACTCAACACTACCACTCTCCTCATTGATCATGCTGTCCCAGCCGCACTGGCTTACTTGCTTTCCCCCAAACACAGCAAAGAAGCTTCCATAAGCTATGCTCTCTTTAGAATGCTCATCTGCAAAGAGCCACTTTCATTCTTTGAATTTTCCGTGCAAATGGAGGTCTTCATTTACCTTCCTACTAAAAGAATAAGACGCTGCCTCCACCTTCTATGCCTCTACACTTCTTTGTTTGTTTGTTTGTTTTAAAGATTTTATGTATTTATTTGAGAAAGAGAGAATGAGAGAGAGCAAGCACATGAGAGGGGTGAGGGTCAGAGGGAGAAGCAGAGTCCCCGCTGAGGAGGGAGCCCAATTCAGGACTCGATCCAGGGACTCCAGGATCATGACCTGAGCTGAAGGCAGTCGCTTAACGAACTGAGCCACCCAGGTGCCCTACACTTCTTTGTTTTTATAACACTCATCAGTGTCTCATATATTACATATTACTTGGTTAATCTTTTTCTCACCTGTAGAAGTTTCCATTAGAGCACAATATTTGTTTTGTTCACAAATGAGTCCCCAAAATTTAGAATCATACCTGGCACATCTGTTGAATGAATGAATGAATGATCTAACAATTGAGAAGCAGGAAATGGGGAGTGAGTATATAGGAAATAGCTTAAATGAATTAAATTCCTTATCTTTAATAACAGAGAATAAAATAGCTTAAAATCATATAAGTTAAAAAAAGGAAAAAATTTATTGCCAAAACCCCTAAAAAGCAGAACTAAAATGCAGAAAAATTAAAAAAAATGTGTGATTCTAGAGACAAGAATTTAAGAGAAGTGGCTGTTAGTGGAAAGATGTTCACATTTTAGTATTTTGTAGAGTTTAAGTTTATACATCATATGCATTTAAAATTTATGACGTAGATTTTAAAAGAAAACTAGTGGAAGACAATTCTTTGTGCTCTAAATTATCCTTCCTTATTTCAGTTAGTACATTTATCTAACATTGCACTGAAATTATATCCAATGGCTCAGTACCCTCAGGAATGATTAAGTGGCACCTTTTGTTTATATGTTACTAGTATATTCTTTAAATGGGCCAGTAGACATGAACATAACCAGAACTCTGATTTGCTCAGTCCAGTGTTTTAATAGCTAATTTTGATATTGTTTCTCATACATAAAATAAGAATCTTAAAATTTGACATTAACAAAATGAAAAAAAGTAAGCCAATCGCTTAAGGCCTCCCTATGCAACAAATACAGAACTTTTAATGTTAGTACAATGTAATGTTTTATGTTAATAGTTATATTGAAAATAATCTAATCATGAAAGAGGTTATAATCATGCGAATTTTGATAGTCTCTTTTGAGTCAGATAAGTAGATTAACAAGGAAAATTTAAATCTTTTTTTCTTTATTTAAACTAAAAAAAAAGCTTACTCATTTCTCCCACTATCTCCTACTACTTACAATCACCAATATCAATTCTTCCAATCCATGAACATGAAATGTCTTTCCATTTATTTATGTCCTCTTCAAATCTTCCATTAATGTCTTGTAATTCTTAATACACATGTCTTTCACATCCCTGGTTAAATTTATTCCAAGGTCTTTTCTTTTTTTTTTTTTTTAAAGATTTTATTTATTTATTTGACAGAGACAGACACAGTGAGAGAGGGAACACAAGCACTGGGAGTGAGAGAGGGAGAAGCAGGCTTCCTGCAGAGCATGGAGCCCGATGTGGGGCTCGATCCCAGGACCCTGGGATCATGACCTGAGTTGAAGGCAGACACTTAACGACTGAGCCACCCAGGCGCCCCCTAGGTGTTTTCTGATGCAGTTGTAAATGGGACTGTTTTCTTAATTTCTTTTTCTAACTGTTATTAGGGTAAAGAAAAGCAGCAGATTATTGTATATTGATTTTGTATCCTGCAACTTTATTCAATATATTTATTAGCTTTTTTAAAAGATTTATTTATTTATTTATTTGAGAGAGAGAAAGGGCGCGAGCAGGGGAAGGGGCATAGGAAGAGGGAGAAAAGCAGACTCCCCACTGAACACGGAGCTCTACATGGGACTTGATCCCATCACCATGAGATCATGACCTGAGCTGAAATCAAGGGTAAGATGCTTAATCGACTGAGCCACCGGGGCATCCCCATTTATTAGTTTTAACAGTTTTTTGATAGAGTTTTTAGGATTTTTTATGTATTGTATTATGCCATGTGCAAATAATGACAGTTTTACTTCTTCCTTTCCAATTTAAATGCATTCTATTTCTTTTACTCACCTAATTGCTCAGGTTAGGACTTCTAAGAGTATGTTGAATAAAAGTGTTGAATAAAACATAGGCATATACCATAAATGGATGCTGAACTTTGTCAAATGAATTTGTTCTGCATCTATTGAGATGATCGTGTTATTTTTATCCTTAATTTTATTAATGAGGGCAATCACCTTGATTAGTGGATATTGAACCATCCTTGCAACAATGGACTAAATCCCACTTAAAGTGTATGATCCTCTTAATGTATTGTTGAACTCAGTTTGCTAATATTTTGTTAGGGATTTTTATATTTATGTTCATCAGAGATATTGGTCTGTAATTTTTTTTTTTTTTTGGTGGCATATTTGTCTGGCTTTAGTGTTAGGGTAATGCTGGCCTCATAAAATATGTTTGGAAGGGTTTCCCCCTCTTCTATTTTCTAGAAGAGTTTGAGAAGGATGAGTAGTAATCCTTCTATAAATGTTTGGTACATTTACCAGTGAAGCCATCTGTACGGGGACTTTGTTGAGAGGTTTTTGATTACTGATTAAATCTCATTGCTAGTATAGGGTCTGTACAGGTTTTCTATATCATCATGATCTAGTCCTGGTAGGTTATATATTACTAGAAATTTATCTATTTCTTCTAGTTTGTCCAATTTGTTAGCATATAATGCTCCTAAATGTCTATCATGATACTTTTTATTTCTGTGGCATAAGTTGTAACATCTCTTTCATTTCTGATTTTATTTATTTATTTATTTTTAAAGATTTATTTATTTATTTATTTGACAGAGAGAGAGAGATAGCGAGAGCAGGAACACAAGCAGGGGGAGTGGGAGAGCGAGAAGCAGGCTTCCTGCCGAGCAGGGAGCCCGATGTGGGACTCGATCCCAGGACCCTGGGATCATGACCTGAGCCGAAGGCAGACGCTTAACGACTAAGCCACCCAGGCGCCCCTGATTTTATTTATTTAACTCCTCTCTCTCTCTCTCTCTTTTTTTTTTTTTTTTGTTGGTGAGTTTAACTGAAGGTTTGTCGATTTTGTTCATCTTTCCAAAGAATCAACTCTTAATTTCATTGGTCTTTTTCATTGTCATTTTAGTCTCTATTTCATTCATTTCTCCCCTAATCTTTGTTATTTCCTTCCTTCTTCTAACTTTGGGCTTCATTTGTTCTTTATCTAGTTCCTTGAGGCATAAAGTTAAGTTTATTTGAGACTTTTCTTGTTTTTTGAGGTAGGAATTTATTGCTATGAACATTTTTCTTAGAACTGCTTTTGCTGCAACCCATAAATTTAGGTATGTTACATTTCCATTTTTGTTTGTCTCAAGCCATTTTCTGATCTCTCTTTTGATTTCTTCTTTGACCTATTGATAGTTTAATAACATGTTGTTTAATCTCCACATATTTGTGAATTTTCCAATTTCTTTGTGTAATTAATCTCTAGTTTCATACCATTGTAGACAGAAAAGATGCTTGATATTATTTCAATGTTCTTAAATTTACTAAGACTTGTTTTGTGGCCTAACATATGGTCTATCTTGGAAAATGTTTCATGTGCACTTGGGACAAATGTGTATTCTGTTGTTTTTGGATAGAATGTTCTGTAAATATCTGTTAAATATTTATCCATCTTCCCTAAATGTACCAGTATTTTGAACTTAGAACCATAGCTCAAATTTTCTGTTTGTGTCTTTTAGATAAATAGAATCTTATAGCATGGTTTTAGGATGGAGATCTGTTTTTTTCTCAAAAATATGATTCATCCACACTTTTTGCATGCAGAGTTCATTCCTTTTTTTATTGCTGCATAGTTTTTCATTGCGTGACTACACCAAGATCTAGCTATGCAGTCTACACTTCATGGACATTTAAATTGTTTCCAGTTTGGGGCTGCTAAGAAATATACTGCTGTAAGCATGTTTACACATTTCTGAGCTCAAATATACATAAAATTTAAAACTATATAACCAAGAATGGAATTCCTCAATAATGGGATTGTTCTATAATCAATTTCAGTATATAAGGCCAACCTGTGTAAATGATTGTATTCCTATTACTGGAGTATGGGATTCTAGTTACTTTACATACTCATTGGCACTTGGAATTAATCAGTCTTTTTTTTTTTTTTGTAATTTACTCATTCTTGTTATTATAAAGTAGTATCTCATTATGAGAGTAAATATGGAGCTAATGAGGTTTATTGATCATTGCACATTATCCTTTGTAAATGGGTTCTTCAAATATTACCCTTTTCTGTATAAGGTTGTCTGTAATTTTTATTTGGATATTTTTATGGATTTAAAACTGCTGTTATTCTTAAGTTTTCCAAATATCTTCTTTCTGTGGTTTGTGTTCCAATGTCTTAGTTGTGTCTTGTTTAATGGAAAAGCATTCTTAATTTTAATGATGTCCACTTTTTCATGTTTAGTTCTTTTGTGCCCTTGTTTAGGAAATTTTATCCTATCCCAAAGTCCTGAAGATAGTATTTTCTAGGATTTTTCCTGTTATGCCCTTCGTATTTATATTTAAAATCCATATGGACTTAATTTTTATGTATGAAGTGATCTAGGGTCATAAATGTATTTTCCTATGTGGATATTAAATTGACTACTTTCTATACTGTTGTTTCCATACTACAGTGAAATATTATATTTATATATGAATTAGTCTGTTTTTAGACTATACTTACACAAATATTACACAGTCTTAATTATTGTAGCTTTATTATAAATCTTATTTAGATTTCTTTAATTTCCGTGGGTTAAAGTTCATATTATCTGACATTGTTTTATGCAACTTCAGTTCAATTTACTCTCTGTTATGGGCTGAATCTTATGTCCCATCAAGATTTGTATATCAAAGCCCTAACTCCCAGTGTAATGGTATTTGGAAGTGGAGCCTTTGGAAAATAATTAGGTTTAGATTAGGTCATGAGTATGGGATCCTCTAATGTTGAAAAGGAGTGGTGAGCAGGGACATCCTTGCCTTTTACCTGATCTTAGTGGGAAAGCTTTGAGTTTCTTACCATTAAAGGTGATGTTAGCTGTAAGTTTTTGGAACTTTAAGACAGGTTCGACTCCTAGGAAGGCCTTGAATTGCAATTTCTGTTCATCTGCCTTGGAAGATTGACAAAAGATTTTCTCAAGTTTCAGCTTCTTGGCTATCTCCTCTAGATACTTTTAGAAAAAAACATTGAACTAAGTATTGAGTTCCTATTCTGGATTCTCCCCTTGCATTTTAACCTCATAATTTTTCATTACTGTATTTAGTGTTCACATGATTTCAAGCCTATTTTTAAACAAACATGTTGTCCAAATATTTTGGTTGTTTTCAGTGGAAGGGATGCTTCAACATTGTCCAACTTGCCAGTAGCAGAAGCAGAAGTTCTGACTTTTTCTTTTTTCTAAAATATTTATCCTCTTTGGAGATTATTACAATTTGTCCCTTTATGGTGTTTATTGTTTAATATCTATATTTTCTATTAGGATGAAATATATTTCCACAGAAAGTCTTTGTCTCTTTTATTTATTGATGTATCCCTGATGCTTAAAAAAATGTCTGACATATAGTAGTGGTTATTTACTAATTATTAGTCCAATAAAGAAAATACAATAAATGAAAAAGTGGAAACGTTGATTTAGACAGCAATTTCTGTCTGTTTGTTTAGTGCATTTGATATGTTTCTGGGAAAAAAAACGCTACAAATTAGAATAGATAAAGTATCACTCAACATAGTACCTAATATATGGTAGACAATCAATAAATGTTGCCAAATAAAGAATAAGCAGATTTTCAAAGAGTAGAGAAACATCCTTGTTTAGGTAATACCTAGCTCTACTTATCAAGATACTGAGTTTTCTGCTTCACCTCTCCTTAAGATTGTCAAGTGGACATCACTGAGGCTAATAGGCTCTGTACTGGACACATTGTAGATGCCTGATAAAATCTTGTTGAGTTTGATATTGGCACCAACATGTAAAAATATTCCTACATACATAAATGCCTTACAAAATAGAACACTTCTTTATTAAATAGATATATTCTTAAACAGATGAATACATAGACATGTCTATTACATAGAATTAATTATGGCAATGTAATTACTGATATCATTGATAAAACACTGTTAATTAGGTCCATAAATTAGTTTTCATTTATTTATTCATTCAATAGCTGTTTAATGAATTCAAATATTTGTCAGGCATCTGTCTAACTTCTACACATAGAAAAAAATTTAAACAGAAGACCATGGCCTCTAAATGTTTACAGTTAAATATAAGTTTTAAGAAATATCAGGCATTTAGAAGGAAAATTATTATATATTTAGGAGCTCCAGAAAGCCATGAACAATAACATACTACTCTAGATCAATGTATGGTTTCTCAAATTTGATTTAAAATTAAAATCTAAAGAAAGTTCTAAAAATTTAAGAAGTTTACATTCAATTACCATATGAATACATATTGCAGTATTCCTGTATTTCTTTCACTCTTACCATTTCTAAAAAGGTTTTAAAAACACCAATCAGAACCCTTTAAAACATGTTTCCCTCAATTTTTTTTTCACAGTAAATGAACAAGTAAGAAAAAGTTTAAATGTAAATTTAGAAAAAAAACACGAGCACATGAAACCAAAGTATATTGCAATGCTCAATAATATAAAACTGATATCCAAACAGCCACTTTTCCCAATAGCTCTGTAATCTATAGAATGAGATGATTTGACAAAATAGAGTCCCTAGAACACAATAACAGATCAGTAAGAGTTCTCTTTCAAAGGAGGAATTACTATGTATTCAGCTGTGGTCTCTGTGCCACCATGAATGGGCTGCTGTCAGGCTATCTTATGTAACTATTATTCCACCCATTTCACCTCTGAACTGTTTATACTTTTAAAATTAGTTAACTTTCAATCAAAGGAATAAAAACATAGTGTTGTTTCATAAATAAACAATTCATAAGTAAATAGTTATCATAAAAATATGCATGACTCACCGGTGCTGATAGAGTAGATCTGGAGAGAGCTAACACTTCATAGCCATTTGATAATCATTCAATAAGCAATGTTTTTATTTTCATACTGTAGTAAATAGTCTGTGTGAAAAAGTATTAGAAGTGACATGAGCTATGATTTTGAATTTAAGAGCATCATTAGTTTATTGTCACAACTTGGTTTTGCTTTCCAACAGACATAAAATAATTTATTCAGGTTAGAAACTTTGAGTGATTTGAAATATATTCTAATAATCCACCCTTGTGCAAAAGACTTTAGCACTTCTTTTATTATATTTTCCTTAAAAAGCAGTTGCCTTCAGAGATCTAGAAGAATCTCATCAGTTTTATGTCTTAAAATATCCCAACTTCTACAAAAGCAGTACTAAGCAAATGGAAACTTTTCAGTAAGATTTCTTAAGTTGTAGTTTGATACACCCTACAGTTTGTGACTCTGTCAAGTTCTAAGATGATTATGACCAAACAATGTTTGAGAAATTATAAGCAGAAATATTTCAGATCTGTTGAAAAGCACTCCAAAACCAAAAGAGGAGTCTGAACAAGGAGAAATTAATGCTGAGGATTAAGTTTATGTAAACAAACAAGGAGTGAAATGTGTATAAGCATACGCTTAATTTAAGATGGATCTTTCACAAGTAAGAGGAAGAAGAGCAAGACACCTGTCATTTAACATTCAATAAATATTTTTCATGTGACTACTTTAACCAAATGTTATTTGTAAAGCTGGGTATTTAGAAGGAACTAAAACAAATAAAAGTAAATCTCTAACCTCCTAAATTTTACATTCTAGTTTTAGGAGGGGGATGATAGCAGGAGAGAAAAAATAATTATAAGTTAGCAAATTATATAGAATAATAAATGGTGAGGTGTCTTAAAGGAAAAAAAATGGCAAGGAGATAAGTAAAATGATGGAAGGATGGCAATTTAAAGAGGATCCACGTAGAAATCCTATGGAGAAGTTGACACCAGAGGAAAGGAAATATCTGGGTAGATAGGTGTGTGAGCAAGACCATGTTGATATTTAGGGGAAAATCATTGCAATGAGACCAGATTTGAAAGCCACTGGAGCATTTATGGTAGAGTAGTAACATAATTAAGTTTACATCAGTACAGAATGCTGAGTTGTGTGTGGACAACAGAAGAGTAAGGGAACAAATAAGAAGATACTGCAAGACTTTAGGAGAAAGGGAATTTTGGCTTGTACCGGGGTAGTAGAGGTAGAGATGGTAAGAAATTTTCTGAGGCTAGGTTTTTTTCGAACATAAGGCAGAGAGAATTTGATGTAGTGTATAAAAGAGTAGAATGAAGTAAGATTCTCAGAACCAAAGCCTAAAGAGCTAGAAGAATAAAGTGGCCAATAACAGAAATCAGTAAAACTTGCAAGAGTGAGTTTTTGTAGAAAAATGAGAGCTCAGTTTGGGACAAGTTAAGTTTAAGATCTCTATTAATCATCTTAGTGAAGATTTTGAGTCTGCCATTGGGTATATGAGACCAAAAACCAGAGAAGATGTCCAGAGACAGATATACATTTGGGAATTATTAGCACATAAAGAACTTATGGGGTGTGAAGCCATGAGAACCGAAGACATCATGAAAAGATTTATTATAAAATGAAATCACAGAGATACACTGGCTAGACACTGAGGCGATATAAAGTTGACAGGTCTGGGATATGAGGATGAAACAGAACAATGCACTGAGCGGAAGCTGCCAGAGAAACTGTGGTATCCTAGGTGTGAAGAAAGCATTTCAAGAAAAAGGAAGATGATCAACTGTTTAGTGAGGCTGCTCGGTCAATAAAATGAACAGGGAGAAATAACCATTGGTGACCTTGACACAAGTAGTTTTCCTGGAATTGTGCCTATGACAGCTTGCCTCATATGGGTTCATGTGAAAATGGGAGGAGGGAAAATAGAGGCAGTATAGCAACACTTTCAAAGGATATTTCTATAAAAGCAAAGAGAGAAATTTGTGCAATATCTAAGGAGGAAAGCAAGACTGGGAGACTGTTTTTTCCCCAAGATAGATGTTGGTATATTTATGAAGAAATTGTAATAGTAAACATCAATGATGCAGGAAAAGAGGAAAGACAGGAAAGACTTTGGTTTGATTTGAGCCATATCTCTATGTAGGTCAAAGAAAAAGGGATATATGACAAAAAAGGAAGGACAGAAATTTCATTTTGATCAAAAGAAGAAAAGGCTGACTGTTCAAAAGCTGATGCAGTTAGGTGAGTAGATTTTCTGTGGAATTTTTCGAAGTTGTCTTCTAATGACTTTGGAATTTTCAGTAAAATAAGGAAAAAGATTATCAGTGAAGAATAAGAATAGGGGAAGATGTGTTAGAGATTTGAGGGGAGGGGAGAAGATGGTGAGATACAGTCATAGGGAGAGGAAAAGTTAATGGTTTGAGGAAGATAATATTGCATGGAGAATTAAGGAGTCAATTGAGGCTGTTGGTTACAGATTCAACATAAAATTTATCAGTATTATTGTATGTTTTTTCCTAGTACGATTTAGCTACAAAATCATATGCAGACAGTAGACAGAGATGTGGATTTGCTGAAGGCTCTGGTGTACCTAAGTAACCCGGAACTTTAAAGGTGTCCTCTCTCTTCTATGATTTCTGTTCTCACTTAGTTTGGAAAAATGGATCTAGTTTAAATAGTAGGAAACTTGATGTTTGACTTTTAATTTTTTAAATTTTAGAATAGCTAGATTTACAGAAAAATTGTGAGCAGACTATAGAGAAATTCCCATATACTCCACAATCACTTTCTTATGTTGTTAAAATTTGTCACAACTAATAAACCAATACTGAAACATTTTAACCAACTAAACACCATATATTTATCCAGATTTATTTAGTTTTTACCACATACATTTTTCTGTTCCAAGATCTTGTCCAGGAAAGTACATTTTATTTAGTCATTGTATTTCTTTAGGCTCGTCTTGGTTGTGAAAGTTGTAGATTTTCCTTGTTTTTGATGATCTTTTCAGTTTTATGGAGAACTATTAAGGTATTTTGTAGGAAGTCCGTCAGTTGAAATGTGTCTGATTTGTTCTGATCGTGAGACCAGGGTTACTGTTGTGTATACACTATCAACATGATGTCACTATGGATGTTAATCTTGATCACCTGGGTGAGTAGTATTTATTAGATTTCTTCACTGTTTCTTTATTTTCATACTGTTATCTTTTTTAAAAAAGATTTATTTATTTATTTTAGAGAAAGAGAGCAGGGAGGTAGAGGCAGAGGGACAGAGAGAGAGAGAGAGAGAATCACAAGTGGGCTCCCCACTGAGCATGGAGCCCGAAGTGTGGCTCGATCTCACGACCCAGAGATTGTGACCTGAGCCAAAATCAAGAATCATATGCTTAACCAACTGGGCCACCCAGTCACCCCCATACTGTAATCTTAAAAAGAAGTCACTATGCACAGGAGGGCATGTAAGGAATGAGGAGCTATGCTAACCCTCTTCTGTTATAAATTTTCTTCTGCACAGATTTACCTATTCACTCCCATTTATTTATTTATTCAGCTACTTATTTATTTATATGAAACTCATGGATGTCTATGTAATAGCTTGGGTTATAATAGAATACTGCTCCATGTGTTTTGTTGCTCACATTATTCCAGCTTTGCTCACTAGGAGCTCTTTCAATTGGTTCCTGTGTCCTGTTGACATATACCCGTCATTGTGGGTTCTGAACAATTTTGTTGCATTTTTTTTTTTTGAGCACTTTCTCACTTCCTGGCACTACGATGTCTTCCAGGCTCATTTTCTATATTCCTCACTCCAGCCCTAGACTTAGCTATTTCTTCAAGGAGCTCTGAAAATCCAGACATTTTAAAATGAAAAGGATTTTTTAAATGTTTTCTGTCTTAATATTCTTCTCTAAGGCAATGAATGCCTTGCTTTCTACGTGAAATTGCAATGGAAGAGAACTATAGGCTATTATACAACAAAGCATAATCCCAACACTAAGAGCAAGAAAAACAGTGGGAATACTTTGAATCTCTATAGACCCTCATAAGACCAGACAGTATTATAAGTGTCTAACAATTATTAATTCATTTAATCCTGACAATGAGATAGTGGGATGGGTCCTCTGTTAAATGTTTTTTGTAATGCTCACAACAAAACACCATGGGCAGTTAGTTTTTATTGCCCATTTGGCAGATGAAAAAACTGAATCCAAGGCTCACATGTCTAGTAGTTTCAAGATAGAATTCTGGGATTTGAATTCAGATTTGTCAGATTCTCAAATATAAATCCATAATTACTACAAATATTGTCTACTTGACTATATTAATGATGGAAAAAATCAAATTTTCATCATTATTTTTATGTCAAAATAATGGAATTGGATGTGATTTAACTAAAGATTCTTTAAACTCTGAAGTTTCTTCTAAATACTTGTAAATTCTAAAGGTCTTCTAAATTGACAATGATGTGGTTCAATGATTTTCCCAATTTCCCTGGCTATATTAGATGCCTTTGTCTCTGTGTTCCTTTTACAACCCATATATGTGTCTAATAGATGATTTATCACATCAAGTCAAATTATTCCTTTACATATCTCTTTGTACATGTTTTATTTACCTATGCAACCAAGCCTGAGTTTTTTGTATATATTATAGAGAAGGTACAATTTTTACTTAATGGTCAATTAATTTTAGTTTAATGATTAAATAAATAAATGAGTAGTATGTCAATGTTAAGATTAGAGGTTGTCATAGACAAGACACTAAGTCATTTTTAATATTAAAGAGAATTAAATGTAATTACTTATAAGGTTTCTGAGATTATGATGAAATGTATATTGTTATTTTTAAAACTAGATATTTAACAAACTTAAATATCATAAAAGAGGCAGATTTTTTTTTATTCTTATGTTAATCCCCATACATTACATCATTAGTTTTTGATGTAGTGTTCCCTGACTCATTGTTTGTGCATAACACCCAGTGCTCCATGCAGAATGTGCCCTCCTCAATACCCACCACCAGGCTAACCCATCCTCCCACCCCTCTCCCCTCAAGAACCCTGTTAGTTTTTCAGAGTCCATCGTCTCTCATGGTTCATCTACCCCTCTGATTTCCCCCGCTTCATTCTTCCCCTCCCGCTATCTTCTTCTTCTTCTTTTTTTTTTCTTAACATATATTGCATTATTTGTTTCAGAGGTACAGATCTGAGATTCAACAGTCTAGAGGCAGAAATTTTTAAGAAAGTAAAAGACAACAGGCATTTCTCTGATTTTGTTTATTAAAAGTATAAGAAACAATACTAAGGGGAAAAACAAATGTTACTCTCTAAGCAATAGAAATTTACATAGAGTAATTGATTTGAATTTCAATCCAATTTTACTAACATATTTTCAGTATAATTTATGACTGCTTCATTTTCAAATACTTATTGTATTTTTAAAGGTAGATTGGTAAAGATCAGTCCAATTCTCTGTTTGACTTATCTAATGTTTGAGCTTTAATTGAGTTTATCCATCAAAGTCACATTTCATTTGGGGAATGGATGTCAGACTACAGCAGTTAGCAATGATGATGGAAAGGACTCTAAATTAACTAACAATAGTATCTTAGAACAGAAATTAAAGTCTATATTCATACTCTTCTTAGAACTTTAATTCAAATAAAAATAGTTGAATATTGAGTGATGCTCAAATATTAGTTAAAATAGTATTTTATAAATTGAAGTCATATGCTAGAAGGATGTTTAAACCTAATAAATGTCATTTTAAGCCTAGAATGCCATTTATAACATTGTGTCAATACATAGATAACAATTTTATGTTAGTAGCTCTATAAATAACTTATGTAAAATTCAATACGTTTTGGTTTGCATATTTAACACACTCATTGATGGTGATATAACTTTCAATACAATCAAGATACAAAATTCTTTCCTTTGATAGTTAAGACAAAAGTAACTTAAAGAATGGAGGAACAGAAAGAAGAGAAATATATATATTGTCTATATTTTCCGGGTAATTATCATTGTCCATGGATGGTATGTGGTTATTTCCCTAGTTCCAGAATGCAGATTTGAAAAGGACATATTTAGCAAATGGCAGAATTGCTACATTGGTTGCATGAGCTTTGGAGTATGGCCTGTGACGGTAGGAAAGGCCAAGTAAAAGCCTCTACCTATCAAAATAGTAAATCCAAAGCGGTATTATAATCCCAGAGGCATATCAGAGATCTGTGTCACTGTATAGGGCTTGACAAATGCAGGAGTATTGATTACCCCGTATGCCCATTCAACTTGCTTATTTGGCCTTTGGACAGAAGACAGAATTATTTGGAGAAGGGCAATGGATTATTATAAACTTAACAATGTGATAGCAGCTATTGTTCTGGATATTCTAGATATGTGTGTGTATGTGTGCCTGTATGCATGTCCATAATCCAATATACACCTCTTTATCTGGCCAAGCTATTTTTTTCTATATCTATTAATACAGATCTTCTGAAATTTTGTTTTGTTTTGTTTTGTTTTGTTTTCTAGCCAGCATGGCTAATAATACATCTTCATGGACCTACCTCAAGGCCATCTCAACTCCCCACCTCCATATCATAGCCTAGTCTGCAAGGAGTTGATCACCTTCCCCTTCTATAAGACATCACACTGGTGCACAGCCTTGATGGTTTCATGCAACTGGGTCTGGTGAGCAGAGAGCAGCAACTACTTCAGACACTTTGATAAGATGTATGCAAGCCAACTTGTAGAAAACTCAGGTTTTTACCAATTAAGTGAAATTTCAGGGATTCAGTTCTCTGGGGCATGTCAGTATAATCTCAAGTAAAGGAAAAGTTACTGTACTTGACCCCTCTTAGAACTAAGAATGAAGCATAATAGTTCTCAGCCATTTTTAGAATTTGGAGGTAGCATATATCCCATTCATGTGTGCTACTTTGATCTAATTACCGAATAACCTAAAGGCTGCAATTTTTAAGGAGGCCTAAAACAAGAAGCGTTTTCAACAAGTCTAGATGCCATAAAAGTGGATCTGCCACTTGGGTTTTACAGTCATGGTACTCTAAATGTTGGCGACAGATAGAAATGTATATGGCAGGCCCTCCTAGGTGAATTAAAGTATATACCTTTATGAGAACTATGCCAGTCTCTATCAATAATTCCCCTTTTGAGACAAACCTTCTGACTCTGGATTTCTGTTCTTTGACCTCATCTTTTATAATCATTCTCTTTTCATCTTTTTCTCATTCTCTTACATTTTGAAAAATTTTCAAGTTTGTTTTTCAAAATATTGATTATTTGGAAGAGTTCATTCTACTTAACAGTGCTCAAAGTAAATTGTAATTATACGTTTAAATCTTGAGTGTCTTTATGATCTCATCTTACCTCAGTCATTTACTTTTCCAAATCTAAATTCATCTCGATGTATTATTTCCTTATGGCTTCCCTGTCTTTGCCAAGAGAGGTTGTAAAATTTTGCATTTTTCTGAACATTCAACTTGTCTTTTTAAATTTCCTTAATTATTTTAGTATATTAACATAGTCTTAATTTGAAATGAATATGCAGTTTGTATTTTTCTCAAAAGACACTAGATGGGAGAGCTGGGTTAAGTCTTATATATGACTTGGTAGACTTTTTTCCCCAAGAGCAATGCTCTGCTGTCACCACTTCAGCAACTATTTCTCACAGTGAAGCAAATCAAGAGAAATTATAGGGTAGTGGCTCCTCCTGACATTCAGATCGGTATTCCCCAATTCCCATGACTGCTACAAGGTTTTATGTGTGAATATGTTTTATAGTTTCTGCAGAACTGGTAGCTGCTACTACAAATTGTTCCTTATCATCTACCCTTTGGTTTTCTAAGCATGTTTTAATGTTTAGCTGCCAACGAAAAGCAAACATCTCAGAAGTACTTACTTTGTTGACATGATTTTCTTTTTCTTTTTGAATGACAAGAGCACTCTCCATGACACACATTTGACAAGACATGATGCCTGAAGTGTAACACCCCTTCTCACAGCCCACTTTAGTGTTGTCACCTTGGTCCTCTCAGATCGAGTTCTGATGAGCAGCTTGACATGTAACCCATTGTTTAACTTTGGATGGGTGGTTACCAATCATATTTGATTGATGTTCAGGGCTCCTTCAGTATTTTCTGCTTTAACTATATGGTTATCCTGCTAAACGAGAAAGATTGCTTATAATTTTAATGCAGAAATATTTCTGTACACAAAGACCACCAGGCTCACTCTTCACTGCCTCTCATGCTTGTCTGTACTTATCACTTCTTAGTAGACTGTTCATTGCTGGGAATATCCTTGAATGTCCTGGAAGTATCCAAGGATGCAGCTGTATCTTTGCTTTTTTGTTTTTTTAGGTGGCAAGAATTATACTGTTAGCCTGCTATAAAGGGAGATGAACAAATTAATGTATAAATTTGGTTCTAGCTGGCTAAGGAGATGGTACCCTAGTTACTTTTTTTTTAAAATGCAACTCAACTATTGAAACCAATTAAGTTGAGTAAAATGTTTCTACCTTTCTTTGGTGTAATAGAAGAATGCTTTTCAATTGTCATTTTCATTATCTTTTAATTTTCTCAATTTAAGTCTTGAAACATCTTTTTAAATGGCATGCATTATTGCAAGAAAGAAAAGAAAGGAAGGAAGGAAGAGAGAAAGGAAAGGAAGAAAGAAAGAAACAGAAAAAGAAAAAAGCATCTCCAGGTAGAGAAGTTGTACTGCTTCCTTCTTCTTCTTCTTCTTCTTCTATTATTTATTTATTTATTTATTTATTTATTTATTTATTTATTTATTTATTTATTTATGTGTGTGTGTGTGCTGCTTTCTTCTTACAGATGAGCCTGTGGCAGTCCTCTCAGATTTCAATATAGATACCCCATTCCTGACAGTATAATAGTATCCTCTGTTAAATATATTATACAACTGTTTTCTTGAAATTGTCTTCCTTACCTTTCTCTTCCTTATTCCCCAGTTACCTCATTCACTCAAGCAACTGGTAATTCTTGGCTAATTGCCTTAAAGAAGGAATGTAGCAATTGCAAAAGGAAATACTGCACAGATATCATTCTGGTTTTTGTGTTTCAAATGCCTTGCTCTTAGAAAAATGGTTAATCTATCAATTAAGATATAAGTTCAGGAACGCCTGGGTGCCTCAGTTGGCTCAGTTGGCTAAGCGTCTGCCTTCGACTCAGGTCATGATCCCAGGATCCTGAGATTGAGCCCCACATTGGGCTCTCTGCTCAGCGGGAATTTGCTTCTCCCTATCTCTGTCCCTCTGTGTTTTCCCTCTCTTTCTCTCTCTCAAATAAGTAAATAAAAATTTTTTTAAAGATTTTATTTATTTTTGACAGAGAGAGAGAGAGACAGCGAGAGCAGGAACACAAGCATGGGGAGTGGGAGAGGGAGAAGCAGGCTTCCCGCCAAGCAGGGAGCCTGATGTGGAGCTCGATTCCAGGACCCTGGGATCATGACCTGAGCCGAAGGCAGACACTTAACGACTGAGCCACCCAGGTGCCCCAAATAAAATATTTTTTTTAAAAAAAGATATAAGTTCATTACATTCAATAGAGAGCCAACTTAATAGGAGATCAACTAAAATAGAAACCTATTTCTTTTTCATAAGAAAGTCCAAGCTTATATGGTATGTGGTTCCGGTTTTCAAAAGCATCAAGATTCGAGATCTTTTGATCTTATGTATGCCTTTCCTTATTTATGACATCTAAGACAGGTGACCACCACAGCTATCAATGAGTGCAGGAAGGAAAAAAGGAAATGAGGATAAATCATAGCCTTTTACTTTAAGACAAAACAAGAGGATGAGCACATCACTTTTTCTCATATCTCATTGTCATAGAAAAGTGAATTTGCTTGGCCAAATTTTGGAGGTACAAAATTCTTGTCAGTAATAAAATATTTTTGGGAGAAAAATTGTCATTTTCCAGAAAATGTCTTGATAAGGAGTATGGAAGGGAACTGCTTTGTCAGGTTGGAGTGGTAGGGAAAAACAGACTCCAAAGAAGCAATTACATCAATGGGCATTACCTATGAAAGGGGGACTGGGGATAGGGAGAATAGAAAAGCTGAAAGGAATTCATTGAGCCACATAAAAGATAAAAATATTTTTTTAAACACAAGAATATCAAATATTCAGCATTAAATAGCTCGTGTTCCTGTTGTAATCCATTGCTTCTAACTTCTTTCAAGTTTTGAACAATCTCACAAAAGCCTCATGTGAGAATTCAGAGAAAGAAGCCGAGACCATATTTGGGTTGACACTGAAATGCAGAGAAAGCAACCGTTGTAAGGGGCAAGAGTGGAGACAGGGACACAGGAGGAGCGAGGAGTGAGTGAAAAAACACAAAACACCACTGCTCGAGGAGTATGTACAATTCCTAGGAATGACTTTAGGCTTTTCTATAGAAAAGAGAATAGGATAAAAATTCAAGTCTGATTTGGGGCGCCTGGGTGGCTCAGTCATTAAGCGTCTGCCTCCTGCTCAGGTCATGATCCCAGAGTCCTGGGATCCAGTCCCACATGGGGCTCATTGCTCAGTGGGAAGCCTGTTTCTCCCTCTGCCTGCTCTGCCTGACGCCCGCTCCCGCCCCCCGCTTGTGCTCTCTCTCTGATAAATAAAATCTTTAAAAATTTTTTTCGTTGAAAAAAAATTCAAGTCTATCTTAACCTGGATCTTAAGTGATAAGCCCGGCTGATGAATGATTTCCACGATCTTATGAGACTCTCAGAATAGGGAGGAGCACTGAAAATTTGTTGGCAAGCAGGGTAAGTGGGGACGCAAAAGGAGTTGCTTCATTCTAGATCATCAGAAATCTATTAGGAATATTACAGTTGTAGACTTAGTTCAGCAAGCCAGTGAAATCCGCAGATTATATAATAGAAAACAAAGTTTCAGAGCGGTTAAGTGCGTTAACTAAGATCTCAGAGCAGATTAGGAGCAGCATGCCAGGCCTCATGGCATTTGTTTAAATATCCTTTCTGTAGTGCTGCATCTCAGATCCTGAAGTCCTCTTAAGGTGTTTGATTTCTTAACTCACACTTAGTTGCCTGTCCCTAAATTTCTTTGCTCAAAATTCCCTGTGCTCAAATTTTCAAAGTAAAATAGCTAATCAATTATTAGTTAATAATTTTGCTAAATTATTTTTCACAAAATATATAAATGATCTATATGTACTAAATATAAATAAATTATATATACTCTTTCAGATAATATCCATCATTCATTCATTCTTTCATTCAAACAATTACAAAATATATATTGAGCATCAGTTGTATGTCTAAGCACAGTTCTAGATGCCAGAAAAAGCAAAAGTAAACAGAAAGAACATATTCTTTACATTTGGTACATTTGTTTTAGGAACACTGAGCCATAAAGGCCTTCTTCAGTATCAGCATTTATTTGTTAGAAGCTTATCAATATCAATATTACAGGCATAGTATCTAACATTTATTTAATGCTTTATAGGTGCCAAGGACTACCTTCAGTTTTTTAACTCCTTAATTTACTCTTCACCCTAATCTTCAGAGATCGATAGTTTTCTTGCTTTTACAAATGAAGGAATTGAGAGATAGAAAGTTGAAATAACTTGCTCAAGGTCACATGACCAATAAATGGCAGAGCCTGGAATGAAATCCAGAGAACCTGGTTCCAGCACGTGCTCATAATCATTGCGTGTGACCTCTATTTATTTCTCTTGCAAAGAGATGGGAAATAGGGAAATATCAAAATATTTCCTAATACAAACTTACTTAAAGCGTGTAAAATGAAATCTGATTTTTCTCTTAAAGATATAATCCTTATTTTGTGTGCGTACATATTTAATATCCACCATTTATACATATATGTGTTTATAAGAGGAAATCATTAATAAAACAGAATGCGAGGGAATGTGATCATTCAGTATTCTCAGAAATAAGTAGAAGGGATGACATAAAAAGGAAGGAAAACACTCCTTTTATTGCCAGTGAGTGCATTACTGCCAAGCTTTACTGCAAAACGAAAAGCCAGAGAACACTTGACTAGATAAGGCTAAAAGCACACACATACTTGTGTTCTTTTTAAAATGAAATATTCAGCAGCAAGATGACATAAGTGACCATGAAAAGGGGGTTGTGGAGAGAAAAGTAGAAGACAGAATCTGTCAGCACATTTCAAAGAATTGGAGAGCAATCTCACCTCCAGGCCTGCCAGTATGGATGAAACTTGAAGCGAGAGCTCCAGTAATCAACCTCAGTACAGCTGCAAACAGAAGATCAATCAGAATTATATTTTTGTGTGGTTTGGATTGCAAGAGAAGAAGAAATTAGATGAATATGTCAATAATGCCCTCTCTGTGCACCTGGTAATTCATTGTCCAGATGATAAATTTTGGCAAGATCAAAAATAAAATTGTTAAGCTTTCGGAGCTGATTTCTACCTGGATTGGCTATAGATGTGTACTATTTGCAACAACACACCTCAATTTATTTATGGTCTCTCCATTCGGAATGAATGGGTATTGAAGTATATCTTGCATAGGAGAATTTCAAGACAATTGTGAAATAACAGATGACTAAAAATAAGGGAAACATATCCTCTTCATCAGACACCAGAGAACTACAAGTATAATTTTTAGTATTAATTTCTAAAGATAAGAGGAATTTTAACATATTTAGAGCATATGCTTTTTTTAAAAACTGCTATTTGATAAAATTGGAATAAGATGTGAATGTCTATTTGTCTGTACAGTTTTCTAATGAAAAAAGACAGTAGATAAATACAATGTGAGCTCAGTCTAATGGGAATTCTGAGCATCAGAAGGTAAGAAATAGTTTCAAACTTCTCAATACCCCTTCAGAGTTTTCTTATTCATGTTTCAGTCAAAATTAAGTTACAAACAGATTTCTCAATCTAAATCCTGGTTTTGTTTCCTTTAATTTCTGATCCTGAATGTATAAGACTCACAGCTTAGCTGATTAAAATGTGTTTACCACACTAAAGCTATTCATTCCCTTTCCGAAGCCTCTCTCTCCCCATCTCTCTTTCCTTGCCTTTCTTTGTCACTCACTCTCATTTGTCAGGACTTGTGGCCCCTCAGATCTGAGACGAAAAGTGGGAGCAGAGAGCACCTGATACATCTTCCCTGACTTCTCTCTCTTATATACATTATTTTCAGTTTGTCTCCTTTCTTATACATACTTTAATATGTCCCAATTAAAAGATAGACAAGAGTGTACAAAATTGAAGTGAATGAACCAGTAATAGTATTTATAATTTTCTTTATTAAAAGTAACTTTTATCTTTTCATTCATGACTCTTGGACAAACTGCAGTATTGAAGGCTGTCCTATCTCCCAGAATAGCAAAGGCATGTGTGCCTGGGCTGAATAGAGAAATAGGAATTATTATTACCAATAATTTTTCTCTAAACCATGTCATCTAAACTTTTTAGAGTTTCCTTTTTTTCTCTCTCTATCCGAAAAATATACACCAATCAATGTTGGTGGTCATGGATCAGGTAGCAATAGACTGATTTTTTAGTTTCAATTGGCCATAATGAATAAAAGTTAAAAGAAAACTATTCCTCTTTTCCATGCTCTTTGAGAACACATTGAAGTAAATCAAGCTCAGTTTTGAAAATCAAAATGAATCAAGAAAGATAACAAATTTAAGGAGCTGTGAGAAAGATCTATCAGTATGAAATGAAATATAAGAAATGGCCCTGGGTATCTGTCCTCACTCAAAGAGAATTCAATTTATAAATTCCACCCTGATTTAGGCTGCCTTCAAGGGTTAAAATGAAAAATTAAATCAATTATCCATATCAATTTTAACTTGAAGGATTTTAGTGTTTCTTTTACAGATCTGCTTCATATTGATTGGATAAATAGGAAAATTATTCAACTATCAGATTTCTTTGATATGTATAAACAAAAGCTAAAAGTATAAGACAATTTATTCTAGCTCTCAGTTTCACCATAAAAGTTGTATACTATTTAAGGCATACTTCTTTATGTGCCCCAAGAAATTGTAGGAAATTCAAATAAAGCTTAATAAGACAAGTCTGTAAACTATGGACATAATTTCAATTACTTAATTTCAAAGAGGGCAAGGAAAACGGTGGCCTCTCTTTCGCATCCCTTCATTCCGGGGTAGGAAGCACAGCATATAGAGATGTATGTTAATTTAGCCTTGCTTTGTCACATAAAAACTTGCAGAGACTGAAAACCTTAATTTCATAGGTAAAACAGGGCAAAACTCATCTTTCATTTTTTTTATTAGGCTTAAGTAAGAAAATACCTATGGATTGCTAAGTACGGTGTCCTTGTTAAGTACTGATCAACTAAATGATTAAATAGCTATGAAACACACCAAAAAAATAAATAAAACAAATGAACGAAAGATCAAGTGAGAATGACAGGTAAATACCCTCAGTTACAAAATACATTTGATCTTCATCATCTGAGCCTGAGAGAATATACATACACACACATACAATATATATTCTCATATATATACATTTTTATTCTCCGCAAAATAAAACTATCAATCCACCAACACATTTCTATATTTGGATGCAGGCATGCTTTGGTTTGCTTATAGGAAACATTTTCTATGTAAATGAATTACTTCTTCTGAAGCTGTATTCTTGTCAAATGTATAATGCATACAAAATAACTAGAATTCAGCCAATAATAGCATATTATCTCACAGGCCCGACCTTCATTAAGAACAATGTAGAACAGCATTAAAATGTGTGAAGAGTAATTTAAATTATGACTTTTTTGATTGAATAATGAGAATTTGTCATATTTATAACAAGTACAGACTCAGTAATAACAACAAAATAACATTCATTTCTAAATCATTCCATAGATAACAACAAAAGATTTTTTTCAGTAGTAATTAGAGTTTAGGAAGTTGAAAGTACAGAAAGAGTAGGAAGAAAGATTTGGAAAACATATACTTTCATTTTAGAATGATAGTTTTTAAGAGATAGAATTGATAGAATTCTGCTTATGTTGTTCCTAGAGCTAGCCTAACTGCTTTTTAGCTTTTCAATTTAGCTTCCTCTTTCTGTAGCCTGGTGTTAATATTAAACAGATCATCCATATTTTGATACATTACAACAAGTAAAGCCACTTGAAATCAAATAACATATTTCAAGGTTGAAACTGTAGCTTAGATTTATCATTTGGTATCTGCTGCATGACTTAAAACCTTACTTTCTATACGATTTCACCAAAAGTTCTAGAAACTTTGAGGAATGATTAGTACTGGAGGAGAGGACTCTAATACTTTTATGAGAAGTCTAGGGATTCAGAGACATAGTATGGAGAACAACATTCAAATGAATTGGAATTAATTTTCCCCTGCTGAGAGATTGCAGCACGTGCTTTTCCCCAAGAAAAATTTCGTTACCTATACATTGTGCTACCTACCGAGCTTTTTGTGTTTATGGTTGCTATTGTGTTTAAGTTTGTTATTGAACAAACACTGAAAGGACAGAGACACAGCTCTGTGTACCTTACAATAGTTCCCTGTGGCTTCTGACATGGCTTCCCAGCTGCTCTCCCTCATAAAACTTTCTCATAGCCCCGAGTGACCCCGGGGAGTAAAGATACAACAAGGGCAAGGCTTATAGTTACCCTTTTTCAATATTTTTCTGCAGGAGCAAGCAGAAAGACTGTCTTTACTTTCTGGCCCTGGGATCCTGTAGATAGGATACCAGATTCATTTGATTTTATACATTCAACAAATAATGCTGGAGTGCTTGCCATGAGCCATGCACCACCTTACCAGACACTGAGGATTGAACAATGAATATTATAGAACTTATGGAGCTTTTTATCTCAGCCATGACAGAAGGATGTTAAAAGGAAACTTTAAATTTATGTATCATGAGAATATATATTACTTATGTTCCTCACTGAAATTAAAATATTCCTTTATTAGCCCTGACAATTAAGCTAAATACACAATATTAGTGAGAAAAGATGGTTGGTGTAGTGAGCTTCTGGTTTTAATAAATCTGTAATCCACAGGACATTTTCTAAACTCACAGAAATAAATTTACAGATTTCCTATTCTGACATGCAGAAGTAAGATAAGGTTTTCATCTATGTCTAGTACATTAAAAGGTAGAACAATAAACTATATACACTAGTAACTGAACCTTCATAGAAAATAATAAAGATATCAAATTTTATCAAATAAAAAATCATTTATTGAGTTCCTACTCTATATAGGGTGCTCTGTGAGTTACTTTTTAAGTGTTCATAATAACTTAAAAAAAAAGTCACCTTCCTCAAGGACCTCACGATCTATTTGGGGAGACCAGATCTGTACATGAAAAATGAACAAGAGAGGATTTAAATATCAGTTCAAGAACACAAATAGGGCGCCTGGGTGGCTCAGTCGTTAAGCGTCTGCCTTCGGCTCAGGTCATGATCCCAGGGTCCTGGGATCGAGTCCCACATCG
>NC_138370.1:80392665-80407768 GCF_054177405.1 Leptonychotes weddellii
CTCCCACTCCCCCTGCTTGTGTTCCTGCTCTCGCTATCTCTCTCTCTGTCAAATAAATAAATAAAATCTTTAAAAAAAAAAAAGAACACAAATAACTTTCAAGAACACTGAAAGATTTTCTTGTAAAGCACATAATTACTGAATTATAGCTGTAAAGGGTTAGGTATTTTGGAGAGAATCTTTCACAAGTTTTTTGGTTTCTCTATATTTTCATACATTCTCTTTTTTCTCTGAATGGATATTATGTAATTATTAAGGAAAACTTCCAATGTTTTTTAAAATGTAACATGTATAGATTGCTATACTAGCTGGAGACCCGTAGGTTTTCTGTATATTTCTTTCATACATATGTGCTTGTGTGTGCAAACGCCTTCTTGTGTGTGTGTATGTAGCTTCTCCATGTGGAATGAAAGAACAACCAATACACTTATCTCCAATTTTTAAATTTATCATTTTAAACTTAAATATTGATAAACATTGATTGGATATTGATAAACATCAGAGATGGTTAGTATTGTCTGAGAAGACAGATATGTGTGTCTTCCATGCTTTGGGATGCTGAAAATAAAATGAACAAGAGAAATTCTAAACATATTAAGTAGCCTGTGATTTGAAGATATGGTGAGAAATAGGATTAGGAAAGTTTGTTGTCCATAATCTGGTGTAATATGGGAGCTAGGTTAAAATGTTTCAGCTTTATCTCTGGAAAACAGGAAACCACTGAAGGTTAATTGAAACAGGGAGCAGGAAAAAATAGTAATATTTTAGGATGATAAAGTGTCCATGGGGGATTCTCTGAAAGGAAGAAATCTATAGGCAGGAAACCATTTAAGAAGATATTTAAATAGTAGAACTCTGATATAACAAAGAGAAAATGAATTGAGAAAACAGTAAAGGTATACAAGAAAGAAATAGGATAAACAACTTATCCTTACAACTGTGCTTATTATCAGAGATCAGCAGAGGACATAAAATCTCAACATGCACATGGAACAAAGAGTAAGAAAATAGATATACAAAGAGATATGGATACAATGATTTTAAGTTGCATCTACCCACACATACATACATTTGATCTAAGATTTTGTTTTCATGACAAATTTTGAAATTGATTTATCAAAATCTTTCTTTTATCTAACATAATGTATTCCAAAAAATAATAATAAAAATATTCTCATTGAGATCAAGAAGTCAATTCTTCTTATAAAATGTGTCAACAATTCAATGACCTGTTACATTTTGTGTTTCATGTCAGTATAATTAAAGTATTTATTATTTTCCTTTAAAAAGACTCCCAATGTTATTATGTATGAGGTTAGTATTGAGCAGTTAAATATGTTGATTTATTTTCTGTAACTATTCCCCAGGATTGCAGCATTCCTTTTTCAAATGATATTTAAAATCTCAGAGAAGATTAATATAGTAGTGAATAATGGTGGCACATGTGTAAAACATTAACACTGCCCTTTACCCATCTTGTATATTTCACATTTATTTGTTTAAAATATGTGCAGTGCCACGTGGCTTCAAGCATCTGGCATACAGATGGAGAATTGTGGGTACCAAAATATCAGATCTATTTTGGTGGAGTAATGAATACCCCTGCGTATGTTGTCTTTGAGAAAGAAAATTTGATAGTTTTGTGCAAAGTGCAAAGAAAAAAACTAGTGTGTTATTGTTAACTTGGAAAAATCATGTGGATGCATTAATGCATATCACACAAGATAAAGATCTTTGGATAAGATACAATCATTCAAAAAAAAAAAACCTCAAGATTAAAATAGCACTTGATAGAAAATAAAGTGCTATATTTAGGTGGGAGCAGCTGATGATAGGTTTGAGCACAGGTAGAGGTTTTATCTTTGGCAAAGAAGAGTGATGCTTCTTCTGGTAAACTACATGTCCATATAGAAGAAAACAGAAGGCAAGATCATCTACTGAGACGCTTCGGAGAAGATAGGAGTGAATAAATCAAATCAAACTCTTAGAACCAAAGTTGTCAGGAATTTGATAGAAACCCAAATAGGGATATTGCAGGGAATTACTATGCACTCTCACTTTTCTGGATAAAAACAACATCAAACTCTTCAATTTTATTTACCACTTGACTTCTTATTTCTTTATTTTTTTATATTGCTGTTATCTTTTAGGATTTCTGCCTGTAACTGAACCCCACTGCTACAGATTTTGTTTTTGAATGCACCCACGATCCTCTACATTTTGTTGAAACTAGAGTAACAAGTGAACTGGAATTCCAAAATCAGGGGGATTGAAGAAGCAATCTGAGTGTCATGCGGTGATTGTGTAAACCACACATTTTGTGTAACCACATTGTTCTTTTGTTTTTTAAGATTTTATTTATTTATTAGACAGAGAGCACAAGCAGGGGGAGCTGGAGAAGGAGAAGCAGGCTCCCTGCTAAGCAGGGAGTCCAATGCGGGGGCTCAATTCCAGGACCCTGGGATCATGACCTGAGCCAAAGGCAGACGCTTAACCAACTGAGCCACCCAGGCGCACCGGTGTAACCACATTGTACAGAGGTAAGCATGAAAAACAGAAAATGCATATTTAAAAACATACTACAATGCTAGAACACATTTCCAGAGGGGAAGAAAAATGTGTTTTTTTTTTCTCATGCTTTTAACTGAGATTTGTCTATAAAAATACTAAATCAATAGGAAATTAATTTCTAAGAAAAAAGGGCTGCCTTTGTAAGTGTGTGGTCTTTGAATCAAATTATTTGTTTTGAAAGATTTTCCATTTGAAGCTTTTTTTAGGTGCATAATAGTCTAGAAAGATTTACCCAAACTATATCTACCTCTAAACATTTTATCCGTAAAGAAGATAAATAGATCTGTTAGTCCCAACAATTTCACTGAAAGTCACTTGAAAGTCAGTCAAATCTAGATATTGTATGTTGAACAGTGTGTAACTTTAGATTTACTCTAAATTCTTCATTCTTTTCTTTTTTTTTTTTTATTGAGAGAGAGAGAAAGTGCACTTGAGCCGGGGGTGGCAGAGGGAGAGAAACTCAAGCAGAGTCCTCGCTGAGCATGGGGCCCCTTATGGGGCTCCATCTCATGACCCTGAGTTCATGACCTGAGCCGAAATCAAGAGTCAGATGCTCAACCAACTGAGCCACTCAGTCATCCCTCTAAATTCTTCATTCTAATTTTACTATGTCGATGTTTTACTTTTACTATTACTGCTCAAGTTTTTCACTTAATTTATTGTTTTCTTTCTAGCAAGGACAATCAGACAAGATTATTGTCACCCTCAAGTGTTCATTCTAGAAATTAAATCATGGTGTTTATTGTCTCTTTCTTGAGATTTTGATTTCAAAACTCCCTATCCAACATTATTATATACATATGTATATGTGAAACACTTTCTGCCTTCAAGTTTATAATCTTAATTTTCCCTTCACTAGACTTCACAGAAGAAAGTTAGAATTAGGACAAGTATTTCTCATTTCTAAAAAAGAGAAGGAATTAAATCCCTTTGAAAGAGATTTACTTGCATTTCATTTCCAGAAGCTCTCCACACTTCAAGCAAATTTTCTAGTTTATATTTTATTAAAAGAAGAATGAATCATTTACAAAGACTTTCAAAAATGATTAGAAACAGAAAGGCAACTGTTTGCTTGATAAAAATGAAAACAATTTGTTGTGTTTACTCAAAATAAGAGAGATCATATAAAAGATATTTGTTCAATATGCTAGCAAACAAGAGAACTCAAATAAGAGCGCAATTTGAGAACAATGTATGCTTTTATCTGCATGGCATATAAAATCTGCATGACATATAAACATTGATTAATGATCAAAAATTTGATTAATTATAACCATTGCCATCCTTAAAAATTAAACCAATTTGTATTCCAGACATCATTGGGGTTCTTTGTTGTTGTTGTTTTGGTTTGGGTTGGGTTTTTTTGTTTGTTTGTTGCCTAACTAATCTGACCCTATACTCTCATTTTTAGAGCTAAAGATTTGGGCAAGTGAATTATCAATTTATACAATTTGAATATACAGTATTTTATTTCCACTTATATAATAACTCTGTAAAGGTAAAAAAGGAAAAATAGAGGAATTCCTGTGCAAAAAGTTTAAGTAGAACTTACACATATTAAACAACAATTCTACCCTGCTATTAATAAACATTGCATAGTGGTTGAAAGGTGGGTATAGGAATAACAAAATCTACAAAATCCTGAGTTCAAAACTCATCATTGCATTGGGCAGATAACTTAGGATCAATACAATAGGTACGATAATTATTTTTTCATCAAATGTGTATGTAATATTTTTGATGTCCAACCCAGCATATCTTCCCTTTCTGATAATGACATATTTCCTTTAAGGAATTGCATTCATGGGATTCTGGTGGACTTGTCAATTTTGTTCCCTCAACATCATTGAGTGGTACTCATGCTACTAGGCCAGCCAATCAGATTATACTCCATACCTGTATATAGCGATTATCCAGGAGTAAATGCTAACCCACAGCAGGGCAGTCTGTCCTTTCCTGATATTGTTACCTGTGAAGATGACATAAATCTAGAATTGTCAGAACTCTTCTGCCATATCTGAGGAAGCCTGACTAAGAATTATGCCAATATAGAGTAAAATGGAACCTAGAGATAAGAAAAGAAATAGAGTTATCTGCCAATCTTCTTGAAGCACTTGAATCCAGTAGTTTCAAGGCCAGCATCATCTTTGGGCTTTCAGTTGTGATCGACACACCTAGCATTTTAAGCCAGATTGAATTGTATTTCATCACTTGCATGCAAGAGAGTCCTGATCAATATTTCATTGGGTTTTTCTAAGAAGAAGATATGAAAAGTGTTTACCAGAGTACCTGGATACAGTGAGTACTCAACAAAATATTAATATTATAAATATTTATGTTATTATTTTGATCATATTAGTGATGATTAACATGGTCAATAGCATAGTTCTGGGAACCAGAATGCCAGGATTTTAATATAATTACTGCTGCAAAATTGATAGTGACTTTGGGCAAGTTACTTACACTGAACTTTGGTTTCTTCATTAAAATGAGGTGAAGGAGTGGATAATGATACTGTGTCTCATAAATTTAAGGGGACAATTAAATATTAAAATACAAGGAAGAGTTACATAGCAGCACTCAAGAAATAGTGTTATTCCTATTTTTCTTCTATTTATTATTTAGAGACTATAAAATTTGTAAAGAAACTTAAAGATCCCTTAATCCAATTATTTATCTGATGTTTGAATTCCCTTGACAAAACCTGCCAAGTTGTCATTCTTCTATATTAAATACCTCCAGTGACAATAGTTCTTCCTCTTTTGAAGAGAGGCTATTTCCAAATTTTATACTATCCTTCTTATTCTGATTCAAAAAGGTGGGTTCTTAAAACTTCTAATCATTGAACTATTTCTGTCCCTGGTTCATGCAAATTTAGATTTAAGCCTTCTCCATCTGACAATCTTTCAAACAACTAAAAGCAGTTATTTTGTACCTCACAGTTAAGGTTGTCATAAAATTGTTGCCAAAACTGAGACACTTTTGTGAGTAAAAGGAGTCGTGTTAAAAATCATGCTAGGATAACAGAGATAAATCTGGACTATCCCAGGGAAACTGGGATGTATGGTCACCCTCCATGATGCCTTCTCTCCATTAGGTAAAACATTCTCAGTACCTTCAACTCTTCTTTTCATGATACAGGACTGGTTCCGCTTTAATGTAGCTATTCTACTTTGTTCAAATCTCCATTTTAGCTTAGAGTTCCTCAGAGCTGATTCAGGACTCCAGAAGAAAATATGTAAGTTCAAAAGCTCTGCACCAGAGTTTATCAAAGCAGCTCTTTATAGGCAGAACAAATACTCACATAATCACAGCATTTTGCAACAAATGGCTTTTTTTTCTGTTTCAGTATATTCTGATCACTCAGCTGTATGCTATGTGAATGAAATTGAGTCTTTAAAGAGAAAAGAAGACTTAAATTTTGTCACCACACTTAGGGAAAAAACTAGGAGCTATGAGTAGAAAAAGACAAAATTGATTAAGTGCAAAGGTTAAACAGGTAAAAATGAACATATAAATGAAGTGGGTAAAGGAGTGATGGCAAAATCTATTTTTAAACACTCTACTTGGAAGCTGGGAATTTACGTTGAAAATCAAAATAACTTTCCAAAGGAACAAGAATATGTAAATCTATATACGTATATATAGATGTACTGTATGTTCTTGTCAGCAGAATAAATTTATAAAGTGGTTGTATTCATGGTATATATTATTAGTAAATTCATTTTATGGATTTTTCCTGAGATAAACTTTGAGGGCTATTAAACTCTAGCCTTCAGTACTTATTAGTTGTAAATGGCTTAATTGCTTTAGATACAAATTTCAAAAATACTGATTATATAAAATAGCCTTATATTCCTAAGCTACATTTTGCAAGAGGCAAAATTAGGAATTAAGGTAAATCAAATAATGAAATCATGTTCTCTCTCTCTCTCATGAAAGGTCAATTACTTCACATCTTTTCATTGATAAAAACATTTTGCACTAATTTACATGCTATGTTCCCTGTTGAAAATAGAAAAATTCCACAACTATCTTGGGTTATTCTGTATCAGAGAACCTATAGAATGCAGAAAATCATTAAAAATAATAACCTTTAGTTTACTATAGAAATTACTGTTAATGAAGTAAATTTTTAAGTATTTCTAATGTAATTATGTAAATTACAGCAAAATAAAATATTCTCTCACCTTCTAGGAATAGACTTTATAGAAGAGTGTATTAAGAATAAATACTTGAGGGGTGCCTGGTTGGCTCAGTCCTTAAGCATCTGCCTTTGTCTCAGGTCATGATCTCAAGGTCCTGGGATCAAGCCCCTCATTGGGCTCCCAGCTCGGCAGGAGGCCTGCTTCTCCCTCTCCCACTCCTGAGGCTTGTGTTCCCTCTCTCGCTGTCTCTCTCTCTGTCAAATAAATAAATAAAATCTTTAAAAAAAAGAATAAATACTTGAATTCCAAAACACTTTTATGATATAGTGCTTTACCTCCCCAATATGCATTTAATTTTTTTAATTAAAAATTTTGTTGAGATCATTGTAGGCTCACATGCAGTTTTAAGAAATAATACAGACATCCTGTGTACATTTACCCAGTTTCATCTAATGGCAAAATTTTGTAGTAATTGTGGAATATCACCAATATTATATTGACATGGATACAATCCACAATTCTGTTCAGATTTCCTCATTTTACTCGTACTTTGTGTGTGTGCGTGTGTGTGAATTTAGTTCTATACAGTTTTTTCACATGTGCTTGCTCATGTCTCACCACAGTGAAGATAGTGAACAGCTCCATTACTACAGGATACCTCATGTTGTACCTGTTTCCTTCTGCCCCCACCTACCTCATACCTGATAACCACTATTCTTTTATTTATAAAATTTTGTCATTTCAAAACAGTTATATAGATGGAAACATATGGTATATGTTATCGGGTCAACTTTTTTCACTTCAGCTAATTCCCTGAATATACATACAAGAGGTCACATGAATCAGCAGCCGATTCCTTGTTACTGCTGTGTAATGTTCCATGGTGAGTATGTCCCACAGTTTGTTTAAACATTTACCTGTTGGGGGCCCCTGGGTGGCTCAGTCAGTTAAGCATCTGCCTTTGGCTCAAGTCATGATCTCACGGTCCTGTTCTCAGCCCCCCCTGGGGTTCCCTGCTCCTCGGGGAGCCTGCTTCTCCCTCTTCCTCTGCTGCTCCCCCTGCTTGTGCTCTCTCTATCAAATAAATAAATAAAAATCTTAAAAAAATTTCCCTGTTGAAAGACATTCAGGTTGATTCGCATTTTAGGCTATTACAAATAAAACAAATATTACAAATAATGTTGTTAACATTCATGTACAGGTTTTCGAGTGAATATGAGTTTTCATTTTCTGGGATTAATGACCAATAGTACAACTGCTGTGCCTGTTTTGCTTTATATAAAAATGTCAAACTATTTTCTAGAGTGAATTTCTTATTTTACATGCCTACCAGCAATGCATGAGTGATTAACTTTCTCCAAATCCTCACCAGCATTCAATATTCTCAATATTTATTATTTTAGCTATTCACTAGGCATATAGTGATATTACACTGTGGTCTTCATTTGCATTTTCCTCATGTCTAATGATGTTGAATGTCTTTCCATGTGTTTACTTGTCATCTGTATATCCTATTCAGTGAAATGTCTGTGGCTCTTTTACCCATTTTCTAATTGGATATTTTTCTGTTAAGTTTTAACAGTTCTTTATATATTCTAGATACTCGATTTTTGTCGGATATGAGGTTTGCAAATATTTTCTCCTGATCTATACCTTGAATTTCCTTTCTCTTCACATGGGCTTTTGCAGAGCATAAGTTTTTAATTTTGATGAAATCAAATTTATCATTTTTTCCTTTTATACATTGTGATTTTGGTGTCAAGTCTAAGAAAAAGTTTTTGCCTAACCATAGTTCCAGGAGATTTTCTCCTTTTTAAAGAGTTTTATCGTCTACATTTTAAATTTAAGACTGTAATCCCTTTCAAGTTAATTTTTATACAAGGTGCAGGTTTAGGCCTAAGATCTCTCTCTCTCTCTCTCTTCCTCTCTCTTCCCCTCTCTTTCCTATGGAGAGCCAATTGCTCCAACATCATTTGTTGAAGAGAGTATTCTTCCTCCTTTAACTGCTTTTGCACCTTTGTCAAAAATTTGTTGAACATATTTATATGGTTTATTCATCTATTTCTGGGTTCTTTGTTCTATTTCACTGATCTGTGTTTCTAACACTAAGCCAATAACATTCCACACTGCTTTAATTACTGTAGCTATACAGTAAGATTTAAAGTCAGATTCTTCCAATTTATTCTCCTTTGTTAAGATTATTTTAGTTATTCAAAGACCTATACCTTTTCGGGGTGCCTGGGTGGCTCAGTCAGTTAAGTGTCTGAATTATTAATATTCAAATTATTAGTAATTATTAATTAATAATTTTGGCTCAGGTCATGATCTCTGAGTCATGAGATCAAGTCCTAAGTCAAGCCCTGAGTCAGGCTCCATGCTGAGCATGGAGCCTGCTTAAGATTCTCTCCCTCCTTCTTCCTCTGCCCCTCCCTACTCGCACTCTCTCGGAAAAAAAAAAAAAAAGACCTATACCTTTTCATATAAATTTAGAGTGTTCTTATTTATATCTACAAAAATACTTACTGGGATTTTGATAAGAATTGCATTAAACCAATAGATCATCTTGGGGAGAATTGACATCTTTACTATGTAGAGTCTTCTAATCCTTGGGTGTGGTATTCTTTTTCATCTTCTTTTCTTTTTTTTTTTTTTTTAATTTTTAACTTTCATCATACAGAGTCAGTACATCTTTTGTTAAATGTATACCTAAGAATTTCATTTTCTTTGGAGCCATTGTAAGTGGTATTTATTTTTATTTTTGGTTTCTGTATATTCATTGTTAGTATGTAGTAATGTTATTGGGTTTTGTGTGTTGGTCTTGTATACTGTGAGTTCACTTACTATATTGTAATGTTTTGTAGATTCCTTGGGATTTTCTATGTAGACAATCCATGTCACCTGCAAGCAGAGGAAGTTTTATTGCTTCCTATCCATCTGCATGTCTTGTTTTCTTTTTTCTTGACGTATTGCTGTGGCTAGAACTTCAAGTACTATGTTGAATAAGAGTAGTGAGAGCAAATTCTTGTCTTGTTTGTAATCTTAGGTAGTAAATATTTGGTTTCACCATTAAGTATGAAGTTCACTTTAAGTTTTTGTAGATGATCTTTATCGTGTTGAGTTATTCCCTTTTACTTCTAACTGGCTGCAGATGTTTATTAAAAATATGTGTTGGGGGCGCCTGGGTGGCTCAGTTGGTTAAGCGACTGCCTTCGGCTCAGGTCATGATCCTGAAGTCCCGGGATCGAGTCCCACATCAGGCTCCCTGCTCAGCAGGGAGTCTGCTTCTCCCTCTGACCCTCCTCCCTCTCATGCTCTCTGTCTCTCATTCTCTCTGTCTCAAATAAATAAATAAAATCTTTAAAAAAAAAAATATGTGTTGGGAATTTTTCAAATGCTTTTTCTGTGTCAAGTGATATGATCATATGATTTTCTTCTTTGGCTTGTTGATATTATTAAATATATTAATTGATTTTCAAATGTTGAACCAAATTTAAACACCTGGAATAAATTCCGAGTTGGTCTTGGTATATAATTCTTTTTATACATTGTTTGATTTGGTTTCTAATACCTTGTTGAGGATTTTTATATCTAAGCTAATGAGACATATTGGTGTGTAGTTTTCTGAGAAGTGTGTGTGTGTGTGTGTGTGTTTCTTCTGCCTTATTTTTGTCTGGTTTTGGAGTCAAAGAAATCCTGGTCTCCTAAGGTGAGTTGGAATTCCTACTCTTCTATTTTTTTAAATGTTTGGTAGAATTCTTAAGTTCATTGAATCTATCCTCAGTTATTTATTGAGCCCAGTAAGCAAATTTTTACTTCTGTTATTATATTTTTTTAGTTCCATACTTTTCATTTGATTCTTCTTCTATTTATTTGATGAAATTGTCTTTTGTTTGTTTCAAGAGAATTTATAATTGATTGTTGAAGTATTTGTGTGACAGTTTAAAATATTTTTCAAATACTTCCACCATACGATTTATCTTGGTGTTATCATCAGTTGATTGTCTTTTCTCATTCAAGTGGTGATTTTCTTGGGTCTTGGTATGATTGGTAATTTTCAATTGTATGCTGAACATTTTGTATGTTATTTTAGAAGTCTCTAGTTTCTATTAAAATCTTATATTTTAATAGGTGCCTTAGTCTGTTCAGGCTGCTATAAGAGATTACTATGGACTTGGTGGCTTATAAACAGCAGAGATTTATTTTTCAATTCTGAAGGTGATAAAATCAAGATTAAGAGGCCAGAAGACTCAGTGTCTGGTGAAGATTCACTTCATGGTTCATAAACAGCTGTATTTTCACTGTGTCCTCAACATGGCAGAAAGGGTGAGAGAGCATTTTGGAGTTTCTTTTATAAGGGCACTAATCTTATTCATGAGAGCATGACTAATCACCTCCCAATGTCCCCACCACCATATGTCATCACACAGGATATTGGAATTTAAGATGCGAGTTTTGGAGGAACACATTCAGTCCATACCTGTAGGCAATTACCCTCTTTGGATTTAGCACACAGAATTTGAACTACTTTTGTGGGCTGTGGTTCCAATAACGTTTAATTTTCAGAGCATTTGAGGTGTTATTTGGATCTCCTGGGTTTATCTGGTGCACCTGGAGTCTCACTGGTCCTTGTTGCTGCTGCCTATGGTGATGAAAGTTGATTCTCAAGTGTAGACTTCTGAGTATCTTAGTGGGGGAAGATATCACAAAGATATCTTCTCAGGATGGTGTTGAAATCCTGCTGCTAATGCTTCCCAGATGCTTCAGTGTCTCTGGGCAGAGAAAGAGGATCTCAAGCCCATGGGTTAGGATACTTCCTGAACCACAATGCTTACTCTTGGTGGGTCCCTTTCTCATTCTCCCTGCCTATCTTACTGTGGGTGAGGGAATCCTTGGGCTGTGGGTCCAAGGAGGATTCCTGGGCTGGGCCATTTGCTGTGACCAGGTCTCTTTTTCCTCTTTCTCTTTTCCTAGTTCTGCCTCTCAATTTCCTAGTCCTGCTCAATTTCCTTTATAGTGTTTCAACACTCATGTAAAGATAGCAAGTATAACACAAGAGTTAAAAGCCTTAATTAGTTATTAAACAAATATTTTCAAATGCCTTCTGAGTGCTAAGCACTATGTTGAGAATGTCACATTGTCAAAAAATTTCATCACAGAAATTTTGTGCCTTTACAAAGAAACACTTCCTGAAATATATATATATATATATAATTTTTCTATTTTAGATATATTATGCACTGCATATAACATACCTCCTTCATATTTACTATAATAAATGAGACATAAAATGTGTATTCCTAATCATATTAATGGGACTGTTCAAGGATGCAATAGTATTACAAAGGAAAGATACAGAAAGTCCAAGGTATATGATGTAATAGTGTACCTTACTTCATTCATAACTCTCATTTATGATGTAAAAATCACTATTTTATTTTTAACTCACTAAGTATTCATAGCTTCAACATCATTTTCTCCCATAAAGAAAGAGAAATTAATAAGCAGACTTCTAAAAACTGCTAAAAATACATCTCTTGTATATACTGCTAAAGTTTAAAAAAATTGTCATAGAAATTTGGGAGAGGGCTTGATAGATAATCAACATGCTTTTATCCATAGGTCCTAGTGTGAGGTGTGTGTGGGTGTTTAAGACACATAGTTGGGCATGTTTTATTTCCATCTGGCTTGAATTTACATGAATTTTTGCACTCTGATACAGTATATATCTGCATATTGGTGTAGCCAGAAAATGTTTCTCAACAGTAGACTTGGCCATCTTCATGCTTTGCTGTGAGATTCTGCTTAAGAATACAAGGTTCACCTTGGCAAATAATAAATCAGCAGTAGTATGAATAATTCTGGAAAGTTCACTTAGCAAAATCTTAAAGAAAAGAATGGGAAGGGATGAGAGGAAAGGAAGAAGCATTCAATAAATATTAGAAATAAAGGAAGTGGGCAAAGATGGTGGAGCAATAGGGGGCCCTATTCCAACCGGTCCCCGGAATTGAGCTGGATATCTACTAGACCATTCTGAACACCCATGAAATCAGCCTGAGATGTAAGAAGATAGATCTGGATCTCCACAAACAGAATATCACAGGTAGTTGGTTTGGAGGTATGAAGCGGGGATTCATGATTCCACGGGCAGATACTGGAAGATAAACAGCAGGGGGAGGGAGCTGCCATAAGTGCTTGAGCCAGGAAGGTGAAATAACAGGAGTGCAAAACCTCCCGCACTGGGGACCAGGTAGAGGCAGGGGGAAAGGACTTTAGGGCAGCCCCTTGGACTGAAACCTGCAGCTGCAGGGGCCCAGGTGTGATCTGGGGGCAGTTGGCAGTTTTAGAAGCACAAAGGGCAGAGATGTGCCTGGATCTGGAAGCGAGGGCTGGGAGTGCTGCTGTGGGGCGCACATGCCCAGGACGTTGCTGTTTTAGCAGCATACACATAAATGGAGACAGTGTGGCTTGGAGAGCTCACTGAAGAACAGACTGAAATCTCTCTGCTCTGAGGCAGAGGGTTGGAAATCGTCTCTTCTGCTCTGACTCTTGGAAGAGATGTGGAAAGCTGCCAAGGAAAGCCGCCAGAAAACAAAAGCCCCCCAAAAACGGTCTTCACTGAGCCCATCCCCCACCCCCACAGGGGGCAGAGCAACTCTGCCCAAACAGGGCTGCCTGAGTAACAGTACAGCAGACCCCTCCCCCAGAAGACAGGCTGGGAAAACAAGAGGCTGACAACCCTAAGGTCCCTATAAAACAGGTACATCTTGCTTAAGTTGTGGTCAATAAATTGAACTCTATACATTCTCTCAACCACCTCTCAACAGAATGACTAAGAGGAGGAACCCCCAAAATAGGAAAGACTCAGAGACTGTGACTTCTGCCACAGATTTACAAATGGATATAGATATAAGCAAGATATCAGGAACAGACTTCAGGGTAACAGTTATGAAGACAATAGCTAGAATGGAGAAATCGATTAATGGCAACATAGAATTTCTAAGGGCAGAAATGAGAGCTGATCTGGCAAAACTTAAAAATGCTATCAGTGAGGTCCAATCTAATCTAGATACTCTAACAGCTAGGTTAAACAAGGCAGAAGAATGAATTAGTGATCTAGGAGACAAACTGATAGAAAAGAAGGAACACAGGAAGGCCTGGAACAAACAGGTTAAAATCTATGAAAACAGAATCAGAGAGATAAGCGATACCATGAAATTTTCCAGTGTCAGAATTATTGGGAGCCCTGAGGGGGTGGAGAAAGAGGGCTAGAAGACATATTTGAGCAATCCGTAGCTGAGAACTTCCCTAATCTGGGGAATGAAACAAGCAATCATGTCCTAGAGGCAGAGAGGATCCCTCCCAAGATCAAGGAGAACAGACCAATGCCCCAGCATGTAATAGTAAAACTCCCAAATCTTAGAAGCAAGGAAACCATCTTAAGGGCAGTTAGGGAGAAAAGATTCCTTATGTACAGAGGAAGGAATATCAGAATAATATCAGACCTATCCAGAGACCTGGCAAGCCAGAAAGGCCTGGCAAGACATATTCAGGGTATTAAATCAGAAGAACATGCAGCCAAGAATACTTTATCCAGAGAGGCTGTCATTTAGAATGGATGGAGAGATATAGAGCTTCCAGGACTGGCAAAAACTGAAAGAATATGTGACCACTAAGCCAGGCCTGCAAGAAATATAAAGGGGGGTTCTACAAAAGGAGAAAGACCCCAAGAGTGATATACAACAGCAATTTACAGGGACAATCTATAAAAACAAGGTCTTCACAGGCAACATGATGAAAATGAAATCATATATTTCAATAATCACTCTCAATGTGAATGGCCTAAATGCTCCCATAAAATGGCACAGGGTTGCAGATTGGATAAAAAGACAGGACCCATCCCTCTTTGCTGTCCAAAGAGACTCATTTTGAACCTAGAGATACATCCAGACTGAAAGTGAAGGGATGGAGATCCATCTTTCATGCCAACGGACCTCAAAAGAAAACTGGGGTAACAATTCTTATATCACGCAAATTAGATTTTAAAGTATAGACTGTAGTCTAGAGACAACAGAAGGACACTATATCATTCTTAAAGGGTCTATCCAACAAGAAGATCTAACAACTGTAAATATCTACGCCCCCAACATGGGAGCAGCCATCTATGTAAGCCAACTGTTAACCAAAATAGTCATATTGATAACAATACGTTAATTGTAGGAGACCTCAAAACTCCACTCTCAGCAATGGACAGATCATCTAAGCAGAAAATCAACAAAGAAACAAGAGCTTTGAATGACACCCTGGACCAGATGGACCTCATAGATATATACAGAACATTCCACCCTAAAACAACAGAATACTCATTCTTCTCAAGCGCACATGGA
>NC_138370.1:80408268-80427865 GCF_054177405.1 Leptonychotes weddellii
AAGAAGGGCCATATGCACCCCAATGTTCATAGCAGCCATGTCCGCAATAGCCAAACTGTGGAAAGAGCCGAGATGCCCTTCAACAGATGAATGGATAAAGATGTGGTCCATATATACAATGGAATATTACTCAGCCATCAGAATGGATGAATACCCAACTTTTACATCAACATGGTTGGGAATGCAGGAGATTATGCTAAGTGAAATAAGTCAAGCAGAGAAAGTCAATTATCATATGGTTTCACTTATTTGTGGAACATAAGGAATAGCATGGAGGACATTAGGAGAAGGAAGGGAAAAATGAAGGGGAGGGAATCGGAGGGGGAGATGAACGATGAGAGACTATGTACTCTGAGAAACAAACTGAGGTTTTTAGAGGCTATGGGGGATGGGTGGATGGGTTAGCCTGGTGATGGGTATTAAGGAGGGCACGTACTGCATGGAGCACTGGGTGTTATAAGAAAACAATGAATCGTGGATCACTACATCAAAAACCAATGATGTATTGTATGGTGACTAACATAACATAATAAAATAAAATAAAATTTAAAAAATTAAAAAAAGAAGTATACAGATATAAGATATTGATTCATAATAAATGTATTTCCATTGTAAATCAGGATTTTAGGAATCTTTAGGGATTTTTCAGATAGTAGGTAACTTTAAATTTGATGTAAGTGACAATTTATTTTGTAATGGGCCATTCTTTACAGATTTCCTGAGGTAAGGAAATTCAAGGGCAATTATATGGACATCTACAATTTGTTTTAGGTGGCACTTACTCAAAAACATCTACTCCTAATGGTTATGATAATGGCATTATTTGGGCCACGCAGCACTCCCGGTAATACTCCATGAAGAAAACAAGCATGAAGATAATCCCATTCAACAGATTAGCCATTGGAGAAGGACAGCAGCACCACCTTGGGGGAGCCAAACAGGTTGGAAGAGAACACCACATTGAAACAGAATACGACTAAGTCATTTTACCCTGAGAATTAAACTGTTAGTTTCTGTTAGTCCACACAGTTTCAGTCTTTTTTCTGAAAGTTTCATTTTCTCTTATTATATTTATGAATTTTAAGTCTTTTATTAAGAGTATTTAGCCTTACATGAAACTAAATTCACTTTGGATTATATTCCAAATTACTGAACTCAGGGTTGTTTAAAATTTGTTTATTTAAGAAGATAACATTTTAGCTTATTTCTTAAATTTATAATAATAAAACTGTTGCCATATTTTGCATTTTAGTGATAACATGTCATTTTGTCTTGGTGATTTATTTGTTTGTATTATTTCTTAAATGTTTTAGTTTATACTCATAAAATCAGAGTAAATTCTAGCATTTCAAATGCCTAGGTATTTTTTCCATGTTTATTGACCCCGAGTCATTCAACTTTCATTCTTCTTTTTAAATGGAGAGAATTATATCTTTTTATTCTTGTTTTGGTCATAGGCTGGAGACATTTAAAAGACCATTTCAAAAGTGATCTGCTTTTTTTAAATGACTTTATCTGAACAGAGAAATATAGTATTTTTCCTTTGAGACAATGGACTTGCAAAGCCTCACTTCATTTTAAGAGTAAAAAGAAACCATGTTGGGAACTCCACTAACAGTTTTATGCTGGTGGTAATTTATCTACATGCCATTTCAATAAACATTTTGTTTCCTAAAACTAGATACATGGTACCTTCTATTGATCATTAAAAACCATCATTTTCCTTCAATTCAGTAATTCCAATTGGGCAATCGTTAGTAGTTGCTAAGTTCTTAGTTTATGCTGAATCTTATACTTGACTCTGAGGGAGTTATGAAGAAAATGGAAATCATAGCTTTTGTCCTCCAGGGGATATAAGACAAATACAGGAGAATACAGTTTAGGCCAAAAAGACAAAATTTGGTATAAGAACATAAACACAAGTCACAATCACGTAACCAAGGTTCATGGTACCCAAAGTACAACTGGACCTATAGGGTTGTCAGAAAAACCTTTTAGCTCCAGACCCCTATAGCCAGATGTGGGCACCCTGGGAGTACTGTATGCATTTCAGAACAGTGAGCCTTAGGCAACAATCTGCTCTCTCTCTCACACTGGTAACTGATGAGGTGAGTGGAATGGAACCATAACTTCATTCTGAATCCAGGGATATTGAGATTTTAGCAACCAGAGATAGGAATTGGCAACTTTCTGTAAGGAATAGCAAAGTCCATGTAAATTGGCATAAAGCTGACCTTCTCTCAATGAATACCTCCTTGCTGGCAGGAGATGGTGGAAGGTACATGAAGAGTTACATATTGGCTTTCATTTTTTATTTTCTTTAGAGAGAGAGAGGGAGAATGCATGTGTGTGAGGGGGGAGGGGCAGAGGGAGAGGGAGAGAGAGAAGCCACTGAGTGTGGAGCCCCGTGCAGGGCTTGATTTCATGACCCTGAGATAATGACCTGAGCTGAAATCAGGAGGCAGAGGCTTAACCGACTGAGCCACCCAGGTGCCCCTACGTAGCGACTTTTAAAACTTCCACCAGGATATGAGACCTTGTATCTGCTCACATTTCAGGCCACAGTAGGTTGCCTGTTAATGCTTAAATTCAAAATAGTGAGAAGTAAAATCCAACCTTGTGGCCAGAAGGAGGAGAACCAGTAATGGGCATGAGCAGCCCTGGTCATGAAATAGTTGGCAACATCTATGGCAGTGGTTACACTGGTTCCATTTTATAAGTATTTCTTTCCTTGCAAACCTTGCAAACTTGTGTAAATTTGTTACTACTTTGGAACGATTAACAAGTTACTTGCCCTCTCTGCCATAGGACCAAAGAAGGAGAATAATGACATAGATGTACCATAGCCAATAATAGTAGGTTATATGCCACTGTAGGTTTCAACATCTTCACATTGCACATATTGGCCTTTTAATTTTTCATGTTACCATATATTGCTCACGTGAATATACCTTAGAATTTTATAAAGACAGAAGTAAAAACTCTCCCCTAGGAGGTAATGGTCTGTTAAGGAGAAAAGACGAGGACAGACATAATGATACAAGGTTGAATGTAGAATGTTATTTCGGACACAGGAAGATCAATAAAGTTGGTGGTGCTGGAAAGCAGTGTTCCTGAGAGCTTGAAGGATAAGTAGGATCTCAACAGACAATAATAATTGCTAAACTTATTTAGTATGTTTACTGTGCACCAGGATCTGCTTTGTGTCATTTACTTATCTCACTTATTCGCTGAAAACCTCACGCTATAAATTATGGACAAAGGTACTGATTCTGACACACCACACAGTTGGTAAGTAATAGAGCTGGGATTCAAACTCAGGGAGTCTCACTCTAGGACCATTATATTCCAGTGCCTCCTACCCTGTTGAAATGGAACCTAAAAGAGGGGCGCCTGGGTGGCTCAGTTGGTTAAGCCTCTGACTCTTGATTTTGGTTCAGGTCATGATCTCAGGATTGTGAGATCAAGCCCTGCATTGGCTTCCCATTCAGCACAGAGTTGGCTTGAGATTCTCCCTCTCCTCCTGCCCCTTTAATTAATTAATTAAATCTTTAAAATTAAAAAAAAAAATGGAACCTGAAAGAGAAATTAAGGAGGAGTGTACAAATGGGAAATGTGTGGCTCTCTTCCAGGAGTAATGCTGAGGTCAGTTTGCTAGTGTGTAAGATATTTTTAAGGGGAAGTGAGCCAATGGGTTTAAAATAAAAATTTGGGTCATATAGATATAATAATATATATGATCAAAGTCACTGAAGCAAGAGAAAAATATAGAAAAGTAACATTTGAAGAATGTGAAAATTTAAAAAAATTGTATAAGGAGTTGTCTCATGAGTTGTTTTGTAAATTCGAAATTTATAGTATGGGTAATGACCGGGTTTTAGAGTGAAGTTCTTCTTTACTTTTTATTCTTGTCACTGTAAACCTTTTCAGAAAGATTTGCCTACAATCATGGAAATATAGGAATATAGTATATCTCTATGAGAAAAGGAGTTTTAGGTGGTTGTTTAAATTTCTAAAATAGTATATTAGCATGCATCATGGTAAATTTTCACAACGATGTGTATGTCAACCTTTTACTTGAAATAGAATATCTTGTGCTTTTGCATAAATCTTTCTAATGACGTTGTTGTTTCAAGGTATAATGAGACCTTTTGTTTGGCTTAATGTTCTTTTAATTTGAGAGAAAAACATTGAACCTTGCTCTATTTTCCATCTCAGTAATATCTGACAGACGGTGTAGAAATCATGAATGTGGCACTTTTCACGTGTATGAAAAGGGCTTGGCTTTATCTCATATCTTTTGTGCCAACCAAACATGCCAGTATTCAAATTCCCAAATAGGCCATCAAGACCATATGCCTAATTAAATATGACTAGTCTCCTAGTGTCCTCATTATCATTATTTTAAGAGAATATTGGCGTGAGTATATTTATCAGTAAAACTGACTTAAGCTATTAGGGTTTGAACATTAATTTGAGTTAGTACCTCAAGATACTTTATTTGTCCTTAACTTTGGCACTAATAAAACAATGTCCTTGGCACTAATGACATAAACATACCTGTAAAATAGAGATTAATTATTCAATTTACAAACTCATTTCTACCTTATGGAACTATTTACTTCATTCTTAATAACTATTATCCTGCCTATTTGCTTTGAATTTCAAGGAAAATTATTTTTCTTAATGGCCTAGCCATAGGTTTAATTTATACATATACAAATCTACCATGCCATAGAAGAAGAGATATTTCCATATCAATATATGGAATAACCATAGACACAATTAGGAATAAGAGATTTAAATTAAATGAACTGTTGTGCTGCTTTGCTCTTGTTGTTGTTGTCGTCTTTTTTTCCTTTTTCTTTTGCCTCTGATTTCACAAATGTACAGTTTTAGTACTAGTCTTGGGACAGAGATTTGACCTTAATGCATTCTTGGTTGAAATGAATTACCAAATAAATAAATAATAAAATCTATGTATACATTTCTACATGATTTATATGATTAATGTTGAATAAAAGGGCTTATAATGAATTAACTCAAATAACCCAAGGGTGATTAGAAAGAATAAATGAGTCAATTCTAAGTAAACTTTATAAAGAAACATTTCAGATTTGTTCACTGCTAAACACAATGTTTACTAAATTACTTGACACCTAGTAGATGTCTAGAAACAAGGTTTGAGTAAACAAATGAAGTAAGTTCCAATGGAATGATGGATCCTGCATTTCTATTAAAATGCTTAAATTCTAGCAAGGTGTAGCACAAGACTTGGGTGCTCTAAATTTCTAACTTCTCCAAAGAAACGTAACTACACATAAAGTTATAACTAAACATTTTATCAGTTGATAAGTATAAACATTGTTAAAAATGATTACAGAAGACAATTTAGGGGCTACAAACAAACTTTGACATTTCATGAAGCAAATAGTCTCCATCTGGAGAACTGCAAAATGGGTGAAAGGCAGAAAGCTTTTATAAGATGAAGAGAAAAGAATAAGGAAGAGGAAAATGGAAGACAACTGATGGGCTAGGGTCACATGGTCAAATTTGTTTGGGGTGAGAAGGAACAAGAAAAAAAGTCTAGAGCCCAGAGTTTGCCTGGTGTTTAGGGATGGTCAGTCAAGCAGAGCATTTATAAGGGACACAAAAGTTATGTAAGTTTTAGTTTGCTGAAGTGGCATCCCTGGGTAGAAAGAGCTCTCTCTTGGGCTTAAAAAGTTGTTCATGAGTTGACTGATTTAGTCGGCGCTTATTTGGGGATACTAATAATGACTGTATGTAAGAGTTGTTCAGATCTAGGGGAAAAGACTCTGAATATTGATGAACAATATAAAACACAAAATAAAAAGAAATAGAAGGATTTTAAACTGGTGTTTGTTTTTGTATCAGCTGAGACTGTTTATTAAGCTCTAAGGTGAGGGACCTTTAAAAAAAAACAACTAAAATATTTACCATAGGCTAAATGGAATTGTCACAGGTTCTCAACTAACTGCTATATAAAGCTGAACATTAGCATTTCAAAATGAGAACATTACTTGATTGAGTGAAAGGTGGAGAGAAATCAGATCAAATGGAAGTTTCCTGAGTAGAATACTAAAATACAGATCTAAAGTAAAGAAACAGTATGTATCACTGGTGAATAAAAAGAAAGGAGAACATGGCATTGTACAAAAAACTCTCAAAAGAGTTGTTTTGAGAATAAGCAAAAAACAAATCAAATAATTTGAATACTTTAATGTTGCTTTCTCTCTTATTTAGAGAAATAGTTAAAATATTATCAATGAATTTAGATAAGATGATATATATTCCAAAAGAGATACACATCATTTTTTTTTAAGTTCTTTTCCTAAAACTTGATATAATCTCTGATGCATGAATTACCTTTATCCCTCATGCCTGAAGTCTTCAGAGCGGAACAAAGCTTTCCATTACAATGGCACCGAATTGGCTCTGCTCCAGGGACAAAGGCTGCACCCTGTGGGCACACGGAGCCCTGCTCAGAAAGGAAATATGTAGGATTTAGGAATTTTGGAAGCAATAAAGTCGCATTTATTGCCAGTCTTTCTATAGCCAGCAAATTTCTTGAACCAAAGATAAAAATAAATTAGAAATCTATATTCCTGTATGTGTATTTATTTATTTTTAATTGCCCTCTCCAATCTCCCAGTAAAATGCATTTTGTGGTGTAGATGCTAATTATCAGGTTTTAAATATAAAAATAATGATGATGATAAAAGTAACAACAATATGAGTAACTGAATAAATGGTTTACACATTACCTGACTGAATTCTCAAACAAATCTCATCATTAATTATTATGAGCATTTTATAGCCCATGAAACTGACATCCAAGATTATACAGGATATAATCAAGTTTATGCAGGTTAAGAACATTGGTTTGTCTAACTCCTAAGCATGTGCTTCAACCTCCATGCTAGACTCTTAACACTGTAATCTGGAATGGTTTCTGAAGAGAGGCTCTGCTGCTCTTAAAGGGCTGCCAATGCGTGTGGCTGAACCCTGAATGGACTCCTGATTCAGAGACTCCTGTACGTTTTACACAGGCTTATTATTCATTATTTTGTGTGCAATCTGGGGTCACCCATATCATCTGAGGTCCTCTAGGTAATATGAATTCATTAACTTAATTTAGGTACCCTTAATATAATAGAGCAATAACTTACCTCTGTTTACTTTACCTCTGCTTACTACATAATAGGCTAACATTTGGTAAGCGTTGACTGAGAATGAAGAACTCTTCTAGATAACCTGCCTGTATTAACTCATGAAGTCCTTCCCACAATTCTTCAAGGCAGAGAGGGCCAGCTTCATGGACACATGACCTGCACTGTTCCACAGCGGTTCACGTTCAGAAGGGCCTGGACTTGGTGTAATGATATGCCATCATCATTTTGATATTCTAAATAATTTTATCAATGAACATGTGCTGTTTAGTAGAGGCTGATGGGACATTGAAGCATGCACAAGAACCGAAGAGGTATATGCAATATGCATGCCCCGTTTTTTGCTACCTTATTTGCATATAGCATTCATGATGTCCTAAGAGTATACAATTCCAGTGGACCCACACTGGCATGGGAAGTCAGGGAGATTCAAACCAAGTGCAAGGTTAGCAGGTTACATCTATCATGGAGTGAGCAGAGGTGCTGATAGCGATGAGAGGCCAAGCATTCTCTTCGAACCAAAACTTACTTTGAATCCAGAAAAAAAGTAATGGTACTTCAAGAAACATGATCATGTCACTTTCCTGTATTAATTAACCATTTATGTTAAAAGGGTGATATAGGAAGGAAGAAAAAGATAGGGCAAACCATTTTTCCTTTTGTCCTTCCTTACTCGTCAGTAAGCTGTAGCTAGAGAGTATTGGTAGAATGTGTGCCTCTCAAGAAATAAAATAAAAACAGGTGAGTTTGTTTTGTGCAGTATTTGGAGTCTTTGGGTAAGAGCAAAATACATATACATGTATAAGCTGTGGGATAAAAATTGTGTAATATCAATGATTCCATCCATACACAGGTTAAATGTTCTCAAATTTGTATATAAACTGGCTTTGCATACCATAAAGATGAGTGATATAATTTGTGCTAATAATTTAAATTTTTAATTTTTCTGTACTTAAAATGATAATAAACAGGTTATAAAAAACATCCAGACAAGTCAAGAGAGAAAGATTATAAAAGAAAAAAAAGCATTATACTTTAGTACCTTTAACAATAACTTTTTTTCCTGCTTGTGGAACATGGGGCCTCACATTTTCATTGTGCAATGGATCTTGCTTATCATTTAACTAGCCCTGTAGGAATATGTTACTATTATCATTTCTGTGTTACAGATGAGGAAACTAAGACCCAGGGAGATTAATTAACTTGCTCAGTGTTAAACAGGTCATAAATAATGGAAGAATTTGAAGCCAGATGGTAAAGTGTCAGACTCCATCATCTAATCATCTAAATCACTATATCAAACAGCATAGTGTAGTGGAAATAACACAGGATTTAAAATCATGACTGAAAAAAAATAAAAAATAAAAAAACAAAATCATGACTGAAAATAAGGCTTGCCCCTCAGCTTAATCTATGCAAAAGTCCCTTAAAGTTACTGTGATACAACATTTTATCTCAGAAAGGATTATTAATACTTATAGGTTTGCTAAGATATGCAAATGAATAATGTAGGTGAAAACATTTTAAAACCAGGGAAGCATTATGCAGATACTAGTTACAAGAGTTGGACTATTTTTAATGTTTACATGCGGCCAACTTGCATGTAAATAAAATGAAACTTTTAGGAAATAATTAATGTTTGGAGGTTATTGCCAAAACCCCAGTGCAACAGGCATTTTTGAAAAACATGCATATTGAATAGAAAAATGAAATAAATTATCCCCGTCATTCAGTCTGGATAATTAATACATGCATTATTTGCAAGAATAATTCTGGTAAATACCTCTCCCTTTCATCCAACACTGTATACTACCTGAAATAAGGATTCCGATAAAAGTCTAACTCTAACTCACAACTTCGTAACTAAATCGAAATGCCTCTCAATAAATTTTCACCTTTCTTCAATAAAATAAATTCTTTTTTTTTTAAAGATTTTATTTATTTATTCATGAGAGACAGAGAGAGAGAGAGAGAAGCAGAGGGAGAAGCAGGCTCCCAAGGAGCAGGGAGCCCGATGCGGGACTCGATCCCAGGACTCCGGGATCATGACCTGAGCCGAAGGCAGACGCTTAACCGTCTGAGCCACCCAGGCGCCCGAATAAAATAAATTCTTAATTAAGTTCTCTAGGCTCACTTATGTATTTAAATGCAATCTTTTGTGGATCATATGCCTATGCTTCCACATTTATATGATACTTAAATAGATATCATCAAAGAAAGTTTACTCATCATCTATTCAGTACATGACATTAGCTAAGAATTTTCTTTAATTTTTAGTTTAGTGATTTATATAGTTTCTCACCTAAAATTTGGAGATTATGTACTAGTGATCAATGTAAAAAAATATTAAACATTTCAAAAAAGATTAAACTTCAAACTTTTTAATGGAGGGAGGAGAACTTGTGAATGTTGAACTCAACTCGGCTCTTGGCTTAAGTTAGTCCAATTTGTAAGACAAAAATTAGAAAATGGGAAGAAGTCAATTTATAAATGTGCAGATGAAAAGCGAATTAAAGGCCTTTGGTGGAAATGGCTTGAAGACTTCTCTGTGAAAACATTATCATTTTCATTTTCCGGGGAAACAAACGATACGTTCTAATCTGCAGAGCAGAGATTGTTAGTATTTTTCTATCGACAAGAAGAAAAATAAATTTTCTAACTATTCAGCTACTCCTGGTCTCAGGTGTGAGGACAGGAACTTTTACTGGCAAATCCCTACAAACTTGGCCTGTCAGTACTTTAACAAACATTAAAACTGTGTATATCCAAAATCCTGTCAGGATAATTTGCACTTTCTGAGATGATGTCCATAAAATTAAATAATACTGATTTTCTGTGATTTCCAGACTGAATTCCTGGAGTTAAAATTAACTTTGTGTCTTTTTCTCTTTACACTTACGTCTAATTCACAGATTTTTTTTTTGTCTTCATTTTTCATGTTTCTTTGTTCTCTCTGAGTCTTTGCTCCAGATACGGCTTTAGGTGTTATTTTTCCATTTCTATGAATCAGTAGCATGAAATAACTGCATAATGTATCTTTAAAATATTCTCTGTACTGGACACTTTCACTATTTATATGATTTAGTTCTCACAATAACCCTTTAAAATAATTGATACCAAGATTATTATTATTACATTTGAAAATGATGCTCAGATAAATACATCACAAAACAGCATGCATTTAGTGAGAGATGAACTTCTCAGACACAAGGGCATATGTGCTTTCAACCCTAGCATTTTATCCCTCCCTGTTTCCCCAGGGTTGATCTGTCTCTTGGAATGCCTCCATTTCTTTATTTCTACCCCAGTCTTGGTGGTTCTCTTGCTCTCCCTTTCTGTACATTGTTGGTTGTGCTTCTTCTGATTTTTTTGTTACTTTCTCATTTTTTCTTCCCTTCTTAACCCTGTTGGATCTTTATCTGAGTTACAAAGACACGGTTATAAAACTACTTTATCTGAGTAGTTTTATAACAAATCTGGTAGCATTTTTAGTAAGTACGGAATTAAGTTTTGTGGACCCTGTTGCCATTTTTCAACATGTAAGGAGACTCCCCGCCCCATGTTTGTTGCTACCAAATATATATACTTGATATATATATGCATATAATGTATGTATGAATGAATTATAAGTGTTAGACTTATAAGACTTCATGCTATTTCTCCCCTTCTGCATTTTTCTTCCTTTCTCTTTTAACCTTTCTTTCCCCTTAAACTCTGCCTTAAGATTTTATTTTGCAACTACTCTGCATGTAAATATATCAAGAAAGAGATATAATTACAGTATAATTACAGACACACATATTTAAGGATAAAAAATAAATGATTCCTATCTCAGAAAACAAAACAAAAAATAATCAATATTTTCCCTTTTAAAATTCTACTTTTGGAAATGGTTCCTACTTAGAAAGACTTCCAAGCCTAAATATTTAAAGACCTTTCATTTTTAAAGTCTCTTGTTCTAAAAATAAGTGGTGATTCAAAGGATAAAAAGTATCAGCATGCTACAGTACGGTACATTCCTCTTTTCTTTTTCTGACAGCAATGTTTTACTTTATTGTGTTAGCACCTTTGTGTTTGTTTATAAATAAAAAATGATTTCTGGTCACAAATGAATACAGCAAAGGCTGTGTTCATTTACAAGGAATGGAATGATGACGCAGTTAAGCTATAGTGCAGGAAAGTAGAAAATAATGCCTGCCATTTGCATGTGAGATGCATCTCTACCCTTTTCAAGCTTCTGCTCCCTTTTCATTTGCATCTCTATGTAAAAGATACTGGTTGCCGAAATAAATAGCCACATTAGACAAGCCTGCACAGCTGCTGGGCAAGTAAAGTTTATTAAAACCTTAGGGTAGAGAGCTAAGGTACATGCTCAACTTTTCTAATGTCATAGGAACCAACAAAGTGTATATATTCATTATTATCTTTTCTAAGTCACACATCACACAAACCTATATATTATCATCCAGTAGATGCACTGGATTTTACAGTTGTCAAGTGCAAAGCTGATGTATCTGTATGTGTATAAATATATTTCGCAATTAAAATTGTTAGTGAAGTGCAGACAAAAATCAGGCATAAAGATTCTTACACCAAAGACTTCTCCACATTTTTGGTACTCTGTAAAGACACTTCTGTGTGGGCAAATTCTCAAATTAGAAACATATAGGTCCCAGCAAAAAAATAAAAGATTGTGAAATAATATTTCAACTAGTCATACTGGAAAGAGTTCATCTGGTTTTTGGCAGTTTTTGAAAATTGATAACTTATAGGCAATTAGTTTATCCACTATTGTAAGTAATGAGCATTGATAAGAATGTAGCTTTGGATTCTGTGTTGGGGCCAGTAACCTGTCACAGGAAATGAAATGCGTAAGGAACTGTGTAGTGTCTTGAGCAGAGTTACATTCAATAGTTATTAGCTATTAATACATTTAATATTATTACCTTCATGTTGTTATTATTATCTTATTGTTAGAGGTCATCTCCATATATGATTCTTTGTGAAAATATGTATGTCTTATAATTATGTGGACACTCACCAAAAAAAAAAAAAAAAGGCACGTCATGTTTCTCATTGATTTGCCTGTGTGTGTCCATCATTTCATGTATTTTTATATCTAACCTGTCCCCTGTGGTCAAGATTATGGGATCTGGAGCCACGTTGTCTGGGTTAGAATCTCAGCCATGCCTCTTATCAATTGTATGATCCTGGGCAAGTCACTTAATCTCTCTGTCTCGGATTTCCTTTGTAAAGTGGAGATAAAAATAGTACCTTCCACAAAGGATATTCATGAGGATTCTGTGAGTTAATATATGTAACTATGTTAGTGTAGTGCTTGGCACTGAGCACCAAATAGCTTTTAGCTATTTTCTGCCTATGTGCCTCATTTTGTTTTTTAAGCTTTTCTTTTATCAAGAAAGGTGATAAAGACATGTATGTCTTTATGTATATGTATAAAATATGTATAAAAAGAAAAAAATTAAATTACATATGTAATACCTTGGAATTGTCTGCATCTGTTATCCATTGCTTTCCTAGTAACTATGAGTAAAAAAGCATATGATACATTGAATTGTATTGATGCATGGGCACAGCGTTTTTAAATTTTCCTGAGAGATATGTAAGTGGATTAATAGAGGGAAAATAATTATTTTATTCACAAAGTCACTGTGGAAAATATTTTTAGTTCTTTGAAGTGTTTTTCCCCCTCTCAACTAATTATCAAGTAGCTGCCTGATTGCTGATGATTGATGACTGATGGAGAGGAGGTTCAGCAGGTGCTAATAGTTTGGTTAGCATAAGTGGTTCTGAGGAAAGAGCTGCACATTTTTGAGGCAAACAGAGCTACAGAAGATTCTCTCAAGGGTGATGATTTGGAGGGTACATGTAGAATTTGTGTTACAAATGAAAAGAGTGGGAACTGAAGATTGTCTTAAATGTAATTGCTAATGATAATAATAGTTCTGCTTCTGACGATGATGCATTAAAAGGGTATTTTAAACTTTGAGGAGACAAAAGAAAGTCAAGAGAAACTTAGAGACAAACCACGCTTCCCTAATCTGATGCTTTAAAAAAAAGAAAGAAAGAAAAACCTGTAGCTACATACTTGAAAAATATATATATTGTATGGTAAATAAATAATAATATTCAAATAAAAAATAAGTGAATTATAAATAATAAAAAACTGTGGTTTATTAAAAACTTTATTATTTTGCTGGAAATCTGTTCAGTTAAAGTTCCAACACACACATAAATGTTCTTGAAAACTTTTCTCCCTCAGTGGTAATTTGCTTATTTAGTTGAGGCACTCTGAAAGAGAGAAAGATAAAATTTGACAGGGTCGGCCAATGGTGGGGAGACACCTGTCACATGTACAGGATGTGAGCAGGAGCCTGTGAGGGGCAGGTAAGACCCTGCCTGTGTCTCACCATCTCCACGGAGCCTCTGAGTGTTCTGAACACACAGGCAGGAATATCAAAATGGGAGTCAAATCTCCACCACTACCCGCTATTGAAATAAGTGGCCCCAAGCCGACCACACGGCATCCACCTCCGCTTGAGCCCAAATCTAGATCATATGATTTCAACACACTGTCTCAGTGCCTATGGAAAAAAAAGTGAACAAAACAGAGCTTAACAAGGTGGAGGTAGGGAGGGAGTGGTGAACAAAATGACCTGATCTGATAGCCATTCACCAGGCTGTACGCAAGAGGAATATAGAAAGAGAGACGAGATAAAGATAGCTATTCTACCCTAAAGGTCCAGGCCTGGCCTTGCCCTTCCTACAATGTGGAAGGGGGAAATGCAAGAGAAGGTGTTCATGTCTCAATCATCAGTAAACCTGACTACCACTAACTGGCCAATTAGACTCTCACAAAGTATCAGCCATCTCTCTTCCTGAACATGTGCCTGATAACAATCCAGGCAGAACCAGCTGTAATTGCCCCTCCCTCATGGCGGCGCATGACTTGTTTCTTCCCATGGCATGGATTCTTTTCCTATGTGACTAGAAGACATAGGTTGGGCGGAGATTATAATTAATGGAAAAGATCATCAGCTAAATTCAACTGGACACTCATGACATTCCAGACATTCTTCTCAGCAAATAAAATGAATTACCAATTTGATCTTCATGACAGCTTCCTTAGTAAGTGTTGTTATTGCCCCATTTCACAGATCATGAAACTCTGGTACAGAGAGATTAAGAAGCTTGATCAAATTTTTATACTAAGTGGTGGAACCAGAATTTAGTCTGAATCTAAAGCCAACTCCTTAAAAATTATGCTCTACTGTGTCCCATAATTACATAAACAAAGGTCAAATCCCAGAGCCTATGTTACCCGAGGAAAGTTATGTACAGACGGAAATTCTATTGCTTGTCTGATAGAGCTATTGTGAGAATTATATTAAGTCACCTACAAACCCCATCTCTCCGGTCATTTTTCTTAACCTATATAGCACTCTCTTTTTTTTAAGTTTTTATTTAAATTCCAGTTAGTTAACACACAGTGTAATATTATTTCAGGTGTACAGTGTACTGATTCAAAACTTCCATACATCACCCAGGGCTCATTAACCTCTATAGCACTCTTAATTGCCAAGTGTTCTCTGCTTGTTTGTCCCTCACCCAATAGTCCGTTGTTAACCTTACTTCGGATGTGTTCATTGTTCTTTATGGAACCTTTCTTGATAAGCAAGTGTCTCGATTCTATTTACCTTTTCACAAACACATTAATTCTATCTCCTAACTTCAACTGAAATTTGACTATTCCCCTTCCAGAGTTTTTCAGTTGAATTTCCTTTTTATTGCTAAAGGCCTTCACCATGGGGTCTCAAAGCAGGGTCTGTAGATAGAATATATAGTGTGTGTACATATATAATGTATATATAGTACCTACATATAGAAACTATATTTAAAATATTCTATACTGTATATATTATCTATATATTAATCTATATTTTCATTATCAATCTTCCCCAAATGTGAAGAAAGTCCATGAGTGTTCACCAGGGTATCCCTAAAGAATAGACTAGTGCCTGGAACTTAGTGATCCTTAAAATATATTTGTTGGATAAATGAATGAAAACTGAATTCTCAAGTTATATATATTTTCTTCTTGTAAATCCTGAGAAGGAAAAATCAAGGAGAATATGTACCACCTCCTAGCATTTATCTCCATAAATATGTAGAAATCCCAGTAGCATATAAAAGCTCAATTTGTTTCATCTAGCAAAGTGAAGAACACTGGCGTCTTTCCTATTGCCATGCTTCAGATCTTTAATTTTATGAAAAGCACACCTAGGTCTAATTGCATCCAATTAAGATAAAATCAGAATACACTGTTGATGTTATTGACTTCATAAATCTAATGCTCAATTACAAAATGACTCCAAACCACTGCCAAGATCTAGACAACTGTTGCGTCTCTTAGAATGTCTTTTGCAAAAACAGCCTATATTATAAATCACTTTGTATGCAATGAAGGTCAGCTGTCTATAGTTAATGGAATGTTTTCTTGTGGGATAATTTATGTATATTGCCTTTCTTTCATCAGAATACATTTCTGGCTACATTTCTGGGACATATTGAAATGTCTCTATATTTGTCAAGACAAATGTTTTACTGGATAAAGGCTTGACTGGAAAAAAAAAAGGGAGGCAGATTGACTCTATAAAATTAAAATTTAGCTTTTAAAATTATTAATAATAATTATGAGAGTAATGGCATGCTTTTATTTCAAATAGAAAATTTTCAGAAAAATTTAAGACATTTTTGTATGACATAAAAATGGACAAGAGAATATTCAAGCTATGGATTAGGAGAGCTTTCAGTTTTTGAAATAGGAAAAAAGATGAAGTCTAATAGATTATAACAGATATATGTATATAATAGATTACAGATTAATTTAATACTAATATATAATGGATTGATATTAATATAGAATAGATTAATTTAAGAAAATTCACATTTACAAGTAAAAGCTACTGAAGCTTTATGAAGACAAGCATATCTGAAACCTCATTTTCCTAAAATGTATGGCCAAACTGATTACAACAATGTAAGGTTGAGCCTGGTGGCCTCTCTAACCAAGGATCTGTTACTGAAGGCAATGATGTGGAATGATCAGGGTTCAAATCCCAAATCAACCACATCCTGCTTCTTGGATCTTAGTCAAGTTTTCTCAACCTCATTTACAAAATGCAGGTATTCACGTTTTTGGGTTTCCCTGAGGCTTCAGTGAATGAATACCTATGGCATATTTAAAATAGTACCTGACTCATTGTATTCGCTTTTTAATATTAGCTCTTATTTTCTTTTCATTGCTGAGAAACTTGTCCTGGCAAGTATTTTTCCTTGGCATGAGCAGACATCAAAGTCCTTCTGGTCCTGTCTCAAATCATATCCTGACTTACATGAAAAACAGCAAAGGTTTTAGAGAAATAAAAGATAAGGATAAATATGCCATTACTCATTTCACTATTTGTTAATTATATTATTTTGGACAATCTACTTATCATGCCTAAGACTCATTTTTCTTTTTTTTTAACCATCTACTTATCTACCACGTACTATTGTTTAAGATTATAATTCTGTAATCTTTCTTCACATTTGTAGATTAATTCCAGGCAATATTATAAAGGAAACAAATCAGTAAGAGTGAACTAAACTGCGGTTACAGGAAAAATGTTTATTTTTACTACTTAGGAGAATTTGGGATGTTTATATTCCAGCAATACAATAAAGGAAAAAAAAAACCCAAAGAACAAAAAACCAAAACCAAAACATGATTTGTAGCATTTGCCAATTTCTGTGGTATAAATTATAAATACCTCCACCAAATGTAACTTCAAGCAACCGTAAGGCTGTCAATGAACATGGCACTGGAAAAAGATGCATACAATCGGCTCTCTTAAACCATTATAAGCTGGCTCCATCACATCGCTTTCCATGCAGTAGAAGATTCTTAGCTTGTGCTCCATGTGCAGAGTAGCTTTCCCTAGGGGTAACAAAAAACTTTCCCTACTACAACATCCATAGAAAAATCCATGATGCCACAACGTCTGCAAATTCTGGAGTAACCCGTTACACAAATGGCTCCGATTTAGTCCTATTATCTACAAAGCATTTTGCATAGTGGAGAGGAGAGATAGTATTTTGTAGAATTTAAATGCTGAAAATCTGTTTTTAAATATTCCACTTAGAACAAAATCAAGGAAAAGCTGTGGAGTAAATAATAAGAAACTGGAAGCAAGAATTGGGCACCAAAACAGCAAGATAAATATAAACTGGAGAAAAAGAAAAGCAGTCTGCATTGTATCAGCATTTCTAAGACTTTGATGTGCATACAAATGAACTTGGTCTCTTATTAAATGCAAATTCTGATTCACTAGCAGTGGGTAGGGGCCTGAGAGTCCACATTTCTAATAGAAATACTGATTCCTCTGGTCTCACAACCACATTTTGAATAGCAAGGTACTAGATTATTTTAGCTACCTTCAGTTCTTCAATGATAAGAAAAGAAAAACTTACTCCAGAAAAAAAAAAAAAAAGTGCAGAGTAAGTAAACAGCACTGAATTGTTTTTAGAAATTGAAAACTCAGTCATCTTCATGGGGTATAAGATAGGGAAGCGGTTCTTTGTTTATCTGTCAGTTTGTTTGATGACTTATCTAGGAGGCAATGCCAAATAGGTTTTTGAAAGCTGGAACAATTTTGTTGAGGCTTGAGAGGGAGGGAGCCAGCTCAGTGCTCTGGACCTTTTTGAAGGAGGCCATCTTTAGCTCACATTGTAACACACCATAAGGGCTGTATGGGTGAAGAAAATCTGTATGTACAAAAGGTACATGAGTGGGCACCTGGGTGGCTCAGTTGGTTAAGTGACTGCCTTCGGCTCAGGTCATGATCCTGGAGTCCCGGGATCGAGTCCCGGGATCGAGTCCCACGTCGGGCTCCCTGCTCAGCAGGGAGTCTGCCTCTCTCTCTGACCCTCCCCCCTCTCATGCTCTCTATCTCATTCTCTCTCTCCAATAAATAAATAAAATCTTTAAAAAAAAAAACAAAAGGTACATGAGGTGAATCACCTGTCACTACTCAGCAAAAAAGCCCATGGGTCAGCTTGTTTCCCCCCACTTTCTACCACAAACAGAGTTGGGAACGGTGGACATCTTTCTAGGTTCCAAAGGTATACGGAGTCTACCTCTAAGGCACTGTGTCCCCAGTCCACTCGTGGCACTGTAAATGAAGACATCTAGGAATAGTCTCTTCCAAGAATGTGAGGTCTCAAGCTTCTCACCAGGCTTCAACAGTTGGTATCAAATATTTTAGCATGTAATTCATCCTAACATGGAATTTCAAGAAAATTAAGTTCCAAATATGTGAGTTCAGGCTGCTGTTCTTGACAGATTATTCTCCAAAGAGCATCTTCTCCATATTTTGCTGTATAATATTTTGAGAGTTAACATATGCAGCTCCTGCTTTCCTTTCTCCTCTCTGTAAATAAATAGCATATTCAGTACTTAGGGACAGCAACAAGACTACTCTGCTCCATACTGGAACCTGCGGCAAAAGGAAAAATCAGTAATACTCTTCCTGTCTGTATTTAAAATTTAGGAACTTTGTTTATCCTGAATTTTTGCTTTTTTTTTTTTTTTAATTTTTAAAATGCCATTAAATATTCATCTTCATTCCTGAGATTTTTGGTGTCCCCTTAAATTTTATGCCCACGAGGGGTACCTCACTCATCTCTATTAGCAGAATGGACTCTAAGACTTCCTGGCTTGAGTTTTACAAAATTCTAAGCTTATTGCATAAGATGTAGCTTGCAGAAAGGCATAGAGACGATGTGGAAGAATTTCTTACGTGAGCGGGAAGAAAATCCTTGAGCCATGGGAGGTAAACAGCTCTGTGTGCTCTTGAGTGGTTTGGATACAGGTTTTAAGCCCAGCAACACTGCCTATACAGGAAGCAAATCCTAAAAAGAAATGGATTTTTGCACATCTAAGGAGATGAGATTTTAGCCATTGGGATTCTCAACCTTGGAGAAGATACTTGTGCCCCAAGGATAGCATGGAAACAGCAGAAAACTGGGGAAAGATGATGGGAAGAGAACAAGAATATCTCCCTGATGAGATGTTAACATGAATATAGAATTGTTAGGGGATTACTAGAAATAATGAGACTAAACTTTTTTATGATTTCAGCAGACTGTGTCTTTGCTTTTGCTGAAGAGGGTGCTTAAAGAATAATGAAGAAAAATGTTCTTTCTTGTACATCTTGGACCAAAATTCATACCATGTATATATAGATGCTTAGACCCGATGACTCAGCCCTCCAGTGGCATCCAGATGCTAGTTGGGGAAAGCCTAAGTATTCTTTAACAAGTATACCTTATGCAAAATTATTTTT
>NC_138370.1:80428365-80519080 GCF_054177405.1 Leptonychotes weddellii
TCCATTTCTTTGTGTCTTCCTCAATTTCTTTCATGAGTATTTTATAGTTTTCTGAGTCAGATGCTTTTTATCTTGATGAGGTCCCAATAGTTCATTTTTGCCCTTGCTTCCCTTGCCTTGGGCGATGTTTCTAGGAAGAAGTTGCTGCAGCCGAGGTCAAAGAGGTTGCTGTCTCTGTTCTTCTCTAGGATTTTGATGGATTCCTGTCTCACATTTAGGCCTTTCACCCATTTTGAGTCTATTTTTGTATATGGTTTAAGAAAATGGTCCAGTTTCATTCTTCTGCATGTGGCTGTCCAATTTAGTGATAAAATCGGTACCCAATTTCATTTTAATAATTGGTAATATTTACCTTATATTTATATTAGATTATGAAATGACACATCACAATTTCAGAGAACAAACAAATAAAGTGAAAAAGTAAAATTACATACAATATGTGAATTTGGAAAATTCTGTCTCTACATTTACTAATCCAACAAATATATATTGAGTGAAAAAATGTGGCAGGAACTCTTAAATGTGCAAAGAAGCAAAGTTCTGGCTTTCATGGGGTTGATAATAGTGAAAAGACAAAGTGAGTCAGTCAGTGATAAATGTTATAAGGAAAATAGGGCAAAGAGTATGATATTGTGAGAAATGATGAGAAGAAGGTGAAAAATTTTAAATGGGATTATCAGGATTAATGATTAAATAAGGTAGTATAGGGGCACCTGGCTGGCTCAGTGGGTAGTGCATGTGACTCTTGATCTTGAGGTTGTGAGTTTGAGTCCCACATTGGTTGTGGAGCCTACTTAAAGAAAAAAATAAATAAAATATTTTAATAAAAAATAAAACATAAAATAAATAAATTAAGTAGCATAAATAAAATTATATATATATATACACACATAATTATACACACCTATACATAAATATGCAATGAATACTACATATCTATTAGTTATACAGGTATAAATCATAGTATCAAAGAAAATGGAGGAGGTCAATACAGTTTGATGATGAAAAGTGGATATGGCTACTCTGGAAAAGAAACTATCAAGAGAATGAGAAGACAAGCCATAGATTGAGAAAAAATATTTGCAAAAGACATATCTGATAAAGGGCTGCTATCCAAAATCTACAAAAATCTCTTAAAACTCAATGATAAGCAAAAAAAAAATAACTGAACTAAAAGTGTGCAAAAGATTTGAACAGACAACTTACCAGAGAAGATATACAGTTGGCGACTGAGCATGTGAAAAGATATTTACTATCAGGTATCATTAGGGAATTCAAACTTAAAAAGCAGTGATATACAACTATTAGAATGACTAAAATACTGAATACTGACAGCATCAGATGCCGGTGAGGGTGAGAAGCAACAGAAACTCTCATTCATTGCTGACAGGAATGAAAAATGGTATTGCAACTTTGGAAGATAGTTTGACAGTTTTTTAGAAAACTGAACAGACTCTTACTAAACAGTCCAGCAGTCATATTCCTTGTTATTTACTAAAATGAGTTGAAAATTTATGACCACACAAAAACCTGCATACAAATGTTTACAGAAGCTTTATTAATAATTGCCAAAACTTAGAAGCAACCAAGATGTCCTTCCATAGGTGAATGGATAAATAAACTGTGGTAACATATAATGGGATATTATTCAGCCCCCAAAATAAATGATTAAGCCACAAAAAAACACAGAGCAAACGTACATGCATATTTCTAAGCAAAAGGAGCTAATCTTAAAGGGCTATATACCATATGATTCCACTTATATGATACTCTGGAAAGGGCAAGACTATTGAGCAATTAAAAGATCAGTGGTTGCCAGTGGTTTTAGGGGGAAAAAGAGATGAATAGATGGACCACAGGGGATTTTTAGGACAGTGAAACTACTCTGTATGATACTAAAAAGATGGATACTTGCTGTAATACTATCTAAACTATGGGTTTTGCTTGGTAGTGATGTGTCAATATTGGTTCATTATTTATAGCAAATGTACCATACTAATGTAAGGTGTTAATAATACAAAAACATGTGTGAGGTGGAGGAAGTATGTGAAAACTCTCTGTACTTTCTACTCTGCTCTTCTGTGAACTGAAAATTGCTCTTAAGAAGAAAGTCTGTTAATTTTTAAATTTTTTTTTAATTTTAATTTTTTAATATTTTTTTATTTTTTTGAGAGAGAGCAAGAGCAAGTAGGGGGAGAGGGGCAGAGGCAGAGAGAGAAAAAGAATCTTAAGCAGGCTCCACACCCTAGCACGGAGCCGGACACGGACTTAATCTCACGACCCTGAGATCATGACCTGAGCCAAAATCAAGAGTCGACTGTGTAACCAACTGAGCCACCCAGGTGCCCCTGTTAATTTTTTTTTTAAAGTGGATGGTGAATAATTGAAGAATGTCTGAAGTAGAGGCTCTAATAAGAAGTTAACTTGTTTATTACCACTGCAAGGTAGACGTTACATCCTCTGAAATAAAAAAGGATGCCATTAAAAATGTGGGGCCAAGGAAGAAGAATTTGCAGAAATAAAATAAACACTGTAGCAAAATAAAAATAAATAGAAGAAAGATAAAAACATTAGAAGGTGAAGGTGAGGAAACCTCCCAGAAAATGGAATCAAAAGAAAAAGAGATGTCTAATAAAAAGGAAATGTTAAGAGGATTAATCTAAGAAGTTCAATATACAATGAATAACAATCCAGATAAAAGAATAAATGAAAAAAAGGAAATTACCAAAGAAATCAGTCAAAAACATTTTTAGAAATTGAATGAGGTAACTCACCAATACCCGAAAACCGAAAAGTTCTGAAACTTGACAAAATGTGAAGCAAGAGGACAGAAGAGAGGAATTGTCAAAATGACAGAAAAGGTTTGAAGAATTTACTTACCTTACAGCTCATCTCAAGAGGCAACTAGAATATATGTTTCCCATGTACGATAAAGAAAATTACAAAAAAAGTAAAAGACATGAGATCCAGTAGATAGTGTGTTCACCATATGTTATGGCAAAAAGAAGCCCAGTACAGAGTGAAGAGAATTCTCAGCATGACAGCTCTGCAGCAGCTTTAAGTTTAGGAAATTATGTGATAGATGCATGTAAAAATATGTGATTTTTTCAAGCAATTATCGTCTACGGGAAAAGCAGAAAGGAAATGCAATCATGGTAAACACAATTTCTACATAGCTTATCATGATGCCAGAATACTGATTTAATAAAAATTCTCAACACTAATTTAGAAGGATGGAGGAAGGGAGCAAGAATAACAATTAAAAAGGATAATTCTATACATTTTATAAAACGACATAATGTCTAAAGGTAGAACTTTAAAAAATAGCAGGAAATTATATAATTTTCAAATATGGAAATAAACAAAACTTCTTTAAAGAGGTGAAAACATTTGAAAGTCAGACTGAGAATGGATATGTGAGGAATGAGTTCTAATATTTTATTATAGCCTTGTAGTACTAGTTGACTTTTTAAATTATGTGCATTTATTACTCTCATAAGAATGAAAAATAGTTAAAACAAAAGATTAAACAGAATAATAGGATGAGTAGGAGTGAAATTTTTCCAGGGTTGATGGTTTTGACAGTTCCCCACGTATGGGTGCACATGAAGCAGTTACCAGCTGTATAGCTATTGTTGGAACTGAGACAGGCACCCAACTTTTCTCTTGGTAGAATATTTAAAGAACAAAGAGATTTTCAAGTTTCCATAATTGTATTTAATAATATGTATTGTTTTTTAGTATGAAATGACATCCCTCAATTACTCAAACTTTTCCAAGGTATTTGAAATACTCATTTGAACACACACACACACACACACACAGGTCTATTTCTATGGCTTATATTTGTTTTATTGGCCTTTCTACTCCTTATGGCACCAAATGTCTGACTTTAAAAGTTAAAGATAATGATCCTATTTATACTACATTAATCATTAAATTTCAGAACTGTTCAGAACTGTAACTGTTGACCTGTTTGATTCCAGCAGTTTAAAATTCTTGAACAATTCTCTACTTTGTTTGGTATAATCACACTGATCGAGCTGGCATATGCACACCAGTGCACATATATACGCAGCTAGGATCCTATACTAAATAGATTATTATTTTTTAATAATTAAATGATCTTTTTAAAAGACTAAAATTATGTATATTAATATTTGAAAAAAAGAATGAAGCAGGGTGATTATATTTCAAACCAATGAAACAGGAACCTGTCAGGGAGTTGGGGCTAGAGCGGGGTCCACACATGCAGGTTAGGGCTATGGACCTGAACCTTCTGGCCAGCTCAGAGTGATTAAGAGGTGCACAGGAGTTTCCTTATCTAAAATACCAGCTGTGTGGCTACAGAGAAGGAAAGAGTGACAGCTTAAATCCTGTCAGTGCTCAAACACCAAAAATCTTGGCAGAATTATTACGTCTTTACTTACAAAAGTCAAACATTCATTGATATTTTTGGCCATAACCTGAACCCTATCTTTCACTTAATTGTTATTCTTGCTAAATCACAGGATAATACATCAGTATGTCCCACTTAGATAAGTGCAGCTATAAATTTAAATAGTTTAAATAACTAAAAATGCGCTCAGAATATGGGGACAACCTTCCTGTCAATATGCATTTTACTTACCTTAATTTTTGCTATTTTCATTTCATTTGTCTTAAATTTTTCATCTGGAATCACATTCCTTCTGCCTGAGAAATACACTTCAAATTTGCTTTAGGTGGATTTGCTAGTACAAATTTTCTTAGTTTTTGTTGTAAAAAAATATTTGTATTTTGCTTTTATTCATAAAAGAATACTTTTTATTAGATGTAAAATTCTACATTTGCAGTTAATTTTTTTTAAATAGAAGATATCAATACATTATCCATGGTTTCTGTTACTTCTGTTGAGAGGTCTGCTTTTGGTTTTCTTTTCTAATCTATCACTCCTTTCCAAGTAGTATGCCTAATCTCTGTCTTTCTGAGTACTACTAATATTTTCATTTTCTTTTTGCTTTTTGGCAATTTTAGTGTGATTTTCTGTGGGCAATTTCTTTTAAATATTTAAACTGCTTTGGGTTAACAGTAATTTTTTTTTTTAATCTGTGTTTTGATATTGTATATCAGGCTTAAAAAGTTCTTAACCATTTTTTAAAGATTTATTTATTTATTTTAGAGAGAGAGAGTGTGTGAGCAGGAGGAGGGGCAGAGGGAAAGAATGTCAAGCAGACTCCCTCCACCCCCACAGCCCTAGCCTTCCTGAGCACAGAGCCCACCAGTCTAGATCTCACAACCCTGAGATCATGACCTGAGCCAAAATCAAGAGTCAGATGCTCAACCAACTGAGCCAAACAGGAGCCCCATTAACCATTTCTCATCATTCACTGCTTTTATTCCCTTTCCCTTTCTTTGCTTTTCTCCTGGGTTATCTAATTCCATTTATGTTCAGACATCTCTTTGTGTTCTCCTCTGTATTTTCAATCTTTTGTCTCTATGTTTTAGTCTGGTGTTTTCTTCAATTCTGCCTTCTAGTTCATTTATTCTCTTTTCAAACACATTAAATTTGTTATTACCTTGGGACGCCTGGGTGGCTCAGTCGTTAAGCGTCTGCCTTCGGCTCAGGCCATGGTCCCAGGGTCCTGGGATCGAGCCCCGCATCTGGCTCTCCCTGCTCGGCGGGAAGCCTGCTTCTCCCTCTCCCACTCCCCCTGCTTGTGTTTCCTCTCTCACTGTGTCTCTCTCTGTCAAATAAATAAATAAAATCTTTAAAAAAAAAATTTGTTATTACCTCTATTCAATGAGTTTTAGAAAAAAAATAATAGACTTTATTTGTTAGAATAGTTTTATATTTACAGAGCTTCCCCCTTTTAATAATATTTTATATTAACATGGTACACTTGTTATAATAAAAAACCAATATTGATACATTAATAATAACTAAAGTCTTCTGTTTACTCAGATTTCCTGAGGGTTTTTTTTTTAAGATTTTATTTATTTATTTGAGAGAGAGAGAGTGAGCATGAGCAGGGGGAAGAGGGGGAGGAGGCTCCCCACTGAGCCAGGAGCCCGACATGGGGCTCGGTCCCAGGACCGGTACTGAGCCACCCAGACGCTCCACAGATTTCCTTAGTTGTATCTAATGGCCTTTTCTGTTCCAGGGTACTATGCAAGAAACCACGTTACATTTAATCATCTTATATCCTTAGGTTACTCTTGACTATGATAGTTTTATCAGATTTTCCTTGTTTTGGTGATCTTGACAGTTTTTAGGACTATTGTTCAGGGTAGCAAGCTCCTACACAATTTATCTGATGATTGGGATTCGTCATGATTAGACTGGTGTTGTGGGTCTTAGTGAGGAATATCACATGGGTAAAGCACCATTTTCATCACATTATGTCAAGGGTACATACCGTTAATATGATTTATGGCAGTGACTATTGATATTGGACATCTCACTGAAGTAGTTCGTGTTTGTCAGGTTTCTCCACTTTTTACCCCTTTCCCATACTATTCTCTTTGGAATAAGTATGTGTAACCCATCCTGAAGGACTGAGAAATGATTCTCCTCTTCCTTTAGGGCACAATATCTCCATGAATTATTTAGAATTCTGCGTGGGGAAACTTATCTCTTCTTCCCTATTTATTTATTAAATCATATATTTATATTAATATGGGGTCACAGATATTTACTTACACATTGGGTTTTAATAAAATACTTTTTTATTTTTTGTTGTTCAAATTGTTCCAGCAATGGTCATTGGTATCTCTTTCAGTTGGCTCCCATGCCCCCTTTACATACCCACCATTGGGTTTGCTTATTTTTTATCTCCTTATTTCCTGGCACTACAAGATGCTGTAGGATCATCTTGTATATTGCCTGCTCCAGTTCTAGAACAGTCACATCTCCCTGGTGCCTTCACGCCTTTTACTGGAGAAACCAAAATCTTGGTGCTGGGTGTGCTAATTGCTACTGGTATATTCCATTAAGTTTTAATTTGGGTTATTTATTTATTCTATATTTTTGGGAATTATTATATTTCTTATTTTTAAAATGAGTTTTGTCTTTCCCCTTTTTATTCTGGTTTTCTTTTCCAACCATCTGTCACAATTATATTTTATTTCTGTAAACAGAGCAAATATAGTTTAAGTCTGTCTGGTAATTCAAGTGTTTAGAGTCCCTCTTGGGATGTCTATTGGATATTGTTTCTTCTTTTGGTTATTCATGTGATCTTGCTTTTCACTTGATGATTATTTTATTGCTAGGGATATTGCATTTGAAAAATTATAGAAGTAATTCAAGATCTAGGATCATGCTATATTTCTCTATTAACAGTTAACATTTGTGAATGGCAGGGGGCTAGGGGCACTAGCATTGTAGCAACTTTTAACAAGAACCATTGAAAACTCCAAATTAGGCATTAAAGCTATTGATCTCCATCTATACTATCTTACACTAGATATCTGGTCTTCAAAACAACTTAAAAGGCATAAAAAATCAAGATAAACAGAACACTGCCAAGAGATAGACCAGATTCAAATATGACACAGACATTAGAAGAAATAGAAATTTTTAAATAATCATGATTAAAATGATAAAGGCATTAATGGGGAATTTTTATAATGGCGTATCTAAAGAACTATTGAAAATATCCATGACTGATAAATGAGCTATAAATATTTTTGAACATCTGGCCAGTACTAGACCACTACCACAATACCATTGAACAAGAGCTTTTCTTCTTTGCTTGTCCCCCTCAACCTGTTCAAACCCTAAGGCACAACCTATGAAAGAAAAATTAAGATAGACTTCAATAAAATGAAAAATTTCTGCTCTGTGAAAGACACTCTCAAAACAATAAAAAGATAAACCACAGTCTGGGAGGATATATTTTCAAAAGACTTATCAGATAAAGGATTTTTATCTAAAATACAAAAGAACTCTTCAAACCCAACAACAAGAACATCAATAAACCCAATTAAGAAATGGAGCAAAAACCTTGACAAACATATCACCACAGAAAACATACAAAAAGCAAATAAGCACACAAAATGATGCTCCATATCATGTATCATCAGGGAAATGAAAATTAAAACATTAAGATACCACTGCACACCTATTAGAATGGCCAAAATCAGAAACAGTGGCAACACCAAATGCTGGTGAGGATATGGAACAATGTGAATTCAAAGTCATTGCTGATGGTGATGCAAAATTCTATAGCCACTGCCGAAGACAGTTTGGCAGTTTCTTACATAAATACACATACTCTTACCATATGATCCAGCAGTCGTGCTCCTTGGTATTTTCTAACATATTTGAAAACATATTACCACACCAAAATCTGTACATGGCTGTTTATAGCAGTTTTAGTTATTATTGCCAAAACTTCAGAGCAACCAAGAAGTCCCTCAGTTAAGTGAAAGATAAATCGTGGTACCTTTATATAATGGAATACTGTTCAGCATGAAAAAGAAATGAGCTATTAAGCCATGAAAAGACATGGAGGAAACTTACATGCATATGACCAAGTGAAAGAAGCCCTCTAGAAAGGCTATATACTGTATGATTTCAACTATATGGCATCCCAGAAAAGACAAAACTATGGAGACAATAAAAAGATTAGTGGTTGCCAGGGGAAGAAGGAAGGTATGAATAGACAGTGCACAAAAGATTTCAGGGTAGTAAAATAACTGTATAATACTAAAATGATGGATATATATCATTATATATTTGTCCAAACCCATACAATATACAACACCAAGAGTGAACACTAATTTAAACTATGAACTCTCGGTGATAATAATTTGTTGATGTAGGTTCATATTGTAACAAATGTACCAATATGGTAGGGGCTATTGATAAGGGGGAGGCTATGCATGTGTGTGTGGGCAAGGGTCCCATGGGAAATCTCTGTAAATTCTGCTTAATTTTCCTGTGAACTTAAGAATGTTCTAATAAATAAATTCTATTAAAATGAAGTGAAAGGCAAACATTAAGCTTATTGTTACATTCATGATTATAGTTTTTGTCATTTGTATAATGGCTATAATATGAAGGTTTCCAGATAGACATCAGGCAAATCAGTGAACAATACGTTCTATAAAATGAGATTGTTCCTGGAATGGCAGATAACTAGTTTGCTCACTACATGCAAGAATAAAACTTGCAACTTTGAAAAGCTGGATTACCTAACAAATAGTTGAATGAGACTCATATTTCTTATAATTATTATTATTTAAATTCTAATTATGGGATTTTATAGTCTTAATTTTTAAACTGGTTTTACTTGATTACTAAGGCTATTTCATTTTATTTTTATTTTATTTTATATTTTTTTTGAGAGAGAGTGAGAGAGCATGAACAGTAGGAAGAACAAAGGGAGAGGGAGAGAATCTTAAGCAAGCTCCACGACCAGCACAAGTTGGATATGGGGCTCAATCTCACGACCCTGAGATCATGACCTGAACCGAAATCAAGAGTCAGACTCTTAACTGACTGAGCCACCAGACACCCCAGAAGCAATTTTAAAAGACGAGTTATTAAAAAGCTTGTTTCAAAGCACATATAAACATCAAACTTGTGCACTAAAATGAGTCAGTCTTGAAAGCTTTTCAAACCTGGTAGAAACCACCTTACCTAAGTGATCAAAATTATCATACCCAGTACTAGGACAAACTAATTCCATATGCTTGCTAATATGATATGCTAAGAAAGATTTGACATTATTTTGTGGTATTGCTCTTCCAAACAAAATAACCTGAACATAATCATGAGGAATATTAGAAATAGCCAAATTTCAAGACATCCTGTTAATAACTGACCTGTTTCAAAATAAAGGATACTACAGAAACATGACAAATAGATGTAGTCCATGTTCCTGGACTAGAATAATAATAATTATTATTATTTGCTATGAAAATCTGATATAATTGGTGAAATCTAAATATGGTTTATACACTAGATAACAATGTTATATGAATGTTGATTTCCTAATATTGATAATTACACCATAATTATATAAGAAAATATCCTTATTCTTAACTAAACACACACTAAAGTATTTGCAGTGTTTTTATTCTTCTTCCTAAATCTCACAATCTCTCTCTGTCTTGCTCTTCTCTCAATACCCTAAGTAGCTGAGAGAGAGTTTTAGAGATATCAAAAAAAAAAAAAGGAGGAGAGACATGGAGACAAAGAGGGAAAAACAAGAGAGAGACAGGGAGAGAGAATGCTAAAGTAAATGTGGCAAACAATAATTGGGAAGTATGGTTGAAAGATACACAGGAGTTGTATAACTAATCTTAAAATTTTTTCTGTTAGTTTGAAATTAACTGAAAATAAAATTCATTCCCCAAAGAGCATTTTTTTTCTATAGATGAAGTAAATTTGCCTAAATAAATCAGGTTTTAAACTGTGTGATTTTGATTTAAATCAATATGTTGAATATGAAATGCACAAATATAACCACAGCTTCCAAAATCAACACAACCCAAAAATACCAAGATATCTCTTTTTCTTTATAGTTGTATTTCACATGATTACCAATGACCTTAACATACGGAATCCATCATATTTACTTGTATTATCAATTTAACTCTCCACATTGAAAGAAATATGACTGTTTACTTTCTGCTAAATGAAATTGAGCTCCTTGACTTTGTCATGTAGACTTCTTACATTACATATTATTTGCAATTTTAAAGTCTGTGGATTATTACCCAGAGATAAAAGACGTAAAGATTATTATTTAAAGTGTTAGGATAAGTCATATCTTTTGTGAAGGTAAGGCACCTAAATTATACCAGTATTTGAATACATTCTAGTAGCTCTAATGACATTTTCCAATATTGACTTCTCCTGATTGGTCTGATATTGTGAAGGAATAAATCTCAGGGTCAAAACTTTAATAAAAGCATCTGTCTACCTTATTTCTTCAAAAAGTATAAGTTGCCTTTGATTTTTAAGGATATCTTTGCAAAATGAATATTTTTAGATACTCCTTAAACAGCATGTTATCACAAAACAAAACAAAAAAAACAAAAACCCAAACCAAAAAACTACATCACATTTTTCATTGAAAATTACCAGCTCCTGGGAATTCTACTCACTGGAAATTCCCAGTGAGGGGGAGTTTAGGTTCTTTGAGGTGGCAAAATCCAAAAGTAGTTCTCATCCAGTGCTCTTGGAACTGACTTTGGACCCCAGAGGTTTTCTAAAAAGGATTTAAAAATTTATTGCTAAACATTGAAGACCTTCAGTCTGTAGGGTGAAAGGGCATGGCTGAATGAATCCCCAAAAAACTGAGTTTGGTACTAAGAAAGAACTCTAGGAAAGGCTCTGGTAACAATGTTAACATGTGAGCAGAGGACTTTTAAGTGTTTTATAGCTAAGAAGTATTTAAGAAGTTAGAGATGGATGAATGGGAGTGAACCATAGTAATACGGGTATTTAAAGGAAATATACCTGATGATCTTTTCACAGACTGGTATAACAAGTCATACTTTTTATTTGTACGAATAATTGTTTTAAAAATACACTTCAGAAAGTCACTGACCTCTTTTGAAGAGATATTTTTCTAAGTAGACCTGAAAATGTGGACTAAGAGTGAGCGAATATTGTATTTTTTAAAGTAATTGGATTTGTCGGAAAAATAAAGTAGACAATAACAAGTTTGTATAGTATTCTAAATAAAAGAACCTCCTAGTTAGAAGTTGTCAATGTAAGTGCTCCTTAATTCAATAGACATTTTGAATTACTTTTGTAAGTAAAATTATATACAGCTACTGATGTGATATTGTTAATGGATAATAGGATATTTTAGGAGCTAAACTACACCTTTAAATAGAACAGGTGCTAAAATGTTCAAAAGCATTCACATGTATAGTGCACGAGAATTGCCAGCAAAATGTTAAAAAAATAGAGCTACATTTTCTAACATACTTCCATAGTGAGTACAATTTATAGTTAAGTAGACTAAAGACCCCCTCCTTGATGCATTCTCTATTATCCAGAAAGTTCTGGTCCTCTGGCATTTTCTCATTGAACTGAACAGAAATTTGAGTTGGTATAAAGACATGTTCTTTAATTTTGATCATGCTACCAGAATATTTTCTTATTTTTGTGAGATGCACACATATGAGACTGAAGTCTTTTATCCATTTTGTTGAAAATGTTTTTTTATTAAACTGTCAAATAAAGAAGTAATTTATATTACTGAATACAAACCAACAAATCATTTAAACAAACAAAGCAAAACAAAATTAAAACCTTAGGTCCTATATATTTGATACTATAGCTCTAATTTCAATACAAATATTGAAATATTCTCTTACCCAGTATGCATATGTAAATGCATTCTATAGATCTTTAAACTACTTAAACATATGTAAATATGAGTATATTATAATTTATTATAATATTTGTATATTACCTTATAATATATAAATTCATATGTATATATAGATTTATATATATGAGATGTATATATATTCTCAGAAGTATCCTGTAACGTTTAGAAATTAAAACATATAAAAATGGCCTCTAGTGTTCTCTGATCCTCACCATGTATTCTCATGACTGATTCTTATTTCTTTTTTAGGCATTAATTTAGGAGGAAATCCAGTCTCAAACTAATGCAAACATTCCTACAAAGTGTATGGGAATTCTAAGCAGTTTTACTGCTAAAAAACGTCAAAGAGAAACATCCCATCAAAGCCCCAAGTGGAAAAGAATGCCAACAACAATTAAGCTGAAGCAGCTTTACCGGCCCCACTGCTCTCACTTAGACTGAGTCGTGGAGCAGTATTTAATCAGAAGGGATTGGGAAAGGATTATAAAGGATTTTGCTTACCTTAACCAGGGCACTGAATGTTCAGCAATATGTAAACTTCAAGATGTAACTAAATACAAGATTTTAAAGAGGGAAGGTAGAATGCAGCAATGAAGCAGGAATCCCAATCTCTCACCTCTGAACTTTAGAATTTGGGTAGCTCAGTTGAACACAGGGGACCTAGCCTATTGTTAGCAGTGCAGTAGACAGTGGGAGATTGTAACTTACAGGTTTAAAGGTTAGTCTGTGCTCCAAAAAGACATACAAAGGTAACATGGAGCCTGGCATTGTTTATCATCTGTAGACACAGTCCCTACATAATGTCACTGACTTCTGTGTCAGTGGAGAACTCTAAGAAACCTTGTTCAATAGGCCCTCCACCTGATAAAGCACAGTCACCCTGAGACTGAACAAAAAAAGATGAATCAAATTTGTGTTTCCTCTTGTAAGTCATCCACTCTCCCAAAGAGTCTCTTCAGTAACTGAAGTGCTTGAATTATGCAGATAGACATTTACTCATATTTTTAAAGAAAATAAATAAATATATAAATATATAAATAAATAAATAAATAGAAGTATCTAAATGAATAAATTTAACCTAAGTGGTCAGAGAAGCATTACAAACTGTAATATATACTTATATTCCTTACTTTTTTTCCCAAAGAAGTGGTTTTAAATATAAATGAAATTTCTGGTTGAATAAGATACATCCAATTGAGTGCTTTTTTTTGGAATAAGCAAACAAAAAAATGAGCATTTACTATATGCTAAGGACTTTGCAATGTGTTTTGGGAGAGATAAACAGAAAGAAAATATCAACTTTGCATATTTCACAATCTCATAGGAATAATAATAAACATGGAGAAATCATCTTAATACATATCAGATAATGAAGCATCTTGAAAGACAGTTTTTAAAATGCAGTAATAGCTCAAAGCAGGAAAGAGAAACTGAACAAGAGTAATGAGTAAGATCAGGAAGTGTTCATGGAGGGGTTGACATGTTGGCTGGACCGTCAAGGTTGAGTACAATTTCCATAAGTAGAAAAAGCTCTGAAGGATATCCTAGGCAAAGAGACAGAATTAGTGAGGACATGGTCTGGAATAAAATTTATAGAGATTCGGGAGATGTTAAGCAATCTGTTTTTGCTTGGTCACGGACTTCATAACTTGGAGTTCAAGTAACTTACAAATCTGAGGGGCCCCTGCAGTAGACACTGTACTTTAGCTCAGGCAGACCCAACGTTTTTCTCTGTCACCGGGCTCCAGCACAGAAGATGAAAGGCTACTAATTCTCTTACCATCTCACTGCCTCTTAAGTTTGGCCATGAAACACTATTCTACTAATTAGGGAAAGAAAGTGTGCTGGTGCTGTCTGTTACTCTGTTATTTCCTGCTGAACATTCCTAACTGATATATCACACCTTGAATAAATTGGGCATAAATGAAATGAGTGCACTCTGGAGAGAAACTCTAAATGTTCCCAAACCATCCTTTATTTTTACTACCGATAAATAGCCTTCCAATGCTCAGATGAGAAGAACTACTGAAAGTCAACCCTTGCCCAGTTTGTCTCGGCAGAAGATAAGAACAGGGAACAATCTCCAGAGTGTAATGGTGTCCAATGATATGGCAGCAGCAAACAAACACAAAATAAAAATCAGTAAACAGTTAAAAAGAGAACCACTTGAAACACAAATCTCTCCATGAGGAATTCACACTGTAATGGCTGTTTGAAATGTGCATTATAGGAAAAGCTGAGCAAGATTAGATATTCATCAAAGTAGGTAGGGTAGTGCCCAGTGCAGACTGAAGACAAGAATGACAACTACACGCATCCGGCTCCTAATCCCTCAACTCAAGAGCAGGGTTTAAAAACCAGACAGCAAAGCAAGGTAAAAGATAACTAATTTCTATTATTTTAAGGAGCCACAGCAGACCTAGCTTACCCCACCCCCAGTCAAAGATAAATATGCAACAAGGAAGAAATGAACCCGATTTAATGCAAGAGTATAGAATAATAAGTAAACAAACAAACAAATAAATAAGGATAAGGGCTTATTAGGCAAAATGCAGAAGAAGCACCCATTTTGGGAATAGGTTTGCCCCCAAAATACAAAAACAAATGTAGTTGCTACTTAGCAATGTCAAGAAATAATGAAACATTAATTTAATGAACTGAAGTTTCAAAGCTGACATGCTAAGGCAACAAAAGAAAATTTAAAAGAAGTTGTCAGGAAAGAAATGAAGAAACTACCTTTTCTCAACCAAGAGACATATTTGAAATAGCAAGGAGTGAAACCCTGATAATACACAAAACTAAATCAGTTATGTGTAGATTAAGGTTAAGGAAATCACAGTAAAAGCAAATAAAAATGATAAAGAGATGAATGATTAGAAGCAAAATGGCAGATATGAATGAGTATAACATAAAGATGATTATTAAGTCTCTCAAGAAGAGACTAAAGTAAATAAAAAAGTTAAATATAAAATAGAAGGTAAAAAAATATATTTCCTAAAATGAAAGGAGTGTTCTAGGAAATTTAATAGAAAGTGATAAAGGAACAATTTATTCAAATGATGTTCCTGAAATTTAAGGAAAATTGATAGTAAAAATAAAGTCAGCACTTATTGCCTAAACCATGAATTATCTCCTTTAAATAATCACTGAAAGAAACACATTCTATGCGGTATTAATGCTTCCTTATTTTACAGAAGAATAACTTGGCCAAGCTCATTCAGCAATTGAGCAATGGGTTTATATGTAGGATCCAGGATCATGCCACTACAAAGGCTGAGTTTGTAATCATCATTCTATATAGACCTTCCTGGATTTATGATGAGTTACATCCCAATAAACCTATCATAAGTTGAAAATACCATTAGTTGAAAATGCATTTAAAGCCCCTAACCTGTCAAACATCATACTTACCTTAGCCTACCTTAAATGTGCTCAGAACACTTACATTAGTCTATAGTTGGACAATATCATCTAACACAAAGCCTGTTTTATAATAAAGTGTTAAATACCTAATGGAATTTATTGACTATTGTACTAAAAATGAGAAATAGAATGATTATATGGGTATAGGATGATTGCCAGTGTATCAGTTGTTTACCCTTATGGTTGCTTGGCTGATTGGGAGCTGTGGCTAGCTACCTCTGCTCAGCATCTCAAGAGAGTATCCTACTGGATATTGCTAGCTCGGGAAAAGATCAAAATTCAAAATTTGAAGCAGTTTCTATTGATTATGTATTGCTTTTGCACCATGGTAAAGTTGAAAAATCCTACATCCAACCATTGCTCAGTCGGGAATCATCTGTATTCTATAAGATATTTAAAAATAAACACATTTACTTCTCAGATGGTTGGGCTCAGAAGTCTCTCCAAATGAGACACACACTTTCTTTTGAGGAGACTTTGTCTATTGTCTTCACAGTGACCAATCTCCCCTAAAATCCCAGTTTTATTCAGGAGCCACCCACTCTCAGGAGAAGCTGATCCCACATCCAACTCTGAATGTGGGTGTGTATTAGCTTAAGCTGATCATGGGCATCTCAGCTTTTTTTGCCAGGCATTGGTTAAAGGATCTTGGCTTATACTAATCAATGCATATTATTTTCTGATGATTATTACTGAGTGAGCACTTCACCTAAGTTGGACCAGTCATATTGAACAGAAAAAAATTTATATTCTATGGCTCTGGGACAGAGTCTTCTCTCTCTTGTCTTAGAAGTGAACAAGGAAGTGCGTTGCCTTGTTTCCTACTAATAGTCATCTTATGATGATGAGAATAGACCATCTGAAGAAAGGAAGAAAAATCTGCATACCAATGAAGGAAGAGTTGAGAGAATAGCAAATAAATGGAGCTAGAGCCTAGAACTATCTTACTTTCAGAATTTGGGTTATGTGAGATACAAATAGCCTTGTTTTAGCCATTTGAGTCAAGTTTTTTGATACTTAATTGGAGCAACTATTTTCATTAATGACACACATGCACACCTACACATACACACAAACACACACATGCACACCATATGACATTCATGTTATTGAATATCAAAGACACCATATCTACCTGGGCCTTTGCTTTAGTTATGTGCCTTTGTATTCAGAAAAATAGTGTTTATTTCTACATTTAAAGTTAAAATGGGATGCTTAAGGTAGTCTACGTCTACTGATTAAAGAAAATAGAAAAAATTAACTTCTTTCCTGGTCTATGGTAAACACAAAACTAGATTTTTGTCAATTACTATAGAAAAATAAGTAAAGGAATATTTGTAAATTAATAAATATGCTTTATTTTTTTTTAAGATTTTATTTATTTATTCATGAGAGACAGAGAGAGAGAGAGAGGCAGAGGGAGAAGCAGGCTCCCAAGGAGCAGAGAGCCCGATGCGGGACTCGATCCCAGGACCCTGGGATCATGACCTGAGCTGAAGGCAGACGCTTAACCATCTGAGCCACCCAGGTGCCCAATAAATATGCTTTAAAATAGAAAGACATGAATATAATTTTAGCAGAAGTTAAGAAGAAAGACTATATTTCCATGTCTCTAGCCTCTACTTGGATGATACATGTCATCTCAAATTCCTGCTCTTCTGCTAGTTCCCATGACAAGGGTGACATTAACTAATGCTGAAACATTAGCAGCCAACCCCAGGCTTCCTGAAGCTGTCTGAAGTCCGGTCTCTAGATGGCTTCACTGTTTTTTGCTTTCTTGCCAGTTACTGAAGTAATTTCAACAGTATCCCAGAGTACACAATAGGTAAGAAGAGAGAAGAACCATTTTGAGTGTCAGCCTCTGGTTTTACAGAAAGTATAAAATGAATGCATGAAAGAGATCGGTTGGAGCCACTGAGGTTAGGGTTTGATTCACATGTCATCTCAAAAACAGGAACAACAAGCTTTGATTCCCTTTCTTTCTTGAATGCTGGCAGTCATACCCAGACTAAGGTTGAAAGAGTGGCAATGAGAGATGAGGCATTATTAGTTCAGGGAATTTCAACCTTATTGAACTTCTAAGGCCGTAGACTTGGCCTGATGAAAATAGTATCTCTATTAGAGAAGTCTTTTGGCTAAAAGTAATATATCTCCTCTTGTTTAAGCAACTGGGGATAGAAATGTTTATGCTTGCTCTTGGCAAATTTGAGCAGAAGAGGCAGTTTGGGATCAGATGATGGTTTGGCCATCTTAAAGATTTTTGTCTTTATTCTAAGAGCAATTATAAATAATTGATAACTCATATTACATGGAAAGGAAGTTTGGGGTCAAATATGAATCATGGGAATTTACTCTATAGCAACTGTCAGGCATTAGAAATGGAAGCTTAGGATTTTAAATAAAGACCTGTATATTAGCCCTAAAGATATAAAGCGTTTTAATAACGACAGATTTTTAAAAATTAAAAAAAAAAAAAAACAGGATAAATGTGTAGAGAATTTGAGTGAAAAAGAATATGCTTCCATTCTATTCCACACCAATGATGTTAAAGGTTACTTACAATATCAACATAAAGACATTCTCATAAATATGAGGACTCAGGAGTTCTATCCTATATATAACCTTCTCACAAAACCCTATTTATTAATGAAACCCAGCACTAACCCAGAGATATCCCAAAATAAAGATGGGGACAGGGTTATAAAGGATAAACAACAAGTTTTAATTTTCTCTAAACAATAAACTAAACCTGAAACTCTTTAGAAATTACATATATAATACAGAATGCAGATTTCAAAGATCCTGAATAAAATACTATGGAATAAAAATAAACTGGATTGAGACAAACATCATGAAATAGACTAACAAAAATCTGGAAAGATAATTGGAAGAGGAAGTGTAAGGTACAACTTCTTTTATCTTTCAAATAAGGAATAAAAATGTTTGCTTCAGTATGACACTAATGAATTAATAAATATTGATTCGACTGTTTTATTTAAAGTTACAAAGTAATGAATAAAATAAATAGGTTGTATACCTTCCAAATTATCATAACAAAAAAGAAATAGAAATATTGCAAAAGATAAAAAATAAAAATATTTATTCAACCTTCTGGTGAATATTTATGGGGTTACTATTATTTTTATACCTTGTTTAGAGATACAATGGAGAAAAAAATCAGCATGTCCCTGTCTTTGTGGAATTTTGAAACCACTTTTGGAGTAAAACATTAAGTCAATAATCACTATGAAATTATTATCACTATTGACTTTTATAACAGCTAAATAATGAAAGTGAAGTCTAAAAGCTTATAACTGGGGACGCCTGGGTGGTTTAGTCCATTAAGCATCTGCCTTCAGCTCAGGTCATGATCCCAGGGCTTTGGGATCGAGTCCCGCATCGGGCTCCCTGCTCAGTGGAGAGCCTGCTTCTCCCTCTCCCACTCCCCCTGCTTGTGTTCCAGCTCTCTTTGTGTCTCTCTCTGTCAAATAAATAAGTAAAAATCTTTAAAAAAAATAAATAAAAGCATGTAACTGGAGCATGTGACATGGTCTTGGGATAGGGAAGTTCTCTGAGAAAAGAGCAGTGATTTGATGGTGAAGAGGAGGAAAAAGAAATTTGGTCAGTGGAACCAGCTTGAGCAGAAGTTCTGAAGGAAGGAAACTTGGGCTGTGAAGAAAATGAAATAATATTTGTATAATAACTGAAATACAGAGAACAAAGACAATAGTGACATTAACTCTGGGGGAAAAATCAGAAAGGAGACCCATGCCTGCGGCAGATTATGTTCTTTTCCCTATGAATCCACCCCCTTCTTCTAAGGTGTTACAGCCCTGCTCTTGCTCTGTGCCCTCAACACTTGTCCACAGGGCAGAGTCCTTCCTGGCTGCACTGCCCGCCATGGCCTTGGGCCTTGCTTTGGTCAGTGCAGTGGGATTGAATGGGACATCTACAACTTCTGAGCAAAAGCTTTTTGTGGGTTGTAGGATTCAGTGTATGTCTCTGCTCCTGACCATAAAAATAGAACATTAGGGATAGGGTCTGATCCTTCAGCCTGGGTCCCGGTATAAGAAGGTTCATGTGGCTCAAGCCAGCTACAAAGACCCAGTAGCATTCATATAAATCAAGAAAAAATATAGGAGTATTCATGATTATTTGCTGCAGAGATTTTGAGATTTCTTTAGCTTACACATAGCCTAGCAAAAGTTCACTGAAAGAATTTCTAATTCATATTTTGGCAAAAAAAAATTAATAAAAGCTTCTCCCCAAAAACATGGTGGATTATGATTATACATGAATAAGTTTATACACACATAGAGATGCATCTAGAACATTTCTTTAATAAAATGCTGTTTGTGGGTTATCTCTGAGTGTCAGTTTTTCTGCTATTTTTAAAAATATTTTTTCTCTTATGAATATGTGAGAATTTTGTAAATTAAAAAAAATTCCACTAATAGAAAAATAAAAAAGAAATTTATAATTTTATAAAATAAGGATTTTTAAAATGTTTTAAATAACAAGATTATTTTTTAAGTTATCTGAAGTAACAAGATTATTATATTTATAATAGTTACCAGGATATTGGGGTAAAGAAACTTTTATTGGAGAGATTCATGGTATATATCACGACAGATCAAAGCAGTGCTTCCGACTTCACTGTGCATCCAAACTGCCAGGATAGCTTCTTAGAATACAGATTACTAAAGCCTAACCCTAGAGTTTCTGATTCCTTAGATATGAAGAGGGGCCCATTAATTTGCATTTCAACTATTCCCACATGTTACTGATGTTACTGATCCAAGAACACCCTTTGAGAAACAATACATCAAGTGGTCAGACAAATACATGTCTAGATAAGAATTTTACTTTGTGAATCCACAATTTCAAAAAAACAATTCATTTGATTGTTCTTTTGACCAACCAAGTGCTTGAAAAACACTGAATTGTTTGCCTCTATGCCTCTGTTTCTTTTCTTATATATTGTTGGTAGGTAAAGAATTGAAGCCAGGTGAGTTCCAATTAATTATTCTTATAACTGTATATCCTATTGAAACATACTCATAGAGTTAGGAATTAGAACACACACACACATACACACACACACAAAGACACAAACACGCATACCTATTTCCTTCCTATCTATGGAAAAGTTTTATTTTCAGAGGTAATTCATCAACTTTATGATTTTAAATAACTATCTCTGCTACTGTAATGGTTTTTTCCCCTTTCCTTTTGACTTAAGATTTTTCTCCAGGCATTTAACATCCTTGACCCTGTTCATAATCAGTTCACCAGTATCCTAAAGAACTAATTTTTTAACTTCAGATCTTCTTATAAAATGGAAGGGCCTCATTCTTTGTAGTAGAAAAAGAAGAAATAACCAGATTATTGGTTTTCTTTACAGAAACTAGAATATTATTGAATTCCTCTCTTCAATTAGAAAAAAATAAAAGAGCAAAAGAAGGATTTTGGAGGTTTTAATTTTTTTTTCCAATGTATCTTTGTTAAAGCTTGAGACAACATTTAAGCTTTAGCACACAAGGTTTTTGTTTTTGTTTTTGTTTTTTTTGGCAAGGTCGAGATCCAGTATCCCATTAAAGCATTTGCCAGAAGAAAAAGTTGTTAGAAAGTACATAAAATGCTAGATGATTTGCTTTTACTGGAACTTGACTTTCTGAAACATCTGAAACACAACTGTCTTTTATTAAACTGAAATGAAGAGGTCTGTGCAGGAGTCTTGTGGGGACAGAACACTCAGCCTCAGAGTCAAAGCCCTAGAACATTTCTTATTATCACCGAACAGTTGCCCTTCTAGCCAGCTAACGAGAGGAGTATTAACAGCCTTTGAGAGGTATCCAACACTGTTTGCCTTGAAGACAGTTATGTTGGTAAAATCATGGGTCTTCTAAGGAATAGTACAATTAAAACTAGGATATTGGGGGACAGGCATCTGGGATTCATAGAATTTTAGAGTTAGAAAAACCTCATTCAGTCTCACTTTCAAAGCCAGACAATAAGTTTCTGTGCAACGAGAAAGAGAGAAGAACATTTAAAATGCAGTCTCTTCCTGAAACCCCATAGAACCTAACTGCAAAGGAGAAAGTTTTCTCCAATACTTTTATTTTTAAATAAGTTTCCTTTGGCCCAGTATGACTGGGGAACAGTCTCCAAAGTGCCTATTCAAGGTTAGAATTTCAAGATCTTCATTAATATTTTGCTATTGCACTAGGATCATTCATGCTACGCTGCCTTTGCTAATTAAATTAATAGCTACAAATGCTTACCAAAGAGATTAACTTATGCACTGCCCTCCTAGAAGAGCCTGTTGCTAGGCAGCCCTGGGCGAAGGCTCGGCACAAAGCGTCTTCTCTCTCAGGACAGAGACTGTTTTGCATCCTTGACGGGGAGAATGAATGCTGCACTGCTTTCATTAAGAGCATTCACCTTCGTCTTTACATCTCCATTGCTCCCCTTTAATTATCTTAACCACTTGGTGCATTCTAGTGTTTCAAGTCTATTTAATGTGAAGTATATGTGTCTCATGCTTTGTGGACTCACTTCAACATCTTACCTTTCTCTTGTCTTTTCACAAGCATCAATCCTACATTACACGTGGCTTCGCCACATTTAAGCAGGTGCGCTTTATGACTTCTGCAGCTTTTGCCACAATTTGTAATAACCTAGACTTTTTGAATATTACTTCAACTCATCTATGTGACCAAATACTTGTTTGATGTAAACCCCAGTTTCCTGCACTACCTTGCTCTTTATTTTTAAGATTATATCTTTCATTTTTTGTTTCCTTACTACTTTATGTAGAGACAGCACAGCCACTGGGTGTTCATACTAAAGAGAGATGTGGCGGCTCTCTCCTGCTCTAGGATGTACTCTCTGCTGCTAAATTTGCTGCCTGCAAGCTTGTCACTTGGGAAACTTGGCCTTAGCCCAAACTTGAATTGACATTCTTTCTTCCTTGAAAATAGGTGGCTCTTTGAAACTTTAAACCAAATACAAATGAACAATGAAGATGTGCATAACCAAGGTTATAAAAACTAAGTAATAAATGCATGCTTATTGAAAGTACACTATTTAAAAAAAAATACTTTGATCGTAATACTAGCCTAACTCCAGCACGATCAAGGAAGCCCTGTGCAGGATGAGCTTTCCTGGAGAAACTTAACAGTTCTTGGTCAAAATAGCTTTTTCATTAGGAAACACTAGCCAAAGCCTTAGGGTTAAATGTCTGGTTCATGCCTACCTGGTTCTAATACAACCTCTGCCTTGGTCTGTGACCTTACGCCTGTCTCTCTATTGTTGGCATACGTGTAAGTTTGTCTGTATCTGTGCATGTGTCCCCACATGCCTGTGCACTCATAGGGGAAGGGCTAGTAGAGGAAAAGTAACAGCACGGGAATATTTGAACAGCTCCGCAGAAAAGCCATAAAAAATCGCTAGGGTTTTGTGGTATTGCCTGTAATATTTAGTGTATGGCTGTGTTTCTTTTGCCAAGGGAATCCCTAATATGCTTAAATAGGATACAATTTTATTAATGGTCACATAACACACCAGAGATGAGAGATCCAGGGGGCAGGATAAGTTGGTCCCACGGATCATTCAGTGATCTGGGTGCATTTTTTTTGTTGCTCTGCCACGGTGTAAGAATGGCTCTCATTTACATGGTAAAAGTTGGGTCACCATACGTCATAATCCATCTCACTGGACAGAAGAAAGAGGATGTGGAGACCAAGTCAATTTTTTAAGTAAATAAAAGAGAAATTGCATACATCTTTGCCCATAGCAAAATTTAGTTACAGGGTCTAGTTGTAAGCGAGGCTATGAAGAAATATAGTCTTTAGCAGGCAATTACATGCCCAGCTAAAATTTAATAATTTAAAAGAATTAAAAACTGAAGTTGGGTGAAGGTAGTATTTCAGTGTAATATCAGAGAAGCAAAACCATTTTGATTCGTACAAAATAAAGATTTACAATAGAAACAAGGCACTATACAACTGTGAGAAAAAGTGGGTAAGGAAAGGTCTAGAGGGGGAGTTAGATGACAAAAGTTAAAATCAGCCCTCTCAAAGTCTATGTAGACAGGTGAGAACTGGAAGGGAAATCTAGGAAGCAAAGCATGGACCAATAAGGACAGTTGGCAGAGAAGTCTGTAGAAAACTGTCTCCTCTGTGGGGCTACCTGCCTCTACGGACCCGTAGCCAAGGGCGTGATGGCATCACAGAGGTGGCTGTCGGTCAGGGAGGCTAGCAGACAGGAGGAAGACCAGGAGGCAAAACAGAGGAAAGCAAAACAAGCTTTGCCATGCTGGGCACTTCTCTGTCTGTCTTTTATAAACCTACCTAAAAGACCATTAGAGATTTATGGCTGTTGTAGCTCTTCTGCCTCTCAAATGTAGGTAAACTCTAAACCCACGACTTTAAGGAAAGTGAGTTCTGGGAAATGTAACCAACTTGTCAAAACCAGAGTCCAACTCAGGGAACAACTAGAAGTTGCAGAACAGGGGCTGAAGTTTTGGGTATCATTTTTCATAATAAATTCTGTCAAGTCAAAACTTCCCTACATACACAAATGTATTTTATCTCTCTTTTACCTCTTTATGATTCCACCTGTTCATAATGTTTTAGAAAGAAAAGCCACAAAGAAGACAAAGAAGTGAAGGGGAGAGAGAAGTGACATGGAGGAAGAGGGAGAGGGAGTGAGCTGTGGGGGATGTGGCTGATAGAGCTCTGGTCTCTAGTCAAGTCAACTGGGACATTAATAGGAATTTAACATCTCTTCAAGATCTCTTCAAAACTCTCTAAGTAAGCAAACTGACATCACTTAATGGACATCTCTCAATTTTTGCACTCTTAAATAGTTAATCCTTAAGAATTTTATTTTGGCAGATAAAGATTTGTTTTATTGAATAACTGATCTGTGTTATTGCTGAGGTCACTACGTACAGACCAAAGAGAAGGAGTTTTATTTCTTGGTTTCTTCCTCCTTGGACAGAGTCTTGATTTCCTCCTTCTTGACCTGGAGCTGCTCTTCACAGCGCTTGTGTGTTTCCTTGGTCTTAGATCAAAAATATGGAACACTTCGGGAATTTGCGTGTCATCCTTGTGCAGGGCCAGGCTAATCTTCTCTGCGTTGTTCCAATTTTAGTATATGTTGAGCACAAGAAGTTTTTTTAATTTAAGAAAAAGGAGAAGAATTGAGACTGAGGTATGCATAAACTTTTCTAGAATCCCTTATATTATAGGGATCTTATTAACAAATGAATTGACAGTCATGCCAATTGTCCTATATTTTCACAAACTATATAAATGCAATTATGTTTGGGTACTGTAGAATTATCTTCTTAATTAATAAGGAAAGGTAGAAGAGAGATAAAGTAGAAACTTCAAAAAACCATTATCAGTTTCTCATCAAGGATTGACACCCTTCATTCTACTGAAGAGTTAGGATTAGCTTAAACTCCTTCCTGTCAACTATAGTGGAACAATTTCTAAATCAATTCTTTATCACTATTGCCATCACAGGTTCTCATCACTTTCTTCCTGTGCAAGTAAAATAATTTTCCCAGGTCTAAACTTTCCCTAATTTATCTGTCTTCATGGTGTCCCAAAGCTAATTTTCTAAAATAATAATAATAATAGCTTTCATTTAAAATGGAGGCTTGAGGGGAATCTGGGTGGCTCAGATGGTTAAGTGTCTGCCTTCAGCTCAGGTCATGATCTTCAGGTCCTGAGATCAAGCCCCATGTCGAGCTCCTGGCTCAGCAGGGAGTCTGATTCTCCCTCTCCTTTTGCCTCTCCTCCTGCTTATGCTCTCTCTATCTCTCTCAAATGAATAAATAAAATCTTTAAAATTTTTTTTTTAAAAATGGTGGCTTGAGCACAATTGTTAAGCTCTATTACTCACTCAAAACCTCCTATAATGACATCAAGTGAGATTAAAAAATGTATAACCACCTCTATGGAGAGGTGGTAATAGCACAAAGTTGAAAACAAGATGTTGATATATGACAACAAATCAAAGTATTGGTAGATCAAAAACTAACAGGATTTGGTAATTTGCATGGCTGGAAAAAAAACAGAATTATATGAAGGGTGCAGTAAGTGGTACAGTATTTGTTACTGTAAGATCCCACCTCACATAATTAATTTAGAAAGAAAAACCCACAACAAACCTTACCATAATGAAATACATGAATACCATGTATAAGTAGAAAAAACCCTTAAAGTTTCCTGAAAGAAGAAATATAGTTTACATGCAATAATATTTGACAATATCAGAGGCAAAAGATACATAAATTTTCCTGAAAGAGAGAAATAGATTACTCCAAAGACTAGGGTATCCGTATGGCTCAGACGTCTCCCCAACAACACTGAAATGTAGGAAGCATAAAGAAATGTCTTCAGAATTCTGATAGAAAATGATTTTCTACTTCTAATATTTTATATGAAAACAAACCACAATATGAAGTATGAAGTACTTTCTCATGCACTATTCTCAGGGGACCCTGGAGTACAACCAAATAAAAACAAATGAAAATACCAGCAAAAAGGAAGAGATGTAACACAGGAAACAGGGGAATAAAAAGGCAAGACACAGAGGGAATCTAGCTAGTTCCAGACAGTTTGAGTTTGCACTTGTTCTGATGTAACTTTAATAAAACATTGTCACTCTCAAAGATGTCCTAGTTTATATGATAAAATATAAAGTCACAAAGGTATTACAATGAAAAGCTCAGCCAGTCCAGATTGGAGCAGAAAGTTAGAAGCCTTCAGGTAGGATATCTCCCAGGAGAAAAGAGAGAGAGAGAGAGAAACTGATGTGTTGTTCTTACAAGAGAAGTTTTATAGTTTTTTTGTTCAATTGGGATGAAGCTGAATGTTAGGTAGAGAGCCTATGGAGACAGAAAAAAAAAAAAAAGAAAGGATATGTAATTGAAGTGCAGTGATTCATCTATGAAGGGAGATGTACAGTCATACAATGTAAACACCAAGTGACTATTAATTTTAAGAAATTATAACTTAACATAGTGAAAGTATTACAGGAGGAGGGGTATATGAGAGCTTCCTCTTCAAATTCCTTTTCCTGAAGGTATGAAAATTGATACTGAAAAATATAAGTCAGCAGCATAAATATGTTATTCAGAATGATTAAGGAAAATATTGGAAGAAAAACGTAAGGGTAGAAGTGAGTGACCTCAAGAAGCAGGACTCAGTGATGGGAAAGAGTAAGGCAATGGAACATTAATCTTCATTATTATCATTTCAAACTGTGGCCAGAGGATAGTTTGTTAAAAATAAATGTAAATTAAGAAACCTGATTTTTTTTTCTTATTGTCTGAGCAATAATGTTCAATCTCCTTACATATAATTTGAAGTCCTTAGAAATCTCTGATTTCAATTCAACCACTCCCACCCTTTTGCTTTCTATCACACACACACACACGCACACACACACTTTTAAAAAATATTTCTTGTAACTTTTACTTTTTTTCATGTCTTCTGGATGCTTTTATGAGCCCATCCTTTAATTAATCTATCTCATTTGCCCAGAATGCTTTACCACATATTTATGAGACACTCTTTAGGAATAATTTCAATGTCATTGACTCTTTGGGCTTTTTCTTAATCTTGCAGGCAATTAGTTTCATACTACTCCACACTGCCACAAGCATTGTTCGTAGTTTATTTTATTTTGTTTTCACAACATCTTGTAATTGCACTAAATGTGCATATATATATATATACCCTGTCCCCACCACCCCTCCCCCCCACCACGCTGCCCCTGGTCACACTGTGACAAGCTGAGGGAGTGTGTTAGAGGCCTATTGCTGCTGTAACAAATTACCACACACTTGGTAGTCGAAACACCACAAATATTTCCTCTTACAATCTGGAGTCCAAAATCATTCTCACTAGGCTAATGTCGGCAGGGATGGTACCTTCTGGAGGCTTTGAGGGAAGAATCCATTTCCCTTCTTTTTTTGGCTTCTAGAAACTACTTATATTCTTTGCTTAGCAGGTTAGTGGCTCCTTCCCCCTTCTATCTTTCAAAGCCAATAGTGTAGCATCTTCCAATCTCTCTGTCTCTCTCTCTCTCATCACACACACAAGACCTCTGCTTCCATCCTCACATCTCCTCTTACTTTCATTCCTCTGCCTCCTTCTTTTTTTTTTTTTTTAAAGATTTTATTTATTTATCTGACAGAGACAGAGAGAGCGAGAGCAGGAACACAAGCAGCGGGAGTGGGAGAGGGAGAAGCAGGCTTCCCCCCGAGGAGGGAGCCCGATGTGGGACTCGATCCCAGGACCCCGGGATCATGACCTGAGCCGAAGGCAGATGCTTAACGACTGAGCCACCCAGGCGCCCACTCTGCCTCCTTCTTGTTGGGCCCTCCCAAATAAACTCAGGATAATCTCCCCACCTCAAGATCCTTAAGTCAGTCACATAGGCAAGGCCCGTTTGCCATGTTTTACCACAGTCCTTGGATATTCAATTCTGTTTTTCTTCTCAGTCTTTATTCTCTTTGCTTTTCATTTTTTGAGGTTTGTACTAATGTATCTTCTAGCTCAGATGTGTTTTCCTCAGCCATGGCAAGGGTTCTAAGAAGCTTATCAAAGACCTTCTTCATTTCAACTACACTGTTTTTGATCTCTAGTGTATCTTTTTGGTTCTGTTTTAGATTTCCCTCTCTTTTCTTACATTGTTCACCTGTTCTTTACTTTCTCCGTTAGAGCTTTAGCATATTAATCATAGTTTATTTTAAATTCCTGGTCTTATAATTCTAACACCCTTGCCATGTCTGATTCTGATGCCAGCTTTGTCTCTTCAAATGGTGTTTTTGCCTTTCGACAGGTCTTGTAATTTTCTCTTGATAGCTGGATATGATGGACTGGACGAAATAAGCCTTTTTAAATGTGGTGTGAGGTGTGGGGGGAGGAAAAGCATATATAGGTCAATGACTGGGTTTCAGTGGTTCAGTGATCCCATGTCTCTGGAATATGAACTTCACAAGTTTTTCTCAGGTTTTTTCTCCCCGCTTAAGTGGGAGAGGATGTCTAGAGCTGGATTTGGGTATTTCTTTTCCCCTAGGATAGTTAGGCTCTGGTAATACTCCAGAATGTTAGACTCTGATTAACGGGTTTCTCCTGAGGGCAGGCTTTGTTAAGAGGAACAGAATGCTCTGCTATACTTCAGAATTCTTCCCTTTTTTCTTCCCCAATTAGAAGCATGAAGGAATTTTTTCCTGTTATTTACTGTGAAGACCAGATCAAGGTTCTGGAGGTAAATCTCACAAATTATGGAGACCACCCTATAATTAGGACTTCCCAGAGTCTTAAACTCTCAGACTTGTCCACATTGACTGTGTGGAAGATTTTCACTTATGTCATCTTCAAAACACAGTTCTATTTCAGAAGATTCTATGACATGATAGGAGATAAAACATCAAGATTGGACACAGAGCAATTCCAAATCCCACTTTGATAAACACATCAACAATGTGACTGTAAAAAAGACTGTTCTAGATGAGATATTTGAAAACTGATTAAGAAAAGAGAAATAAGCTCCTGAGGGAGGATTCTAATCCACAAAGGAAAATCTGTAATTTAAAAAAATTCTTGATCTGGGCGCCTGGGTGGCTCAGTTGGTTAAGCAACTGCCTTCGGCTCAGGTCATGATCCTGGAGTCCCTGGATCGAGTCCCGCATCGGGCTCCCTGCTCGGCAGGGAATCTGCTTCTCCCTCTGACCCTCCTCCCTCTCATGCTCTCTGTCTCTCATTCTCTCTCTCTCAAATAAATAAATCTTTTAAAAAAAAAATTAAAAAAATTCTTGATCTGAGCTCTCTAGATAGGATTCAGGAGATCGTATAATCTCTTTAAATCTTAAGCAAAATATAGCAAATATTAACATTTTCCAAAGGGGAAGTATCCTTAATGTCCATCAGATATACAAATGGGCCTGCACTGCAGATAAACAATAAGCAAACAAAATTCCTATTGCTATAAGAAAAAAAATAAGAGAAATGCTATAGCAAGACAAAATCTAAGATGAAGTTTCTTCCCTTTTATGATTGTACATTTTATTAATCATATATACAGATCTGTGGATTTGTATGAGGTAAGAAGGATAATGGTATCATTTTTACAGATACTTAGCGCTTTGACTACAATGGGACTCCCTGAATCTCAAAAGTATATCTCCTAAACATCACAAGCTCATTGTAGTAAGTTTATTGCTAGATCTCAAATTTTGTTTTTTTGTTGTCCCGGATATGATTATTACTATTCTGGAATAACGCAAAAACTTGAGTTGTTATTCGTGGCAATTTTAAGATCTAAGTTTATTATGCTATTTTTCATACAAATATGCAAAAATAAAATATAATTGCTACTGATTCAAAGTTATTCCTATGCAAAAATTCATGTTTATTGAAAATTATAATGCAAATTTAAGTTATGCAGTTCTGCATTGTGCTTCTTTAGTAAGTGCTTTTTTTGTTGTTGTTTTTAGCTATAAATGTCTACATAAATTAGAATAATTTCTCTATATTTTATCCATAAATGCCTCCATAAAGTGTGACTAATGTTTTTAATGTGAGATTATAATGTTAGTAAAAAAGGGAATCCCAGCAAATCCTTGTGAAAGTAAGGAAAATAACTGCCAGAGCTTTTTCGTATTGTCTGAATAACACTTCTGATTCCCTGGCAATGCATTTCCAAGTTATATGAAGTTACTTCTGTCTGTTCAGAGTACTTAACATTTTTTTACCAGACTTTGTCTTCTAATCCTTTTATTGAATCTTTTGTGTCCTTTCCTCATCCTGTCCTTGAATTCTCACAATGGTTTCAAACTCTTGGCAGAAGAACTCTAAAGTTGTTTATAGGCTTGTATCTTCACTGAAATTACAAAGCAGCTCTCAGCCCAGAGATGCAACACAGAGAGGAACTGTCCAGAATGAAAAAGTAAATGCCCAAATCAGAAATTAGTGCAAGACATTAATTTTACCTAATCTAGCATCTTTGGAAAGTGGCTGTTTGATTAATTTTATTTATAAGAGTTCAGAGCCTACATTTCTTGACCCGATGAGGTGTATGTGCCGATTTTGGGAAAACCCAGCTTATCTCTGCAAAAAGACAGCCAGTCCAATAGAAATGAAACTGCTAAGTTAAATCACAAATGGTAAGCAGGACTCAAAGTGGCCATGTTGCCACTTGCATATTGGTGCATTCAAACACAGGTTGGGCTTTTCTGGCACTAACAGAATGAATTGCCATTTCTGATTTCTATTCAGACGGATGAAATAAATACTTGATTTTGAGTTCAGATATAGCATATGTATGACTCATGTCAACACATGAACTAAACTGAACTTTCCTTTCTCCATGAGCCTCCAAAGTTTTCTTTGGCAATCCCTAATTCAGATGGTGATGTTCTTAAGTCATTTGGGTCAGAAAATATGAATTACTTTCTGCTTCCCTTTCTCCCTATGACCTCATTTTGAAAAAATTACCAAATATCATTTCTTTATTTGTTTACTATGTCACATACCCACGCTCTTTGGGTCCCTTCATTGGTGTTACCTTAATCCATATCTTACATCTCACAAGGACTCTTTTTTAAAGCTTTTTATCTGTTTTCCAGATTCCCAGGTTTAAAACTTCCTACTATATACTATACTTTACAGTCAAATAGATTGAATTAAGATACATACCTAGTAATAGTATCACTCCAGTAAAAGCACTTGATCTAGCCACCTGTCCATTTCTTCAGTTTCTGAGGACAAATAACACAAATGAATAAACAAAAATCTGTAGTTCATCTATGTACCACACACTGTTTGGATTCTAGGAGTTAAAAAAGTGAAAACAGCCTGGCCAGCCCTCAAGAAGTCTACATTGTAATAGCTTTCTGTTGTGAATGGCCTCCGTCCTTATCACAGCCTAAAAGATTCTGAAGATTCTCCATGATCTGCTTCTTTCTCCCTCCTTGAGGATAATCTTTAGACTCATTGCAGTAATGATTTAATTATACTTCCAGGAATTTACATTGGCATTTTGCTCATTCGTTTTTGAATAAATTATTCTTTCCATCCCAAATGCCCTTCCCCTATTCTTGATCATTAGTTCTTCATAATGCATACTTTGTAAAGAGTTTTTGGACCTCATCTGTCCCTAACACAGAATTCCTCTATACAACTTTTTTTCTTAGACATATTTTTTATTGTATTTGGCAAATTGTTGTTATTCGTCCTTTCTTATAGCTACCTCCCCTAATATATAGTGAGAAACTAATTTTATTAGGGGAAATCCTGTCTTATATTTGGCTTATATTTTGGCATTTACCAAAGTGCCTAGGATATTGTGCATAGTTGAAATATATGAATGAACTTATTTTTAAACTGAGATATTGTTCCAGCTTCCTATTCCATTCCATTTAATTGTGCTCAGTTTACCAAATACTTATGGAGAGTGTCTGATATGCTCAAAAGTGTATTAATTTGTTCATTGTAGCAAAGGCAGATAGCAGTGCAGATGGTTCTTCCTTTCTAGTACTTTCTCTTATGGCCAGAGAGGGCATGCTGAAAATTCTAGTAAATTAGGATTTCACAGAATTTTAAACTTCTTGGAGACATTCTACTGTATGGGAAAGTTTTCTTTGGAAAAAACAAAAGATATCATATAACATTTAAATATATTTTATTTATTATTCTTAAAATCTGGCATCATGGCAAGAAATTATAAAAACTTAATAAGATCAATATTTAAATATCAATATCACATCTACTAAAATTGAAGGAGGTAGTCACAGAATTCTTGGGAAATTCTGTTAATTCAAAACCTATGCACGCATAAGAACCATGGCAGCAAAATTACTTTTCTCAACCTTGTATATAAAACTTTGGGGTTATGTGCCTTGATTTTCAGTATCCAGGTTTCCCAGGCCAATATGGTATGTGCTGAATGTTCAGAGTATCTATATCCACTCTCAGCTCTTCCTACATAGAGCCACTGTTTCTTCTTTGTATCATTTCTGGGCCTGCCCTCTGGTGGTTCTGGGTTTTTTTGCTTCCAGTATCCAGGAACCACATACCATGCAGATGATTATGTCAACATAGTTTCCTCTCCACAAAGGACATACTTGAGGCTTTTCAGGCTCTCTGACATCCCCAGAAGAATGGAGACTATTCTTACGAGGGTTCACGTTCTTGTTGTTATGCTCCATTGGCCCTCCAAAGACATATATACCCACTCTGTTATCCAACTTCATAGCACTCTATATTTCTTTCCTCTATTATTGGACTAGTAACATTTATTTCTTTCAAATATTACATGGATTTCTTCCAGGGCCCTATTGCATATGCCTGAGAAAGGATGATTGCTATTTGGAGACAATATTATTGCTAACCAGAGAGTTAAAGATCTCTCCTTTTTTAACCTCCAAATTTATTCCACATTTTGTGACAGACAAATTAGATTTTAGCCCCAATGGCAGAACTCCTCTTGGGAATAGTGTAGTGTCTAGCAGATTTTAAATGTCAATGGAAAGTTCACCAGAATACTCTCAAACATGTTTCTTTAAGCACTGAATTTGGACAAAAGGTAAAGTCAATGTCAAAAGTCTTTTTTCACAGACTTCATTCAAAACTGGGGCAGGAATGTAGAATATGGAAAGAAATAGAGGAGACTGGTGGGCAAGGGATGCTTAAAGCATTTTTGCATGAGCACTTGGTAGTATGAGTCCTTGGCTCTTCACTTGAAGGACCCCTCACTTGCACATCAATAATAGATTGAGCAGTGCTGGATTTTAGGACAAATTTTTATTCAGCTCACTGAAAATGGGGCTGCAAGCCAACTGAAACTAAAAGATGCTTTTTCTAAATCCAAGAATTTTCTGTATTTCCAAGGAAGTAAAATAGCCTGAACATAGAGATACTACAAACTAATATTCTAAATGTCTTCGAAATAAACAAAAGTCTCCCTAAGAAACACTATTAAAATATATGTCATTAGCAGACTGGGCCTGAAGGAAAGGTGGTGGGAAGGAGGGTTGCCTCCTGGCTTTCAGATAATTTATATAGATGTTAGCCTAAAAAAACAAAACAAAATAAAACAAAATTACAATTATTATTTGCCTGTTAAATATCTATTTCATAATCAGACTGAAGATGTTGGGCAAAAAAATACTGCTCCAGGGCATACATAACCATCAAAACAGTGATCATAGCAATTTTTACCTTGCTGGATCTCTCACTATCTAGTCAGTTAATTGTAACTAATATGACCATGTATTCTAATTTAGCCATAACAGTGCCAGTTTATAACAGTTGTCCTGGAACAATAGGTCTTCTTTCTCTTTCAAAAGTGTTACAGTTTGGGGGTGCCTGGGTAACTCAGTCAGTTAAGCTTCTGCTTAACTCTTGATTTCAGCTCAGGTCATGATCTCAGTGTTGTGAGATCGAGCCCCATGTCAGACTTGGGCTCAACATGGAGTCTGCTTGAGATTCTCTCCCTCTCCCTCTGCCTGTCCCTGGCTTGTGCGCACGCTCAAAAAAAAAAAAAAAAAAAAGTGTCAGGTTGCCAGGGTGGCTCAATCGGTTAAGTGTCTACCTTCTGCTCAGGTCATGATCTCAGGGTCCTGGGATCGAGCCCCACATCAGGCTCTCTGCTCAGTGGGGAATCTGCTTCTCCCTCTCCCTCTTCCTCTGCCCCTCCACCAGCTTGTGCTCTTTCGCTCTCTCTTTCTCTCTCAAATAAATAAACAAATAAATAAATAAAATCTTTTTAAAAAATGTCACGGATTAGACAATAACGCTACGATCCCTCTAGTTATGATAGATATCCAGGCTTATTTACTATTTTCAAACACAAGGCATTGGCCAACGTCCCATGATTTTCATTGGCATGTCAATGTTAAACTTTTATGGGCATGTGAAGGACAACTCCAAGATTAGAGGAAATGCATATCCGAGCTTTCTAATATATAATAATTATAATATCTAGCACTTTCTGTGTTTTTTTAATAAGCCAGAGATCAACTATTCAACAAACATTTTCTTATGTTTTGCATAAGGAGATTATATGGTGGGTCCTGAAGGCACAATGATTTAGGCAGAGAACCTCCCCTGGAGCAATATTTCTGATGGAGGAGACTGATGAAGAAGTAAGCAATTACCCACAGTATCATTGTTATGATTAAAGTCTGCACAAGTTGCTTGCAATTGGAATGTACAGAAGAGGAACCTATTGTAATATGAAAAGTTAAGAACTATAAGAACGGCTTCCCAAGGGAAACAACTGAGAGGAAAAGATAAGAATAAGTAGGCTCATAAAGAAGAAAGGAGCCAGGAAAGACATTCCAGGCAAATGGATTTGCCAATAAAAGGCACAGAGATGGGGCACTGGGTGGCTCAGTCGTTAAGCGTCTGCCTTCGGCTCGGGTCATGATCCCAGGGTCCTGGGATCGAGCCCCACGTCAGGCTCCCTGCTCCGTGGGAAGCCTGCTTCTCCCTCTCCCACTCCCCCTGCTTATATTCCCTCTCTTGCTGTCTCTCTGTGGCAAATAAAATCTTTAAAAAAAAAAGGCACAGAGATGAGTAAGAACTACAAGAAGAGCTTATCTTGAGTGGTTAGAAAGAGAGCAGAAGAGGTAGGCAAAGTGCTCATCATGAACCCTGGATTAATGAGTTCCTTTGATTATAAACAACAGCAAGGACTCTCTTATTTATGCAAAAGCAACAACAACAAAGCTAATTGGAACCATCTGCTACATCTCTTAGAATCAACATAAAAGACCTAATCCTCAGGAAAATTTTGAGATAGATGAGAGGATTTAACCAGAAGTGAGCAGTGACCAGATCTGGATTCAATCACTCCAACCTTGTTCTACTCATTTCTCTCTCAAAATGTAAATGCCCAGAAAGTAAAGAGCAGTTTGACAAGTGTGAGTCTTATGTCCAACGTAGTGTCTGCCCCCACAGGATGTTGCACTCATCATGGGAGAAACAATTACAAAAGAAAAATCGAGGTACTGGTTACTAGGTAAGTGGGGATTGATATTAGTCTGGTGAAAACAGCAGATTCCCTTCTTGGGGATACAACATAAAATTTGATTTGATATCTCATAGGATTTGCATCCCAACAAGACAGACTGCTTTACAAAAGGGGCAAATCATAGAGAAAAATCAAAGCACTGTTACCCAGTAGGGGAGAACTAATGTTGATCCTATGAAAACAGCAGATTCCCTCCTTTGTGGATTCACTACAAAGTTTGGATTTCTATCCCATAGGATTTAAGACATAAAGGGGACACATGGAAACTTTGTGCTTTAGAAAAGTATCTGTGATAGCATAGTAGAAATGGTTTGTGAACTGTCAAGACTCAAGCAAGGACAAATGAAGAAAGAAAGAAATGAGGTTTCCTTAAAATAGAAGTACAGTATATGAAAATGTATTCTCATAGATGACATCCATTTCCTAATACATAGAAGCTATCGTTAAGGAATGAATTTCTTGAGATAAAATATATAAATATGAATGGGTGAATGGATGGATAGATATAAACATACAGGTTGTATACACATATAACCCCTATATTATACACCCACCCACACTCCATTTCATTATTATGAGCCCTAGTAATCTGACATCATGAACAACTTTTCAAGTTTCACATTTTGATTGATAAAAATAGAAGACAGAGCTGACACAGTAGGCAATGCGATAAAATAGTACCAAAAAGTGGTTTTAAAGAAAATAATTTAGATATCTATTGATCACACTAGAACTGCATTCAAAAAAAAATGTGAACTGAGAAGCAAAAAGATATGAAATGCAATCAAGATAAAATTTAAAGTTATTGGGGTTATAATAGTGAGTCACATATACTATACTGCCTCATTATTAATAGAAAAACTAAAACTGCCAACTGTCCATATTTTTAAAAAAGAGAAATCCCATTTTGATAAGTCATTTTATAAAAAGAAACAATTTTTCACTGCCTCCTAAAAAGGCAAATAACTTCAAGTTCTTACAAAATACAGACTGATAGTCTTACAGAGTTGAGCAAAACATTCTTCCTGGTTGTTTAATCTAATTGTATATGCATTTAAAATGAATTTTAACACCTATTCCCTATATTTCTCCTTTGCTCATGACACCGCTTTAAACATACACCCATTACTTTTATCTCTTAATGCCATTTTGAGGTAAGGGTAATTAGGATTACAGTGAGTAATAAAAAAAAAAGCAAAGATCTCTGAAATTTAGTATTAATTAATGTATGAAACCTATTTCAATAGCCAAATGACTTATAATTGAATATTATTTAGTAAACTTTCTGAAGTTACTACTAATTTTTGTGGCTGTTTCATCATTTCTTTCTCTCTCTCTCTCTCTCTCTCTATGTATATATATATATATATATATAGTGGTCTTTTTCTTAAACGTTCCTGCTTATAAACCTGATGTGCTCATAGAGATCAGTTAACAAGTTACACTTGAATAATTCATAAAGTTATTTTGAATAAGCAAATAGGATGGAGGAGGAAAGGAGGGGTGAGGGGGAAAAGTCCTAAGCATGAAAAGCATTTCCTTTGTTTGTATAACACATAGTATACTCATGCATATAAATACGCCATGTTCAGGAATTACTCCATATATATATATATATATGTTGTTTTTTTCACTTTAGACTCCACATCTTGACTACAATAGTCATGTGGTATCCATTTAGTTTATATTCTAATCTAAAAAAAAAAAATCCATGGATCTATAAAACTGCAATAAAAGTTGAGAATCCTCATTTATAAAATGAGAACTAGGTCTATATTGCTCTGCAGTTATTAAAAAGCATAATTGAATGGAATAAACTGCAAAAATGTTTATCTGGATGTTGTGATGGGAGTGGTCTCTATTTTGAATTGCTCCTGCTGCTTCTCCTCCTGTTGTCTCTTTTTAGTCACATATGATGACTGGTCCAGATTTCCCTAATTTTAGTCCTTCAGTTCTTCCTACATGTAGATATTAAAGGTTTTTCATCTTCAACCTGCAATTTCTTAAAGTTTGTTCTTAAAAACTGCTCTTAACTTTATTGCTAAAGGATATTTTCTCTCTTTACAACAAAGAATGTCTGTTCGTACAATGTCTGTTGCTGTTTACTTTTGATATAATGTTATAAACACAATTTTACTTTTCCTTGTTACCAGTAGGATAATTCCTATCCTACCTCCTGGAATTATATCTACTCGTGTTGGGTGAAGATTTCATAAGCTTCCTTTAGTAATAGGTAAATCAATAGGTATTTAATAATACTCTAATACTTTAATAAGCTTCCCTGGGGGCTGTATAGCCAGAGCTGCAGAAAATGGTAAGTAGGACATAGTATGGTCAATTTGAGATTAAGTTAAATTGTTCTATATAAGAAAGGAGAGATTTTAGTGGTTGACAATTTGATGGAAAGTAGAGAAAGTCTCTGCTTTTAGAGACCCTTGATATAATTTTTAGAAAGAAGCCGGATTTCCAGTGTGTGTGTGCATGTGTGTGTTTAGGAATTAAATCTTATGTGCTGTTCAATGCAAACTACCTAAGTTTTCTCTATGATACACTTTGGTAGAAACCACGTAGCTCACAAACTGGCTTGGAAAGAAGTTTGCATTTGGGGATAATCCAAGAACACCGTGGTTGCACTTCAGAGTTAGAATAGGGCAAAAATAGCAGCTGCCTTTCGGTGACTACTTAAGGTCACAACTAAAATCCACAAGTGAAGATGCAGCACTTAACAGCCTCACTACAGCGGATGAGGATACATTTAAATCTCAGCTGGGAGTGTGGTTTGAACAGTGGTCCATTATATTTGATTTCAATGTCATAAGAAAGTTAAGGAAGAAACTGAATTGGCATATTCCTGCTTTGGGGGCTGAAGGGAGTACACCGTTTAAGACATGATGTTTGCGGAACATTCTGTGAGCTAACTTGGTCATAGCCACAAAGCTCTGACAGTCTCAGGCTGGAAACTGCTCTTCAACTCTTCTTTGAAAGACTCAAATTTTCTGAAGATTTTGAGTATTCTTCTCAAAAGGCAGTTATGCATTGGTGGATTCTAAGACCTATGCTTTCTTTATCTGCTAAAACAGACTTGTGTGGTTAGCCTTTAAGATTGTGGAGCCAATGATTGAAACTATGTGCTATAACAAAAAAGTAAAAAAAGGAAATGTGCCAGAGATTAGAGAGAAGGACCAAGTTGTGCTGAGAACTTGCCACTGCGTGAGAAAGGTGTCAGGTGTCAGAGGGGGATGCAATGACATTTGACACATTTTTTCAAGGATCACCATTAGGATTATCTATGTTCTCAAATCCACAAATGTGTCTGTCACTGTGGCTGACAGCACTTGAATGTGTTTTCAGTAATGAGGACCGTTGTAGGAAGTTGTATGTCAGGTTTCCTACCAGACATCAGCATCAAGGAGAAAAGACCTGCACATATATGTTAAGTCCTGGGAGATTTTTTACAGGGAGAACTATGATAGGCAAAATGAGGGCAGGATGTGGAAAATGAGGGCAGGCTGCACAAGCCTCTCCAACACTGATGCATAACAAAGTCTTTCTGGAGAAACCTAGATTTTCCCACGTCAGGACTACTGAGCCCTCACATTCTTAGTGTTAGTAGAGCTATTTTGGAGGCTCAAAAGTAGAAGGCGACATTGGCTACTCTCAGCAAAACCGAGTAGAAAAGTTTGGACTGGATATATCATTTCATATTAGAGAGCTAGTGAGGTTGTTTTCTACCCAAGTAAGAGCCTATCAACTCAGGGCAGTCAGCTTCCCCACCTCTAATTCGAAGGCTAGCAACCTCGGGGTCATGCAAAGCCTAAGATCACAGATTCACTTTTGGAGTGAATAACTTTGTCCCAAATATGTCTGGAAGTTACACCTACTGATAAATAAACCTATAAAAGGCTTCAGGGGCATCTGAGAGATTCCAAAAAAAAATATATGTCAAAGAAATATCCAGCACTCTGTTTTTTCCAACATGGAGATGAGCATCTTATGATAGATTTCACTGTGAGGGGATCTTTGTCCTGATTTCCCAGTGAGGGAATAACTAAGAGTAGAAGTGCTGGATGCTGAATTACCCTGGCTTCATGAGTTGTGGAAAAGGGAGCACAGAGGAGGGCAGTAGATGAGCTCCTTTTCTCCCTTTCAGAAGTCAGAGGTGCAATGCACTCTGGAGACAATGTTGTATCTCTCTTTTTGAGTCAGGCACATAGGGGCAAACCCTATTTCTTATTTGAGGGACCTATGGAAGAAAACAAGGCTGCAAATTTCTCCAGCTCACCGAGGCAACTTTGCATTTTAATGTTGTTGAGTCTAGCCATCAAGAGTTATTCTTTAAGTTCCAAGGAAAACCTTGAAGCCTTCACTGACACAGAAGAGCTGCACCCTGCTATGAAGGGATTGAGAAAGCACTCCAAAAGGAGGAACAAGGAATTTATCAGTATTTAAATAAGGGAAGTGAGGTAAGTAATGTGGCCTCCATAGGGTTAGCTCAATGATGAGTTATGCCCCAGTTTATAAAATAAGGAGTGAAGAAAGAGGGCTGGGAGGCAGAAAGTCTGGACAGGGGTAAAAGGAATTGTTGTTTTGAGTCTTCTCATTAGCATCATCTTAGAGACACTGAGGTAGATTTTGCAAGAGGTAAAAATATTTGCTCAATGAAAGTCAGAACAGTATGGTTAAAACTCCCATTAAAAAAAAAATCAGCATATAGGAGAATCTACCATCCCTCTAGCTGTGGACACTGGGTGCAAGCCCAGAACTCTCCCCAGACCCTGATAGTGTTAATGGCTGGCAGCTCATAGCTTAGTAACTCCTCAGGGTGGTTGCCCTTGGCTGAAGAAATCTTCATCCAAAGCCACAACCCCCATCATGGGGCAGCCACATCCAAGACTGGTCTATGTGAGAGGTATAAAGGCTCAGCAGCTTTATACCAATTCAGGAAGGACTGTGCTAGGTCCAGAGTTCCTTTTGAAACAGGCTGAACCCTTTGTTGTGAATGCATCTGAGCTCACCTTCTACCTCTTGCTACTCCTGCTTTTTTCACTCCTTGCAAATGTTGATCCCAAACGCATTCTCCAGTAAACTTCCTACACAAAAATCTACTTCTTATAAACTCTTCTTCCTAGGAAACCTGAAGTCTAACATATACCTCTGGAAGAAGCTGGCCTGTGTGTCTGCTAGTGAATATACTCTGAAGACTTGAAGTAAGATCTAAATTACTCCAAAGAGATAGGAAAGAGATATTAGAGGCTGTATCAAAAAGAGGCAGACCTTTTCTTAAACAGTAAGAAGAAAAACTTAAGATTTATTTATTTATTTTTAAAGACAGAGAGAGAGAGAGAGGGAGAGAGAGAATAAGGGGGGGGGCAGAGGGAGAGGAGAGAGAGGATGTCAAGCAGACTTCCCGCTGAGCACAGAGATCCATCTCATGTATGACCCACGAGATCAAGAGTTGGTTGCTTAACCGACTGAGCCATTCAGGCTTCCCAGTAAGAAGAAAAGCTTAAAAGAGATACCTAATTTAAATTTTGAAGGAGACCTTTCCTTAGTCTTTCTTATTTTTGCTTAAAACACTATTGTTAAATTGATCCCTTGTTGAGAAGATTCTATTTGGTAGAAATCTAAAGATCTGAGACCTGTTTCAAGGTCAGTATACAGACAAAAGAGAAGCTCTACAGGGGGGCACAGCCAAATCTTGAAAACACAGAAAAAACTCTCCATTTCTCTCGATGCTGAGCATCTGTCCACAGTTTATGTAAGGGATGAGCTCTGGTGGCATTCATAAGTAAAAGGAATATTGAAGTGTGCTTCATTTGGCTGTAAATATAATTTCTCTATTTGGATATGAACTGAAAATTAACCTGTCTCCTTTTCTCCTTCATAACTTGACCACTGAGAAAAATCATTAAAATGTTGATATTTCTTTAGAAATACCATAGGACAGAGAACACAGAACATGTATTAATTTTACAGGAATCAGAGGTACCTGTTTCCAACTATGTCATTCCTGTTGACTATCCACTCCAAAATCAATTTTATAATTCCTTTTATACCTCTTGGGCTGAAGCCTGCAAACCACATTTCTGAGACTCTCTTGCTTTCTGTCTTCTTCAATTTTCCCTAATGCACAATTAATGGGAGTTTGGAAGCACAGAAGGAAAGGAGAAGCCAGTTATTTTCTGTGTTCAGCAGTATCTTCCATCATCATGGCCCTTCCAGCACTTTCTAACGTCTTTGTAATCAATACCCTGAGATAAACCCCTTTCTGTTTGAAATATCTTGAAATATCTAGAGGGGTTTCTACATTTTTTTTAAACTGGATACTAAGTATGTAGAGAGAACAGAACGATTATTTATAATGTTAACTGTCTTTCAAGAAGACATTTTGCTCTACTAATAGACCTTGACTTTTCATGACATTATTTGAAGTTTCCAATTTACTGACCTCAAAGAAGTCACTTAACTTTTCTGAGCTCTTGTTTCCTTAGATGGAAAATAAAGGGCTTGAAGTTCATAGACTTTAAGGTAATTTTTAACTTTGAATTTTATGAACCTAAACAAAGAACTATTAGATCTTCATTAATCCTTAAAGTTTTCTATTTTTAAAGATGAGACTCAAGAACCAATGGTGGAAAGGTCAGAGTGATGAACTTACAGTATTATTATTTGGGAGATGCTTGATACTATTTGCATGTGCACCAGCAATGTATCACACCACGAGCAGCAGGGAGTCCAGCAATGTACTATGTTTCAAGGATAACATAAAGTACTTTACAAATTCTATCATAAGAGATCGTCCACTTGTTTGTCACACAAAGTAAAATGTAAGCTTTGCATTTTTTCCTGAAAATCTAAAGCTGACAGAGTATACTGCTATTATTCTAAGGCATTCTGAAGAGGCAGCTAATCTTCTAATGATTCATTTGTCATAGTCAGTAACTGATGTAACTGATAATCAAGATATGGATATATGTCTTTTCATAGAAAAGAACCTGCTATGTGAATGCTAAGAGCTTGGATATTAATATCGCAAAAAATGTAATTTAAAGACATAACAAAATGTGGCTTCAATCTGCAATTTGTTCCACATAGGTGTGTTTTAGAGTCATAGAAATTGTTGTGATCATGCTCAAGTCATATATCTGGTAAGAAATATGTTTCAGCATCATAAATAATAAGGCTTCACCCTCATCAGCTATCTTTTGTCCAAACTGTAATCATGCAAAATTACTGGCAGTGAGAGCTTTTGTTACTGGCATTCACAGAGTGATTTATAATGCTGAAAGGCCTTTGCCATTTTCCTAATTGACGCTCTAAGTCAGGATTGCATTTGGATCTATCATTGTCACTTGCTTGTCACCCAGAGTCAAACATAAGCTGCGCATTTTAAATATTATTGCTGTATATGCTCTTTCTTGTGTTTCAGCAAAGCAATAAGCACATGTTAGGATTCACCACATGTCATGACAATGGTTTAATGCCTTCAAATTTGTTTCAGAATATGAGTGAATTATTTTGGAACTAAGCAAAACATTCTTAAAGAGAGGAAGTTTTTTTACCTTAAATTGAGGGGCGCCTGGGTGGCTCAGATGGTTAAGCGTCTGCCTTCGGCTCGGGTCATGATCCCAGGGTCCCGGGATCGAGCCCCACATCGGGCTCCCTGCTCAGCGGGAAGCCTGCTTCTCCCTCTCCCACTCCCCCTGCTTGTGTCCCCTCTCTCTCTGTCTCTCTCTCTCTGTCAAATAAATAAATAAAATCTTTAAAAAAAAAAATAAATTGATCTTTGGTTTATTTTGGAAGCTAGCCATTAATCCATGCTAATTCCTTTTTAAACCACATGATATGAAATGTGAAATTAAGAATGTTTATAAAATATGAGATTTATAATAGCTGTTTCTTCAAATATTATGCACTATTAAACAACCTCTACTAACTACAGATGAGATTATTCCAAAATAATATGCACACTTCAATTGTCATATATAATGATGCATCTAAAATAATGCAAATTATATTAGAACGTGAGCGCATGCATAAAACACATGCTAAGCATGGAATTGTAGTACTTAAGCATCACAAACTCCCATGTTTATCTTCCCACTAATTATAGATTCTAAAAAATGATTTTAACTAAGCCATAATGAAATATTCTGTTATCTCAGATACCTTGCAGGCAAAATAAGGAAACATATTTATATCTCAGTGTATTATCTATTATTGCCTAGCAAATTACCCCAAAACTTCATAGCTTAAGACAACAGTTTTTGTGAATCAGGAATCCAGGCTTGGTTTACTTGAATCTTTTATTCTGGGGCTGCAAAGTGTTCCTGAACTATAGTCATCTTAAGTTTTGACTAGGGAAAGATCGCCTTCCAAGTTCACATAGTTGTTGGCAGGACACAGTTCCTCACAAATTATTGGACCGAGGGCCTCAGTTTTTTTGTCACCTGAGGTTCTCCAAAACACAGCTCATTACTTCAAAGCATTCAAACCAAGACGGCAATAAAGAAATTCAACTAGCAAGACAGAAATCACAATGTTTTGTAGCCTAGTTATGGAAATGACAACCTTTTAGTGTTGCTGTATTCTATTGGTTAGAAGCAGTTCCTCAAAGGGAAGAGATTATCCAAGGCCATAAATACCAGAAGGTGGAGATTAGTAGGGGCATCTTAGAGGCTACCTATCACAGTCCTCTATGAATCAGAATCCATATAACCATATAAAACATACAATTTTTAAGCAATACCTTCTTCTCCTTTCTTAAAAATATACTTTCCCTAAGTAACACCTCTTTATCCGCATGTCTCAGAGCTAAATCCAGAAAGGCAGTGCAAAAATGATTCCTCTTCCATTAGAAATTGAAGTATATTTTAAGGAAAAACTATTTTATCACACCAAAGATAAAATAAGCCTCCGAACAAGTAACCAAAACTGTTAAATAGTGGTAAACAATACACATTTTTACTGGACATATTCTGAAGTTTTTTCTCACTCAATATAGTAGATAAGGGAAAACTGAACCTTAATCCCCAATATCCATGATTCAATTTCTGATAATAAAATTACATAACTTTAAAAGTATACATACATTTTCGAGTAAATAAAACATTAATTAGTACACTTCACTAAGAAAACAAATTGTATATTTCAATCTTTTAGTTTATATAAGCAATAGATCACAAATGGATCAATTACAATTATTAACAGTGAATAAAATACTGAAGATGATGTGTGCAAACTATATGTAGACAAAATCTTTTGAAATATGAAGCTTCCCATTGTACAAAATAGCTGATAAAACCCACTCAATGTTAAAAAAAAATGTAAGAACAAAAAATATTAAGTAACAGGTAATGAGTCATTTGTTTTTGTTAATTTGTGTTAGCATATACAGGTTAAAGCCACAGTTATTTGGAGAAATTTCATTAACACGTGTTGTCTGTGAATCTCCTCTATAGAGCGTCACAATCTATGTTCAGATCTTGTCATTCCTAGAGCAACAACAACAACAACAAAAAGCCAGTGCAAAAAGAAGAAACAGGTGAAAGAGCATGAAAGAAAAAGCTAGTCAAAGAGAATGGTCCTCCAGTCCTCATTTTCCTCCTGCTACATTTTTAAAGCCCTAACTTTTCTCTGCACTTAGCCAAACTCATTCTGGAAGTTTGTAGATTACCAGACTCATGAAATAATGAACTTGTTTTCTTCAACATCAGCTAAAACATATACACTGTTAATGTGAAAAGATACACTATTTCCTATTATAAAAATTATTTCTGTAACATGAAAAAGATACAGAATATCTTTATGTTTGTTTACAATGTAAATGGAATTTTTGTTGCCTAAAAACTGAACAAAGGATTTTGCTACTTAATTTTCATTCTCTATTTGTTCCCTTTGAGGCTTTTCCCTTTGGAGATTTAAGATCAACTTTTTCCCTGTATTTTATCTCATAAGTTGGAATTCTATTATATATTCATATTTTTTCAGTTTGTATCATCAGTTACAGGGTCCAGTGAAACAAGCCTTCTTCGTCATCCTCTTCTGCTGGTTCCTTTATTTTACTTTCCAGGAGAAGAACAGCCCTTTACCGATCAAGTTCAAGGACATAGATTAGGGTCCAAAACTTACGGGATGGTGGTTCCTGTTTGACCTTCCTCTTCTCTGAGACATAAACAAGACCGGGGGCTATTGCTAATTAATGAAAGCGCAATCATCTATCTGTCTTTGTGGCACATATTCACTCCCTCTGCTCATTCTTCCTCCCATGTCCGGGACAGCTGGCCTGCACTTCTGCTCAGGAGATGCCTAGGCAAGAATGCTTGGGCAAGAGCTCTGGGCATGAAGGGGTTCTCTCTGCCTTCCTGGGTCTCTTGTGCTTTGTTTTACAGTCTTTCTTTCCTACTGAAGCCAGACAACCCATGTTATTTTAGGTCGTGAGCTTAGAGAAATAGCTAACCTAAATCAAACCATTCAGTTCTGGGCTCTGGCTTATTTCTAACATCGATAAAAAGAGTTCTCCATGTAGTCCAATTTACCCAATTTACCTACGTAGCTGTGCCATGTTTGTTGGCCTGGCACACTGTTCTTCATGAGAATAGCTCTTCGACCCCCAGAAGTAGGTGCTTTTTAAAGGACAAGATTGTAGACTCCTGATTTCTCTCTCTCTCCCCCTCCATTTCTCTTTCTCTCTCCCTTTTATAAATATATATGACATATTTATATAAATCTGTGATATATCTTATAAATAGATAATATATTTTCATAAACAGTATATACTTTAATAAATGTAAATATACATATGTAATATGTAAATATGTGTATACATGTATATATAAATAAATATAGTATATAGACACATAAATTTGAAATAGATATAGTCCTTTAAGCAAAATCTTACAAAAATGTTCAAGAAATCTAGAAGTGTGAATAGTAAGAGAGAAGAGTCACATTGGTAAGCATCACAATATTAAAACATCCAATGATGTACAGGTAAAATGTCATGTCTATTTTAATAAAAAGTGAACCGAAAGGAAGTTGTAAAATGATAATTGTTCTTGTATGCTGGCCATACAAAAATAGACTGGGAAGATCATTACCCTTAAGAAGAGGCCCCAGGACTCTGAGGATTACTAAACCTCGCACAGAAACTGGTGATGAAGAAAGCTCTAGAGGAAACATCTGACAATTGTGCCTTCACCTCAGGGCTGTACTTGGGTTCCTCACCATAAAACTTTTCCTGACACTTCTGTCAGAAAGAATTGAAACTCTCTTGACTTTCTTCTTGAACCATATTATAATTATTTATGTTTTTTCATTTAGTATTTATCTTAATAAACTTCTAGAATAAGGGCATCTTTAATTGTTGTTTCTTCCTCAGAAATAGTGTACAGATATTGATATAGTTGTTGCTTAATAAATGATGTTCTTTAGAAGAATCCATGATTATTCACACTTGCATGAATGAACAGATTCATCTGTTCAACACTACTTACTGAGTGCTTTCTATTGTCCTAAGCATTTGATATATATGACTGAATTAAATGTACAAGGATTCCTGCTTTCAAGGTGCTTACACTTCAGTAGGAAAGCTAGACAGTAAATAATAATCATAAAGAGTAAGTAAAATTAGGTTAAAATGTAGTAAGTTAAATAAAAAATAAAAGACAAACCAGGGCAATTCAAGGGCCATTAATGTCAATCAACAATGGGCAATGAAGAAGTTTTGCCATGTTTTAATAGCTGTCTAAATGTGACATATATAAAACTTCCCAGATTTTGGTTAAAATATATAAAACTTCCCAGATTTTGGTTACCTTAGAATCCACAGAAATGATAGCTAAAACAATGGTTTCAAACTAATGTGAATAATTTTAAATTAAAAAACTGAGGCAGGCTTCCAGAATATAAAGTTGTTTTTTTTTTTCATAAGAAAATTGTAGCAAGTGACTATTCTAAACTGTCCCCAAAATAGGAACCCAAGAACAGACTGCTGTGCTATTTCTCTACAAAAACTGACTACTATTATATCCACCAAACTCACATGCCAGCTGAGAAAATTTGTTAGTAGAAAAAAAAAATATTAGTGAATTTAATGCTTAGCAAGCACCATGGCAAAACATTTTTTTGTTTTCTTTAAAAATGTTTTAACTAAATGAGAAGGCAAAATGCAATAAATAGAGGAAACCTTAGAATTAAATTTAAGGTTATTACTCAAGACCTTGTTTGAAAATGTCATTTAGTACAAGCTTAACCAACTGCTTTTTACTGAAAGCCCTTTGATACAATTGAATGACTTTGCCTCTCCAATGCAACCATCAAGTGCTTAAATCAATGCTGGCGAAATCATTCTGTACAATACCACCTGGGTCACAGAAGATAGTTTTCCAATTGTAGAGCCATACATATTAGACACCATACAGAAAATATACACCAAGTGCCAAACATATGTCAAGAAACTCTGTCCCTGATAGGACGACTAAACAGAGCAAACAATGAACTTCAATTCCATATCACATTCTGAAAAGACTCACAAGAACACAGCAAATGGCAAACCGCTAAAGGGAATTTGGTGTGGGGAAGGAATCTTTGTCGCCTTACTGAATAATAGAAAACCAATAAAGGTTGAGTTACTGATGAGGTTGTAATTGTTGCATGATTTTGTATGTAAATATGCCGAAATATCTCTCAGCTTCCATAAAGCTGAATGTACAATGATGAAAGTATGTTAAAAGTTCATCTTATAATTTCATAGGAGAGTTCTAGACCAAAACTAAAATATCTAGGATGACTCTATCAAGACTTTTATCAACAAATAGCACAGTCTTAGATTGTACCTATCTTTGATAAGGAAATTCTTAGCTCTTTTTAGATGATCTCTAGGATCTCTGTGTCTTGTGAAATCTATGAGTGTACAATATAACTTTTATTTATGCATCTGCTGAACAAAGTACATACAGCAGTCATTCTAGGTGATAAGCATAAAAGACTTGTTAAGATGTCAAAAGATTATACTTTTCAAAGAACTCAAAGTCGGGTAAAGAAATTCATATCTATTTTCTATTGTCATAATGAGGTGCGTTTTAAACATTGATTCTAAGATAAAAGATGGATGATAGCACTTCTGTCTGAAGTGTGCTCTGAGGAGACTTCGATAACTACAGGATCCGGAAGAAGGAAAAAGACACATGGCTGCATTGTAGAATTTTGAATTTTCTATTTGCTTAAAATTTCAAATAAATAAACAGTTCTTAAACTGATGAATAAATAAATACCAATTAATTAAGCCAGATCCATTTTTAAGCTTGTTCTTGTATTTTTTATAACCTACAGATGATACACTATTATCTAACACTGTAGGAAGTGTCCAAGCATTTGAATGCTTGCTAATAATGTTTGTGCCTCTCTAATCGTACCACTGATTACAATATATAATGGTGATTTTTTTTAAAGTGGGGAAAATTGATTACTATATTTGCAGTGAATGAAAGAAAATGATTATGTGACAAAACAAAACCTTTTTTTTGAAATTATTATAAATAGGTTAAGAAAGAAAAGTAGAACAGATACAAAAACCTACTTTTATTGCATGCCACAAAAGCATTACGTAAATCTCCTGGGATCCAGAGGAATAGAAAATTAGAGTGTCTTTGCACTAGTTTCTTCATAACTTTGGTTTTAGTTTTGTGGGTGTAAGGTCAAATAGGTAAAAGTGATTTTATATGTAGATATAATTACACCTCAAGAAAGAATAAGAATAAAATGCAGTTTATGAATTTTTATTGAAATTGGTGTAAGCCAAATAATTTTTGGAAAGTTTGTGACATCTCTAAAACCATTCACTGATACAATGAAAGGAAATGAGAATCAGAAATTAAGTTGGGAGTGCATTACCCTTAATTATTTTATTACTCAATGTTCTTCACATTTATATGTATACTTAAAATGTTTGTATTAATATTTATTTTTAACATAATGTAAGAATTTCAAATATGTTGATGCAAAAAATTCAAAAGAATTATATTTAAATATGTTTATATGGATTCTCAGAATCTCAATCCAACATAAGCTATAATAATATATATGATATTCAAAATATGAATTATTTTCTTTTAAAAAGAGAAAAATAGATTAACAAAAAAAAATTATCTCGCTACTACAATCACTCATGTTCACGGACCTGGGAATGATATCATCACTGAACTTTTCAGAGCCATTACAAAGATTTAATTTATGTTCTGCAAAATACTGCCATTCTGAAAGTTCAGTGCAAGTGTTATTTACTGTATCAGAGCATAGAAAATCAACCAAGTACTGAAATTCCCTAATAATTGACATTTCATTTTACCTTTTTAGCTAAAATAACATATAGAGTTTATTTCTTTGAATTGATCATGCCAGGTGAGGCTAATCTTTACTTGATTCAACAACCCAGAGATAATAATGTGACATATCAGATCTTTTATTAATGAAAATATTGGCTTACTCTTTGGGGAATATGAGGCCATTGTACTCTTTCAAATAGTGTTCAATGTTAACTAAATGTTACTAAAAAATAACCAAAAAAAATAACATGGTCATTTATTTAGCAAAAATGTTCTTACCAACTATTCTTACTTCTGAGCAAAAATAAAGTTTTGAAAAATACTCAGCTTAATCATTAGCATCTCATTGTGATTATCTATAAAAAAAGAGAATTCAATTACTAAGACTGTATCCAGAACATTCGCCTGAAATTAATGTTTTATATATTAATCATGAGATTTGAGATTAAATATATTTTCTTTCAAATGATTTTACTTTTTTGTCAGAGGAATAAAAGATTCAAGATTCCAATATCTTTTCTTGTGTACTTAATCTCTGCATTTGGGGGCTCTTGCTAAACCCAAATATCGACCTGCAAGAGTATCTTGAGTGAAAACAAAAAATGGGAGGTGGTTGATCCTGGATAGCAGGATCAACCCGGGCACTTTTTGGCTGCAGCAGAAACTCTGCTTGCATTTGGTTCCCAGCCCTTGCTGTAGTACTGATGCCCATGGCAGACTTAAGACAGTGTTGGGCAGGTGCTGGCTATGGCAGATAGGATAGATGAACAGGTACCCTCACACCTCCTGGTTTTGAGGAACAGCCGGGGCGTAGCAACAGGCAACCCCAGAGGGCCAACACAGAGGAGAAATGGCAACTGCCATACGGTATCCAAGTTCCAGTCCATGGGCCAAATGCCAGAGATTGCCTCAGAATGTCCAGAATGATTTGGAGGAATTTGTGGAGTGGTAGAATCCCAATGAAGTAAATATGGGTGAATGTAGGCAAATTTTCCTGTGACTGATTTTGAAAGGGAGTTCTGTCATTTGCTAGTTGTGTAATCTTGGAAAAATACTGCTCTCTTGGCTTCAGTTTATTCATCTCTAAAATGTGAGTGATAATAATAACTATCTGGCAGGATTGTTCAGGGGATTAAATCAGTATATACACATATATGGATGTGTGCATATATACATGTAAATCATAAACACTATATAAATGTTAGTGGGTTTTTTTTTTTTTAGTATTATGTTATCTAATTTTACCCCCAGAATGCTGTGTCTTGGGAAGTATGAGTTATGTTATCAATAAAAAAAAATTTTATATCATGGCTGGTGAGGATCCCAGAGCAGAGAAAGCTAAAATAACAGAAAGTGAACAAAAAGTTGACAAGGCTAGTAATTGCTGTTCATATTTGAATTCCAAGCAAATAATACACATGGACAAGTAAGTGCACTGACTGACTGCTTATTTAAGACATACTTTAAAGTGAGTTCAGGTAGGCCGGTTTTGGAATGTGATAAATGAATTAAACGGTGTCAGTTTCAAACTGTTACCATTAGAATCTAATTCAAATTTAAATAGCAATTTAAACAGTATAAAAGATTGCCCTCATCGGTCCTCCATAATCTTAACCTTTGGAGCTTTCCACAGAATAGATAGTAAATTGAATTAATTATTAGCCTTTCACCTTGGGGACCTAGGTAGAATTCAGCAGCTCAGAAGACAGCTAATGAGATTGGTAGCTCCATTTCAGTCCCCGGTGTACTCTAATCCTCAACACATATCCACCTGTCGTATTTTCCCACTGCTTTTTAGTGAATAAAATTCTAAGAAGTCAGAGTTGGCTGACATTTAAAATTCTCTTTACAAAGTGACATAATTGTGTATACCAGTAAGGTCGAAACAATGTCATGTGTAGGAGATCACAGGAAAAAAAAAGAAATTAAAAGTAATAGCCAACAATAGGACTGATTCAGATAAGTTCCCATCATTCCTGGAGTACATTTCTATTTCTAATACCTCCCATCAAAGTAAACATCTCATTAGATATTCATTCAGTCATTTATTCATTCTTTCATTCATTTATATATTCAATAAGCATTTATGAATGAGTACCATATGCCACTTTGGGTGGGTCCTGGGTATCTATCACCATAGAATTTACTGCCTGGTGAAACATTAAAAACAAGTTTAATAAGCAATTTAATTACTGTGTGATAAGAGATGTTAAAGGGGAAGCATGGAGTTGCATAATCTGAACTGGAAAGTGCCCAGATAGGTTTTGGAAGGAAATAACATCTAAGGTGAATCTTGAGAAAAGAGCAGATATTAATCAGCCCTGCAAAAGGAATGAAGGTCTAGGTAGTTTATCGCAGGGAGGAAAAATGGGAGGTGCATAGCCCTGGAACGTTAAGTACCTCAATAGAGCTGCAATATTGACTATGAGGGGCGGGGGTAGAGAAGACATGGAAGAGAAAAATAAATTAAGTACATTGTGAAATACTTAAAGCAATACGGATTGTTTCCTGAAGGCAAGGGCAACTTCTAAGTCTTTTCTGTAAAAGAGTGACCTCATCAGATTTGCATCTTAGAAAGATTATCCTGGCTGCATTTATTGAAGAAAGCATTAGTGCTGAACGGGACTTGGGCTTGGTAAACCTGTAAAATGACTCTTGCAAGAAACCAAGTTACTGATCATGGTGAACTAAATTCAGATAATAACAACAGAAATAGAAAAAAGTGAACAGCCTTGAAAAACACTCGACATATAAACAGGATTGTTGAGTAGATGAGTGAGGAGAAAAAGATATGGAAGTCAAGTTAGAGGTCCCACTTTTTTGTTTGATCCAAAAAATAGGGAGGTGTTTGTGGTGCTGGGAAAAATAATAAAATCCAGATATGTATATCTACCACGTTATTGGAAGCTAGCTCTCCACGGGGCTGTCATATTTCTGCATGTCTTCTGTTCCAGACTACCATTGCACGGATGTCTGTATAGGAACAAGACTCAGAACATACTGTACTGGCCACCTGGGCAGAGTGAAGATTTTTTAATAAAGGTAGTTTCCTCCAGGCAAAGTTTGGCAAGTTTGCTAGTAGTCACATTTAAAAGATTAGGACTTCTTTAGCTTAGGGTTTCTCAGCTATGACACAACCCCTCTGTGTATGCAACGTGCAACCGGGCCCCCCTCTGGATTGTCCCATGGAATTTGTAAGGCAAAAGGAACTGATCTGTTGTGAATAAAAATGTCTTTTGCTCCTGACCCATTAGACTCTTGTCTTCTGCTGACCGCCATGAAGCTGCAACAGGCTAGGTTGTTATCATGCAGGTAAGTCTCATAATTTCACAGTTCCTGCACACCACTACCCTCAACAACCTCTTCATTATCTCCAAGTTAAAAACTGTTTAAGGTTGTAGGTTTGGACTTTCTGTGGGGTATTATGTTATTATGTAGAAGGTAGAAATTTGAAGTTAGAAGATGTTGTGTTAAAGGAGTTTTAAAACTTTTCAGATTTTTATATCCCTATGGATACCTAGGTCCTATGTTTTTATCTCTCTGCTTGTGTTTATGCACTTAATTTTTAACAAGTTGGTAACTAACACTTGTATCAAAAAAAGAAAATTATGCAATTAGCTTTTACAAAGCTTCATTTTTCATATTCTGAACCCAAATTTTTTTAAATGTCCATCAAGGAAATTCAGATTTTAACGTTAGAGAATGACAATTGGTAAATTTGTAGGAATTTCTGTTGGTTCAATTCATTTCCTGCAATTACTGCTAGATTGAAACCAATAATTTAACAAATAATGAAAGTCTGACTTTTAAATTGTAAAGGCAATGGTACATTTTGTAGCTGAAATAAAAAATGCTTTTAACAAACATTCTCAGTATTTTGTAGAGGCTAGAGATATGACAATGAATAAGAAATCATCCCTGTCCTCAAAAAATGAATAATGTAAATAGAAAACTGGTACAGAAATATTCTGAGTGGAAAAATCATTTATTTATTTTTCCTAAGTACATATTTGAAAATTGAACCCCGCACTGTCATTTACTTTTTATTATTTAATTTAAACAATGCTTTGGTTAAAATTTGGTCCCCTTGATTGTTTTAACAACACACTAGCTTTGGAATAAGCCAAACAATCATCATCATTGTCATGGGTATGTTCTTCATATAATGAAGGTAAGCTTTTGTGGGGAAGGATTTTTGATTAACACTGAAACAGAATCCATTCTCTTTATGAGTACAATTTGAGATACTAATTTTGTGGCCCTCGTTAAAAACATTTGAGGAATCATCTTTTCTCCCAAGTTCTCAAACTTTTTTACTGAGTATAGTAGTTCAAAAGATTGGTTTACTTATGGCCAGTTGATAATAATTGACAATAGTCCACCAAACATGCTCCTAATTCTCCCCTTTCTAACATCAGTATCTTCATTGTCAAAGATTTGCCATGAAGGAAGGCTGGTTCTCTGCCACATGTCTCCTTAGTTCTATTAAAACGTCAAAAAGATAAAGAGAACTGAAAACAGCCCTACAGTCAGCTATAAGGACCAATAAAACCCATAGCTACTTATTAAATTTTGCAGCTATTCTTCTGACGTGTGGGTCTGCTCAACTCTGGGCATCTACCATGGTGCCAAGTATGTGTAAAACCATAAATAAGCACACAGGATCTTCCCAGAAAATAAATTTTCCTTGAAGATTTGGAAAACAAATGTGTTGAATTGTGGCACGCTTCAAAGCACTAGAGCAAAATCCACAGTTTACTGTTTTTCCTTTGCCAACCCATTCTCATGGTTTTGTACAGCAATAAATTTTGTATTGGACAATATGGTAGTATTAGTTTTCTTACATCTGAAAGGCCATGTTTTTGCCAAGAGAAAAATTTGTGCTAATATCCCAGGTCTTCAGAGAAGACTAACACTAATCAACGAGGGAGGACGAGTTGGAATGCAGCATTCCCTCGCGAGTCCAAAACACCTGCAAAACCATTAGTTTTCTTAAAATTTAGTTTGGCACCTTCTGAGTTAAAATTCTTCTGCTAATTGTACCTGATCAAATGTTTTATGTTCTTTTGTTTCATTCCTCTCTATGTACGCCTTACCTATTCATTAATGTATTCTGGAAAATTGCTTCAGGAATTTCACTTGGTAAGTATTGATGTCAGTGGATTTGGGCTATTATGAAAACTTTTGTAAAAATCAGGATTCCTGACTCTCTCTCTTATTTTATCGTCACCATAACTCCTCAATTCATAGTTTTGTATATGGACCCAAAATTTGTCTTCACACTGGGGACTAACTGATTCTAGCTAGCTTCCCAAAGTGAATAAAAATAAACTGGTATATTCTCCTACAGAATTATGATGGTATCTTGAAAATGTTAGTATCTTGAAATTGTTAGTTTGACGAATCTGGTATTAAGTTCTGGTTTTGCCATTTATTAATGCATGTGAGATTATCTGAGTGTCATTTTTCTCAGCTGTTTAAAATTCCTTCTCTCATTCAAAGGGTCCTTCTGAACACTAAGAGAGGTAAAGTAGGTAAAAACAGTGTTGTTGTTGTTGTTTAATCTCAGAGAAAAAAGATGTAAGAAAGCACTTTATTAATATAATTTTGTTTTTAGAGTCTCACCAAGTTTGTCATGTCAGTTTGAACACTTTGAAACTCATCAACGACCCTCTTAAAATGTTAAACCCAGAAATGAAAAAGCATATTTCCATTATTTTTTGTTATCTGTATAAATATCCATAAGTTATAACACACTTAAAGTCAGTTAAAGGAAGAAAGGGGTCTGAAGTAAGTATTTTAATCTTCAAAAGAAACCTCTCATAACTGAATTAAATACCTCAGCCTATATGAAGGCAATCTATTAACCAATCGGATTTTCACCTTGCTACTTGTGTTACCAGTTGTGTGACATAACTTTGTGGTTATGGTGTGTTTTAAGGAAGGCAAACTTGTTTTAATAAATGTAGAAATACTTTCCTAGTCGGTAGTGGAAGTTAGAGACAGACTGTAGAAAAGAGAGAGGAGGCAGTGCTGGAGGGAAGGAGAAACACGAGCGAAGAATTGAACACTTGTTGGCATCAGTCACTTCAGAGCCAGTGTAATAATAAGGAGAAATTGAAACAAACTGCCTTATACTTCCCATAATTCCCTGGAGGACTCGATACTCAACACACATTTGTTTGTACTGCAGGGCTTGAGTAAAATTTATATGAGTCTTTTTAATGTTTGGGGGCATCAGTGACTTATAGAGAAGTGGAAGCATTTCATAATTCATGTAAATCTTTTTTTCAGGAGTGGATATCTGGGTGAGTAGAAGAATTTCACTTAGTTAAAGGATATCAAGGCATAAAAATAAAATGTGAAAAATTCAACAAATTGACTAGAAACTGGGGCCAAGCGTATGTGGAAACATCTGAATGACCAACTAATGAAATAACCTAAGTCATCTTCTGAGGGAGAAAAGTTATGAAGAGTTAACTTTATTATGACGTCATCAGTGGGTAGATTACTAAAAATAATAATAATAATAGTGTTCACCATCTGCTCAAGACTCTTTTAGGTAAGATGTAGCTTTTATTTGAGGTTTAAAGTCAATCTTGTCCATAAAAATGAAGATTCCATGTTCTGGAATCTGTATACACAAACCATTCCTATGAAGCAGAACCATTTTATCTACTGTAAAGTAATCTTCCAAATACCAAGGATGACCTACTCATGTACCTAACTTCATGAGTGAAACTGAATCTTGGCACGAATACAGAGGCATTAGATAAGCAATTAACTTCTGTGTGGTTTTAGAGTGCACAAATGAAGGAAGGCATACTTCTATGAAACAGGCTGCCAGACTCAGTGTAGGGTGGCTATTTTGGCATGAACAGGCCCATTAACTGAATAATTAAAAGAGCACTTGGCCCTGATATCCTGAACAAATTCCAGCTTGGTTAATTATATGCACTTATTGTCATTTTAATCCTCCCTGCAATCTCAACTGAACTCAAAGTTTCCCTGAATCCTCTGTCCTAAAATAGTATTGTGCTGAGTATAGGGTGTTTTTCTTCTACTTCTGTTTGTGCCCAATTATTTGGCATTAGTCCTATGAAGTTCAATTTGTGGTCTCTAGTGAGAATATAAACACAGAACCTAATCTGAGGAAAATTTGTTGGCAAAATGTGTTCAATTTCCATGAGTCTCAGGGGCTTCTGGGAAAATAAAAAATTAATATTGTAAAATACTGTTGACAACATAGGTTAACTATGGACATGGATGCTCACATGAACACTTGAAAATATACTGGATGTCTCTATCATTTAATAAATAAGTTGCTGGACAAAAGAAATGTTAATGCAGAATTAGTGTCACAGGCAATATCATAGCATTTGATACTTTTTCCTGATTGCTTTGCTTTCCAGGTAGGAATGCTTGCACTCTACAATTTTAGATTTTCTTTCTTAATTCTCATACAGTGAAATAGCACAAAGTCACATATATGTGTATGTGCATAAAACTCTAAGTTGGTGTGTATTTCCAAAGTTGCATTTCCATAATCATCATTTTTGCATTTTTTAAAGGTTTTATTTATTTATAGGAGAGAGGGAGCAGAGAAAGAGAGAGAGAGAGAGTATGGGGGTGGGTAGGGGCAAAGAGAGAGGGAGAAGCTGACTCCCTGCTGGGCAGGGAGCCTGACACAGGGCTGGATCCCAGGACCCTGGGACCATGACCTAAGCCAAAGGCAGATGCTTAACCAACTGAACCACCCAGGAGCCCCCATTTTTGCATTTTTATAGTTTGTACAACTAGTCATCTGCTAAAAAATAACATTGTTAATTTTTCAGGTCTCCTTTATAAAGAGAAAACACAAAAGCTACCTGAAATTCTATCAGTGAGCTGCACTATAGTTATTATATTTATATTTTGATATTGTGTAACTACTCCCTATTTTATTAATAACCACTCAATGAGGATCTATATTAAAGAATCAGGCAGATTTTTATATTTTTCAATTTTGGTATTGAATCTTGGATAAAAGTTAGATGATACCAAAATTGAATATTTTTTAAGGAATATTATTTAAGATATGGATAAAGATAGTTCTAAATATAGACAAACATATACATGTTGATTAAGTGCATTTAAAAATAATAAAATTTTAATGCTAATATCTATTATATTTTATAATACCATACAATGTCAGAGTATGAAATAAAACATCAAATGTGCAAGATATCCTATTAAAACTTGATGTAATAAAGTCAGGAGAGGTATTGGAATAAATATACTGGTTCATAATAATATAATATTTACAAATGAATTAAGTTTCTGAATGTGTATCACTATTTTTACCATATCACATGAAAACTATATTAAATTTGAAGAGCATGCTTAAATAATCAGTCAAGAATAGGCCAACTAAAATATATGAAATTCACTTGGGATCTAGGGATAGAGAAAAGTTCAAAGAGTGGAAAACTAGGGGCGCCAGGGTGGCACAGTCGGTTAAGCATCCGACTCTTGGTTTTGGCTCAGGTCATGATGTCATGGTGATGAGATCGAGCCCCACAGCGGGCTCTGTCCTCAGCATGGAGTATGCTATAGATCTTCTGTCCCTCTCCTTCTTTCTCTAAAATAAATAAATAAATCTTAAAAAAGAAAAAAAAAGATCAGACAACTCTACCTGGATTTACATGAAACTTCTGCTACTACCCACATGCACAACTTTATGATGAGTGCTCAGGATGTATGCAAAAGGAAGTTGTGTATTTAATTACTTTCCCAAGAACACATTGGAAGCCAGCTAGTCACTACTAATTTTCATCTCAAATATGAATTTAGGATTTTGGCAAGATCTTAGAACATTTTGATGACCCTTGCCATTTGTCAGCAAGTACACCGTGGGTGGGATTGATTTTGGCATGCAGTGTGCATTGTAAGTACTCAGTACATATTGGATAAATGAACACAGCTATTATTAAATAATACCCAAGGATGCACTTCTAACCCAGGAACTAATATTGTCAGGGATTCAAATGGTAATTTTAAAATATCGTTCTTTCAGATCCTTGTCATTTGATGGCACTGTCTGAAAGACATAAGGGATTAGAAATCTGAATTGAGAACCTAGAATTTTTTTCTTAAAATGACCCTTGGCGGTAATCATATAAATGCATTTAGTTAAGTTGAAATAAAATGTTCACATAGTATTCTTTGGCATTGTAGTCCAGATAGAATGCTAAATTCTTTTTTAATTTATTTTGTACAATCATACCCAAGTTATTTCATATGTTTTTTGCAATTACTCCTTTTTAAAATTTCCACTCTTTCTTGAATGGCTGCCAAACTAAAATTCCTATATTTATTTTAAAGTAGATATTTTTATTTTTACATGTTAAAAATTTGAATACCTATAATAGTAATATTAATTATTAGAAATAACCCTGAATGCATTATATAAAAAAACCACTAAAGCAATTTTTTATAAATGTAGTATAGGTTCTGGAAACACTGACCGTATTTTTAAAAATTCAAATGGCAAGCACTATTAGCATAGATATATTTGGGTAAATATCAGATAAATTTTAAACTGCGTATTTGTATGTATGTGCGTGTGTATTCTGGGTTTTTTTAATTTGATATATTTAAATAAGGGATTATGATGATTTTTTTATTGTATTGTAACTTTCCCTTCTTATATTTATGACTAAGGCTCAATTTTTTAAAAAATAGAATTCCTAGGAATAAGAGTCTATAACTATAAAATAGCAATAAATTGTAAATCAAGTGTAAATTTATTATGCTTGTTATATTTCCTTTTGAGTTGTTAGACTAAATAGACAAAGTGAAAAAAATCACTGTTTACATAAATTATTTTAAAGTATTTTAACAAATGGCAGAAAAACTGGTAATCGCTGCAAAATAGAAACTTGACTATATAAGCAGTATTTACTATCAAAAAAGCCATGGGAATAATTAGTAAAGGTAGTAGTATCTGCTGTTCCTGAGTTTGGTCAGTTTCTTATATAGAATCAGTACGTTTCTAGAGAAAGCTTGTTTTGTTTTAAGTAGTGCAGAAAAGAAATGCAAGTGTTCAGTGCAGGGATGAAGCCTTACGGATCTTACAATTGAAATGGAAAGCTCCACGGTGGTGGTGTCTCCAAGAGGCTAAAGCAGCCAATAAAGGCAACAAACTGGCAAACTGTTTTTCAATTAATCTCCTTAGCAAGTTAGTTTTTCTTAAAACAACAACAACAACAAACAGACAACAACAACAACAAAAACATGTCAGTTTGATACCCAGGGTGGGTGTATGTTGCATTTGAGTTCCCTTTCTTCTTAGATTAACCCACTGAAGATGGCATGTAAGCTCTTATGTATTGCATTAAACTTCCATCATTTCCAAATCTTCAGTAAACTATTGTCAAAGTTATAGCTTGGTCTCAGAGGAATTAGCAGAGGACTTTTGTCTACACCAGGGATGAAACAGGAAAAGGAAGGTCAGGAACTTCAGGGCCAGTCCCCCCAGAAAGAAAAGTAACTGATGTCTGGAAGTCCAAAGCCAGAAAAAAGAAATCAACATGCAGGAAAAATTGGGGACAAGGAAATATCCCCCAAAGATTCCAGAAACACCTGGTTTTTTTATAAATGTTCATTCTCAAATTTCAAAAATGGCTGGTTCATTTTATGGTCACTATCATACAGTTAACTTTGTTTGGTTTCCATTGAAGGTAACTAAAAGCTTGAATTTCCCATGAAGAACTATATAATAGACATTTTTACTGTTACCAGTAAGTATAAAATACTTTCAGTCATTAATTACTAATCAGAGTGTTATATATTTATTTGATATAATTAAATAAAGAAAGTTATTCCATAGCAAAGAGGTGGTGCTCTTTTAAACCACCTTTCATTGATGTCCTTTTGCAAGAATTATGAGTATGTGGCTACAAAGGAATGTCTATTTACAGGAAGCTTGTCTCTGGAGTTACCTGCACGTATAAAACCTAGGAAAAACATCTGTGAAAGGCAAGACTCATTTGCTTCCTAATAAAAGTTACCCTTGGGAAGGTCATTCAGTCTACACGATCTTTCACTGCCACTGCACACTTCAGAGGGAAGAAAATAAGAACATCAAAGTCTTACTATTTTATAAATAACTTTGCCAGTTACCAGTTTAAGACCTTTTTAAAAATGCACAGTCAGCAATATAGTTGTAAAAGGTAAAAGGACCTGAAAGTCAACGCCCCCACTGTGCCTTCTACCTTCATGCTGACTATGGACAGTGAGTTGCTTGAAGAGAAAAATCAGAAACTGAGAGCAGAGCAGAGACTCCCACTCCCCCTGCTTGTGTTCCCTCTCTTGCTGTCTCTCTCTCTGTGTCAAATAAATAAGTAAAATTTTAAAAATAAATAAATGATTTTAAAAAATAAAGTCATTCAGGCCAATTGACTCCAGGTTGGCTGGCAGTGTGGTGACACATGTGACAGCTAGAACATGCTCACACCCAGAGCCCACCTCTGCTGCCTTCCCCTGCAAGATGATTTCTCCAAATACAGGGGATATCGTATCAGTTGATAATCTGATTTTTTTGTGTTGTCATATAGAGGAATCAACCAGGGAAAAGGCACCCAAAACCAAAATTTAGACTAACAATGGATCTATTTAATCTTAATAGAAGAAAAAAGTCCATTTAGGGTTTCATGGCAACATAGGAACTCATTCCAAAATCTCCCATTTAGGATTAATAATAAAATACCCAGTAATATTGAAGCAAATTAGTTACACAGTTTTGCTTTTCCTGCTCCCCAAGAACTGGCAGTCTGCTGCTGTATCATTTTTTATTCTCCAACACCTTTTGAACAAAAAGTCGAAGTGAGAGTATGGTTGTTTTGAGTGTCTCAATTCAGTTCAACAAATACTTATTTAATGTCTGCTATGTGGCAGATACTGTGTCAGGCACTATAGCAATGGAATGAAAAACAAATGATTATAACTCTCCCATACTAGCTTGGTTCTAAGCAAAAGCAGAGGAAGAGAAACACACAAACAGAGTAAGTTCCGTACAAGGTCTTGGACGCAAAGAGAAGGGTATGCTGAGCTGTAGCAGCTGGAGAAGAGACTCTTAATGCAGCCTGGGACTGGGTACTCACTTTCTCTCTCCCTCTCTCTCTCTCCACACACACACACACACACACACACACACACACACACACACACACACACAGCAGAAACATCCTTAGCTCTCTATAACTAAGGGAATACTGAAAACTTCTGTTGGCAGGACTCCTGCAGAATTTAAAAATCATTGTATAAAGCACTGATTTTGTGGGTGCATTTCAGCCTGATGTCTCACTGACTTCAGTGGTCCTCTAATTAGTGTGAGTCGCAGGATCCTGTTGTGAACATTTGGGCTTCCTTGGCCACATCTCCATGGCTGACCAGTCCCTGCTCTGCCCTGTAGCGTGGGACAACTGTTCACTGGTTTTCCCAGGTTCTGAGATCAGTGAGGACCGAATGGTGGAAGAAGGGAGAAACCAGAGTGTCTCTCTCTCTCTCTCTTCTATTATGTGTCCATCTGTCCTGCTCAGGTTACCTCTCTGGGCAGCTCCCCAGTCCCGGCACCTCAGAGTCTCCTCCTTGTGTCTTTCCCGCCAAGAAGGGATGGGGTTTTCTGCCGTGGTTGACTTTTGTCTGCGTTGCTCCGACATCTCTTTTGCTATTGAGCATCAAACCAACCTTTGCCTACAATGTACTATGTTTTAAATACTCAAAGTAGTTTTTGTTTTGTGGATTCAACCCTGACTGACCATGCTTCCTGGATACTGTACCACACTAAAGAGTTGAATTAAAGGGTCTTCAGGGGTGTGTTGATCCATTTTCATTTACCCTGAATCATCCCAGTCAGGTGTACTATAATGACGATGATAAATGCGGAACATTAATTGTGTTGTAATTAACTTCCATGCATTTTACACGTATTATTTTATTTAGTCCTTTCAAGAACTCTAGTAGAAGGTCAGCAGGATCATTTTCCTAGTTCACAAATAAAGAAACAGATGTAGAAAGTTACTGTGACTTGTCCAAAGCTACCTTGTCAACAGCAGAACCAGAATTACATCTGGCCTCTAAACTCTACTGATACCACTTGATGTAGGAGCCAGGCATCATTTCAGCGTCATGCCCTTTTCCTCCCCTCTGAGCTGTAGATTCCATTTGTTATTTGCTACTTTAAATATTATACATTCTGGGAAATCAAATACTTAACTTGTTAGAATTAAATCTATAATATGGACAAACACAATCCATGTTAGAGTTACAGATATTCTTATGAATACAGCATTCAAGCTTTAATTTATGAACAGGAGGATTATTTTAGTTTATAAAAGCTTTTCATTGCTTACTTGCTGATTGTCTGCTGTGTTGTGATCTGTAAAGCTTGTTTGATACTTGAGTTTCTAGCATCCAAATTATTTCTACACACATAGGAACTTTGCTAAATTTTGATCTCTTTGAAGGTAAAATTATATTTTATTAAGCTCTGCACTCCCAGTCCGTAGTTCCAGATCCAAGTTTTTGGAGACACTCCATAAATGTGATTTGTTACAGCAATTGGATGAGTATATGTGCAAGTAGATATGTATAAGGAGATATATGTGTTTAAGGCTCTAAAATAAATACACGAGTATAAGTACCTCTAAAATAAATACCCTCAGATTACACAGAATAAATCTGCCATAACTTAAGAATTATCCCATATTACATATGCGATCCTGCAGTATGCAACTGAAATGTAATTTATTAATCAACTCTTTGAGTAGAAGGAATAAACCCAGAAGTAGTTATACTTTGGTCACATTTTAATTAGGGCTTGCTCCTCACATTGATCAATAGTCAATTTTGACTTCTGGCCTTGCAGGGCAGACTGAATACACAAGTGTTTCTCCAGAATCTTCTAAAACCTCATTAAAATGGCAGCAAAGAGGTTAAAAAACTAGATCAAATCCAAGGGAAAAGAGAACAAGATAGGATACTATAGCAGATAAAAGCTGCCAACTGTATTTTGTAAGCTGAAAAGTTGCTAAAGAATTAGACTAGTTACATGAGAAAAACTGAAACTAGCCTGCAATGGGGTAGGGCAACAAAAGCAGGCTGACTCATCCTGCATAGTAATGCAAAGAGTCAACTTTTGGAGAAATCAGACACCTCACAAGGTAGGAAGTCTGTATGGAACTGGTTATAGGAAAGATTGTTGGAAAGTTTATATGACAGGCAATTACATTCTCAGATGCTCCCCCACCCAGTATGAGTAAACAGACAATAATCTCTTTCCACTTTGGTGAAAGACTAGCAGTTTACTTCCTAGAAATATCGAACCATACAGTTTATAATCTTAGAGAGCCCCAGTATCGTTAAGAATGGTGGTAAATAATTTCATCCAGAAAATACTGAAATTTATTTTCAATAAATTGTGAATTGTGGGACCCCCCCCACTAAATGAGAAAAACCAGGTTTTTAATCCTAGTAGGAGTTTGAAGGACTCCCACCCTTTTGCAACTCATCTGTCCAAAACAAAGTCCCATAAAAAACTAGTTTTCCTAGTGAAAAAAACAGATTCCCCTCTGAGTACACTTGTAGGGAGATCTGCCAGTCAACAAACACCACATATTCATATAGAACTTCCATATTAATGCTCTGATAGCAAATATGAATAAACTATAAGAAATATCCTGACTTCGAGAAAAGCCACTTACAGATATCATAGAGCCAAAACAAACTAACAAGAACATAAAAAGCTTAAAGGATAATGTAAAGAGCAAGGGGGAAAAAAACATCAAAATTCTAGATTTAATATCTTTAAATGCAAAGGGAAGACAGTGTACCAGTAAAATAAAACCAGGATGCTATAAAAGGAGCATTCAGAAAACAAATAAAACACTCTTGAATTAAACCTGTGACAGTAGAATTAAATAAAAAAAAAAAAGCACAAAACTTTCTAAGGGAGAATTGAATGAAAAACCTTCCCCTAAAAAGAGCATAAAAGACAAAGAGATGAAAACGTAAAGAAAAAAGCTGACATTACTGAATCAACTCGAGTTCATTTCCTGAATAATAAGAGTCCCAAAAAAAGGGGGGAAAAGGAATATGACAAGGTAGAATTATCACAGAAATAATAGAAATAAACATTCCAAACCTTAAGAACATGAGGCTCCAAGTTAAAAAGGCCAACTAAATCTTAATTTAATGAATGAAAAAAGACTCATTCTAAGGCTCATAACTGTGAAATGTCAGAATACTAAGGATACAGAAGAGATTCTAAACACATCAGAGAGCAAAAGCAAGTCATTTATAATTGATCAAGACTCAGAACAGTATCAGAATTCTTAAAACATCGTTAAAAGCTGGAGTAATGCCTTCTAAGTAAAAAATGTATGTTGGTTTGAACTGGGTGGAGGGAGAGGGTAGAATTCTTTATCCTGCCAAATTAGAGATCATTGTACATTTCAATGATTTTCTACATATTTTTTACTTCCAAGTACCATTCTTAAGAAGGTACTGTAGAATAGTAGAGAGTTTGGCCTTGCTCAGAGAATGGTCTGGCTTTTGTCCTTGGTATTTTATGCCTAACAGGAATGTCTGTGTTTACCTGCTGACCTTGGGTCATGCCAGAAAGTCTAACAGTGTGAATGAGGGTGAGGGCTGGCCATACTGGGAAGACAAATAATGCAGTGTAGGGTAAGGATTTTGGGTCACATATCAATCAACCTGGAGACTGCGATCAACTATGTGTGCAGTCAATCCCTCAATCATGCCAATGGAATGGAACTCCAATACAAGCAGAACACCAAAGCTCAGGGCAGCTTCCTTGGTTGGCAATATTTCATATGTATTGTCACACGTGGATGCCTGGAAACTGATGTGTCCTGACTCCACAGGGAGAGGATAGGAAGTTCTGGTACTTCCCCAAACTCCCCCATGTGTTTCCTCCCTTGGCTAATCTCTGTTTCTTTCCCTGTAATAAATCATCGCCATGAGTGAAAGAGCTTTCAGTGATTTTGTGAGTCCTCCTAGCAAATTATCAAAACTGGGGTGGTTTTGTAAAATTTCCACACTTGTAATTGGGGTGAGAAGTGAGGGTGGTAGCCTATGCTCCCTCTAAATTTTCTAGTTGGTTCTCTAACTATTCCAAATATGCTCCACCAAATGAAGGAATAGATTCGGAAACAGTACATGTTGGGATCCTAGAAATGAGGCTCATAACAGAGGAGAGTGAAATTCTCAGGATGACAAAGAAGAGATATCCCATGATGGCAGCTGTGCAGAGAAAGTCTTGTAAGCAGCCAGATTGGAACAGGAGGGCAGAGAGCTCCATAAGTTCATTAAGGAAAAGAAGGAGGGAGGGAAGAGACTCTGGGGATTTTCTAAATGAGGGCACTAATGCAAGATCCCAACAGGACAGTGTTAGGTAGGAACACGGGCTTGATTTTTCCATTTCTCAAGCTGGAAATACAGATTTATACATGAGAACTTTGATATTTTATGTGGAAAAGCCCCATTTTTAAATATTGACAAATTCAAACATTTTATTGTGTAAACATGACAAACCTGTGGGCTGAATTCCACCAACATGCCACCAGTTTACAGCTTTGCTCTACAGAACTTTTTTCCCCCAGATCTGGCAGTGTTTTATGCCAAAAGAAAGGCTCGGATGATGCTCTGTATTTATTGCTAATTCATTTATTTTATTTTATTAATTCTTTTCAACATCATTTCTCATGATCACAAAATTTTTTATTATTTTTTTAATTGTCACAAATGACTCAGAACCCTTGATCTCCTAGGTTCAATCAATGCTAAATGTTCATTTACTAGTTTAGTCTCCAGACATGTGAGGGTACATACTAAGAGATTCTCGAGTGAGAAGTCAGCTGCCAGGTTTGAGTTGAAGAGCTTCACAGACATTGTTAGATGGAAGATATCAGATGTTGTTGGTACCATTAGGAAAAGACCAAAGCCTCTCTGGTCTTGCAGCTTTCCATGGTGAGGATAGTTCCCCAGGAACCAATCCTCTCAGGGACCTCCTGCAAAATGGTGCTCCAGGTTCAAAGTATTGCTGGAGTCCTTGAGAAGTCAGAGCTCCTTCAAAGCATATCTAGAATGGAACCATTCTCACTACTTCCATCACTCCCCAGCCCCCTCTACTCCAGCGTACATCTGTCACCCAGATAATTGCAATAGAACTTCAAACTGGTCATCTGCTTCCATTTTTGTCTCCCTCAATCTGTTCTCACCACAGGACCAAGAGTTTTCCTTTAAAAATATAAGTCGGATGATGTCGATTATCCGCTCGAAGTTGTCCAGTGTCTTCGTCTCACTCAGAGTAAAAGCCAATGTAATCATGTCATCTATAGCCTCTGTTCCCTCCCCACCATCCCCCTGCTCTCTCCTCACTCATTCTGCTTTTAGTCAAATTGACCTTTGTGGTAGGCTGAAAAATGTCCCCCTCCCAAAAGTTATGCACCTCAAATCATCGGAACTTGTGAATTTTACCTTATAGGGTAAAAGAGGTGATTAAGGGTCATGGGAGGATCTGCTTATCCTGGATTTTCTGCGAGGGCCATAAATGCAAATCTGTATGTGAAAAGGCCACGTGAAGACAGAGACAGAGAATGGAGAGATCTGGCCACAAAGTGTGGCCACCGGAATCTGGAAAAAGCAGGGAAGAGAATCTCCCCTGGATTCTCCAGACAGAGTGTGGTCCAGCACCTTTATTTCAGAATTCCAGCCTCCAGACTGCGAGAGAATTAATTTCTGTTATTTTAAGCTACCACATTGGTGGTCATTTGTTACAGCACCCAGGAGACTAATACTGCTGTTTTAGTCATATGGTCTCTGCTTTCTTTGAAGGACTTTAGACACACTCCAGGCCCAGGAAAGTTACAGCTCAGTTCTTTCTGATTGAAATATTCTTCTCCCGGATATCCAAATGGCCTCTCCAGTTCTGTCCTGAAGTACCACTTGCCTGCACTGTCCAACACTGCGATCACCCTGTCCAGCACTGCGATCCCCAGCACTCCTGTCCTGCACTTTACTTCTTCCCACAGCACTTACTTAATACACTTCGTGTCACTTACAAATGTGTTTATGATCTGTCTCCCTCCATTACCATGAAAACATAAACTCAATGAGGGGAGGGGCCTGGGGCTGCTCCATTTGCCCTGGGTCTCCAGCACTTGTATCAGTGCCTATGGCATGCAAAGCACTCAAGATATATTTAAGGAATGCACACATGCATGAGAGAATGGAGGGACCAGGCAGAGACCCAGAATCCTGATCACAGTGTAATCATTTTTGCTTCTGAATTAGGCCACTGTGTTAAGATGTATACTTCCTTTTGTGACCTAACTAAACTTTCTTTTCTTTTAACATAGTTTTCATTCCCTTAACAGTCTTTTGTATATGTGTGATTTAATTCAAATAAAATGTTAACTCTTTTATTATGAATTGTCTTATTTTATTATTCTTAAATTTGTTTTGCATTTTCTCTACTATATGCACATTTTATTTTTAATCTACTTTTCATTGATCAATGCATCCTTCTTTAGTCCTTTACCTCTTTCTTTCATCTATTACTAATTTTATTTTACCTCCTTAGTTACATCTTATCCAAATTGATCATGATACAGCAGTTAAGAGCTTAGCCTCTGGAATCACTGTATCCAGGTTTGAATCCCCCCTTTGATATTCAGTAGATGTAAGGCTTTGGGAAACTTACCTAATTTTCCTGTCTGTCAAATGGTAACAATAATAATCCCTCACACACAGGATTCTTATACAAATTAAAGATCTGAGTATATTTTAAGTTTATCTAACAGTGTCTGGCTTAGAGTAACCCTCAAAAAGGGATTTTTACGTCCCAAAGGTATTTTCATGACATGATTTTCATGTCTGACTTTTCCTTATTTATTTTATTATGACAAGCAGACAGCAGAGGCATAAATTAAATATTAGAATCATCAAATTTTTAAAAGGCCAATTTATTTTAGGTATTTTTAAATGTAAATTACTCATCAACAGCACATCTCCACATCTACCTTCATTCCTACAATGTGGTCTGTAAGCTCAGGTTGGTATACTAACACCAGCACATGGATTGGGAGGTAGGATCAACATTAAGTTGTCAAAACAGCAACATCTGTATTGTGTGTTCCATAATAAAGAAGGGGGGGAAGCAATTTAAATCATGAAGTAAACTGCCCTAAAGGCTAAAATTGGGGCCAACTTAATAAGCCCACTATGGTTTGTGAAATATTTCTGTTCTCTCTGACAGTCTACAGTAAAAACCTGTGGTAGGTTTTCAATTGGATAAAAAGAAAAACAGAGTATATTGGAATGAGGCCACATTTATCTAAATCAGCAGAGACATTTCCTACAGCAGTGACCTTCACTGTGTTTTGAGGACTACAACAGCACTGAGAAACATTTTTTTTTCTTTAAATACATAAAATACTCTGAAAGAATTTCTGTTTAGGTTTTTTTTTTTCTTCTTATGATCAAGTGTTCGAGACCTCATTATAAGGATTTCATATGTTTGATGTTACTATACATTTCTCTCCACCACCATGAGTGAATCTTACATTTTACAGAAATGCTAAAATTCTCCTAGAAATGTCATATTCCTTCCCTTGATGATCATCACTCAGAACAAGAGCTTTTTAAAAACCCATTGTGCTGACATCTATGGAGAGGAATATTTTTAAGATGACTGGAATCAATCAACATAATGGAAAATCTAATGTTTAACATCTGTATAAATACTTAGATATGGGACAAAGTGAAGAGTCTGGGTAAACTAAATTCTTTTCTTTATTCTTGAAAGAGATGTTGGGCTGCATTTTAATCTCTTCATTTATTATGGATTATAATAGAGCAGACAAGATCCAATCTGATTGTCCAAGTCAGTGTACAGCTCCTCACGATTTTAATACAAATCGTAATTTTTTCAAATTGCCAAAATTTAAAATATACTAATTTAAACCATGAGTGATTAAATTAAAAGTAATGACATTTTCTCTTTAAATTGGAAGTAGAAAATTGAGTTAATTTCATCTTAGTTTCCTCTATCTTTCTATTTGTCCAGATTAACTTCTCTGAAATTTGTCAAATCGTTGTCAATAATTAAAAGAGCATATACTTCCTTTTATTTTCTATAACTTACTACATATGTGCATATATGTGTGTATATGTACATATACATTATGAATATAATACAAAATAGACTCCATACATGGTTGCATTCCCCTGGCATTCATATATTAATATGTCCCCTGGGTTATGTAAACTGGTTCACTGCAAAGTAAACCAAAATGTTAACTATGTTCCTATAATTTGAGGAAAGAAAAAAAAACTTATCCATGATATTTGCTTATTCATACCTCTTTTTATGTATAATTTGCTTATGACTTATGACTAGATACATGACCCAAAAGGCTTTTGTTCTTGATAACATGCCCCATCTGGCCCTGTATCACTGACTAAAATTGCTGCACAAGATATCCTTTGAGTTAGACAATGAAAGCATCTGTGAAAATTAAACATGATCTATTACAGGTGATAGATTATGCCTTATAAGCCATTGTTTGTGATTGGTTTATTAAATTATTCTGCAATGTGGTATGGCTTTCCAGAAAAGGAATAAAGAACTGCCAGAATTTAATCTGGCAGATGGGTGCAGAAGAGAAGTTGGCAGGGAAAATGGAAGGCGAAATAAAAGACAAGGTCAGAGAGATGATGGACACAGCATGGGGACTTTGTTAATCATTGTAAGGATGTCAGCTCTTACTCTTGGAGAAATAAGAAGTGACTGCAGGGTTTGATCTAAGAAGTAGCATGATCTGACTTATGTTTTCACAGGATCACTATGGTTATGGTTTTGAGAATAAGCTGCGGTTAGATAACAGTAGGAATCAAGAAAATGTTAGAGCTACAATTGTATTAATACTAATGAAGGTGAGAGATAATGTTGCCGAGGCACATGGGCACAGTAGCTTAAGTGATGAAAATGATCACAATCACATTTGACTATATTCCAATATTATTCCCTGGTGGGTTGGATGTGAGAATGAGAAAAATAAAGGAGTCAAAAATGACTCCGTGGCCTTTGTAGGCAGTTGTGACTGTTACCAGTTGTACTGAGCTGGAGACAGTGAGCTCCCTGGTTTCCAAGTAGTCTCTTCAGACAAGAAGCCAAAATGAAAGTAACTATCAAGTCTTTAAAGACTGCACGGACATAAGCAAGAGGTTAAAGGTCAGTAGATGCTGTTCCTCAACGTTTCACTCTCTCAGGGACAATGACTCCTGGAGAGGGGAAAGTCGATCCACACACACTTGGGGATCATTTTGTTGCTAAAGGAGCCCCAAACAAAAGGCTCTTGTCATTCTACGGAACCCAGGGCCTGGGAAGGAGAGGGGGTAAGAGCAGGAGTGGAAAAGTACTAAGTATTGAGTCAGAGTGGGGAAAAATACCTTGAAGGTTTTCTCCCCTCCTCCCACTAAGGAGGTGTTGGCAGGGGCACACACTGAGGACCCTCTGAGCTAGGAATATGTGTAGGAGCACGGGCCATGGTGGGGTGGGGGGCTTGGGGGGCATGGGGGTGGAGGCTGAGCCCTTGACTGCAAGTCCCTTCAGACACTTCAGTGTACTGGCAATGCCCCAAGAATGGGCTGCCTAGGGCACTTCTCCCCCATTAGTCTGGCCAGGTCAAGCCTCTGTAAACTATCTATCATGGGGTCCGAAAGATCACACACAGGGTTCTGTCCAGGAGGCAGACTCCACATCAACACTAACTGATGTAAAACAGACTGTAAGTGTAAAAGATTTTTCAGAGAAGATAGAGGAATTCAGTTTCGTTTTTTTTTTTTAAAGATTTTATTTGTTCATTTGAGAGAGAGAGCACAAGAGGGAGAGGGAGAAGCAGACTTGTTGCTGAGCAGGGAGCCCCATGCAGGGCTCCATCCCAGGACCTGGAGATCATGACCTGAGCTGAAGGCAGACCCTTAACCATCTGAGCCACCCAGGCGCCCCAAGGAGTTGAGTTTTGTACATATTCTACCTCATTTCCTGAGTCAGGCCGCATAAGCTAAAATATGATGTTATAAGAAGCAACCTCAAGATCTCAGTAGCTTGCGAAGATTAAAATATATTTTTTTTCTAATACTATACACCATAGGTATCAGTTGCAGGTTACTTGAATCTCTGAGTCTCTGCCTCATGCTGTTTTGTTGGTTGGCTGGCTCTTGTTTTTATTTTGCAAACGTGTTGAAACTTGTGAGAGAGAGAAAAGACAGCACCACTTGCTGCTGGTCCTTAAAACTTCTGCCTGAAGCTGCGACAGTCAAGGTTTCTGTGGAGAAACAGAATCAGCAGGAGAGAGGCACAGAGAGTTATTGCACTGGTTTGGCAAATCTGAAACCTGTAGGGGTTAGAGGGGAGACTATCAAGAGGGGTAGGCAGGACAACCTGGAATTTCTTTCAAGGGCTAGCACTGCATTCTACCAGCAAAATTTCTTTTTTAGTGAAACTCCAGTTCCGTTTTTAAGGCCTTTTATCTGATTGGTTTATGCCATTCAGATTATCCAGGATAATCTCCTTTACAGAAAGTCAACTGATTGTAGCAGTTAGTCATAGCTACAAAATCCCTTCACAGGGACACCAAATTTGTGTTTGAATTTTCCAGTACCGTAGCCTAGTCAAGCTGTCCATAAACATTACAATCGCATTTGCCTACGGAACCTCCGCTCACGTTTCACTGGTCAGCTCAGGTCACATGACCACCACTAAGCTTTGCAGAGCAGGACTGTATAATATTGTTGCAGAGAGCAGCTACAGGGAAAGGGTACCTCACAGGTGGAAAGGGAATAGTTTGAATTCTGATAAAATCTCTTACACGTTTTGAACTTATTATTTGTCTTTGTTGCTTAGTTTGTTATTGCTTTCCTCATATTCTGTATTTTTATTTCAGAAGATCCAAAAACCACACTTTGTATATCATTAGGGAGTGACATAGATGTTTTTACCATTCAGTGAAGGTACTGTCAATAAACAAACTAAATCTCGGCACCCAGATGCCATGATGAGACTCCTCACATAGCCAACATTCCACACTCCAGAATCATCTTAGATAATTAAGGAATGCAACATTTTATGGATACAAGAACAATAAACTGAAGGCCGGTAGACAAGACTCTGGTCCCTGCACTAACGTCCACTACACATTTTTATTGTGGGCCATTTTGAGACCTTGATAAGATTTGTCATTTTTAATATCTTTAATCAACTAAGATTCTTGCAATTGGAAGTAATGAAAAACCAAATCAGAATTGTATTAGTTAAAAAAAAAAGAATTAATTTTCTTCCCCAATTAAAAAGTCCAGATAGAGGATTGGCCTCAGGGACAGCAGGATCAGTAGCTCTTCATGGAGCAGTGGTTGGACAAATGATAACTTGATAACTAGTGGTTACAACAACTCGGTGTTATCTTGCTTCTTAAACTGGCTGTCCCCTTGCATATTTGAAAGATGACCACATGAACTTCAGATCCCAGATCTTCATAATTGTAAGCTTAGTGGAAAAAGAGAGGCCTTTTCCCCTCAACAGTAAGTTCGACAGTAATCCTGACCCTGGCTCATGCTGTCACAAATCGTGCTTCTGCCTGGTTCCATCACTCTGGCCAGGAAGATGACTTAAGCCAGTTAGCTCCTATTCCTAGAGGAGAGGTAGACTTTGGCCACCAAAAACACAAACCTTGATAATAGGAGGCAAAGGAAATCTAGAATTCTCCTTTAATAAAAAATGTGAATGTAGAACCTGTGAGTGTAAACTTATTTAGCAAACACAATCACCAGATATTCTTTATCCATAACATAAAGGGTCAATATTAGATGATTTCAAGTGTCTCTTCAAGATCAATGTTTTCGGCGTGTCCCTGTGTCATTTCATACTGGGAGCCTCTGGGTCCCCTTTACTGGGAAGACTCACAGGGGTCCAAGGATCCTGCTGAAATTGGGAACGTTATATAAACACAAGGTTAAAACACTACAATGTAGTTAAGACAATCATTCGAAGGGTTTTAGTTTGTTTGCTTTAGAAGCAAAGCTGCAGTTTTTAAATTATGGGGCAGATAAATTAGCCTTTTATGCATATACCATTAATCTAGTGACCATAGCTATTAGTTGATTTTTGTTATTTATTTACATGGGAGTTTTGGTACATGCAACTTGTTAAAAATGTGTATCAAAGATACTATTAAATTTGTGAAAAAAAGCACAGTGTTGTTTCATAATAGAATTGCATTTAATTTGTATTTTATATTTTAATTTAAGTAATTGTAATTCCTGACTTAAAATGGATGAGTTAGTGTTTACATTCCTTCAATGTACATTTTAATGTTACCATAAATTTTTCTTCTTTAGATAAAGTATTATCTATTACTTTTTCAAGTCATCATACTTATTTTTCAAGGGCTGACACTAGCTCTCCTTCCATTCTGCACTGGCAATACAGAACAGAGAAGAATAATTACCACTTTCAAAATGAGGGTACCAATTCTTGACCTGTGTATTATGACTATGACTTGAAGTGTTTGTGTTTAATGAACCTTGAAAGAATAGAAGGCTTAAAATTTTCAAATAATGTGGTCCATTATTATGACATTTAAAACTTAAAATGGCAATTAAAATGATTAGCAGTAGATATATCTACACTGTTGGGACAAAATGAACATGTTGATATGAAATAAAAAGACAACGGGTTTATGGTGATTTTGAACTGTTAAATTTAAGAACTTAACTATTGCTAATCAGTTGAATTAACTTAATAAATTTGACTATGGGCGTGCCTAGATGGACCAGTAGGTTAAGCATCCGACTCTTTGTTTCCCCTTAGGTGGTGATCTCAGAGTCACGAGATCCAGCCCTGCAGCGGGCTCTGCGCTCAGCACAGAGTCTGCTTGAGATTCTCTCTCCCTCTGCCCCTCCTGCTGGACAGAGCTCTTTCTCTCTCTCTCAAATAAATAATAAAATAAAACTTAAAAAAAAATTTGACTATGGACCTTATCTATGAGATGGAATATTTGCTACCAACCACCTCAAATTTCCTTTACTTGTAACAAGAGTGACTAGTGTTTCGGACTATTTCTTTAAGCCAGACCAGTTGATTAGTGCTTTTTAAGGTGATATGAGTAAGTTGTTCTTGTGATTTGATTCTCCATCTTCCCTTCATAGCCTGTCTGAGCCAGCAGCATTGCCCTCATGGGCCACCAACAATTACTTTGTCCCTGTCCAAATATTGCCCATCTCTTAAACATACCTATTATCCACTTTTCTCACCAACAAATATTCAGTGTTATCTCTGGCTCAGGCTACCCATTCGGAGAAGGGTCAGCTTATTATCTCATGATGAGTGGTAACAGACTAGGTGAGGAATTAGAGTGTCATTCAGTAAGATAAGATACCGTGACAGAGATGGCCAGGTAAATTAGTTTTTTAGTGCTCGTGAGAGTATGAATCCTTCAATCTTTTGAAAATAGAGAAGATACATGAAATTTCAATTATAAGCATATCTCCCATGAAATGGTTTGACTGTATATCCATTTTATACATTAAAGAAATATTAAGACACCTGATATATGCTTTTATTATATTAGGACAATCCATTAATATAAAAATGATATTTGAAGGCTATAACTTTTCGTTCTCACTATTATAAACAAATAAAGCATTTCGATTAGAAAAATGTTAATTTTTGTGAGTCAATATTTAAGTTTTACAAAGAAATATCCCAGTCATATGACTAAATTTTTACTTTTAATCACTATTTAATCTGATGATAGATGCATATAAATTTATGAGGACAATTATAGTACTGAAATGAAATGAAGTAATGTAGGTATTTTTGTCTAAGCCTGTACTGTCCAATATGTGTTTGAAATGTGGCTAGTCTAAATTGAAATGTGCCATACGTATAAAATCGACACCGGATTTGCAAGTATAGAAAAAATGTAAAATATCTCAATAATTTTTATATTGACCGCATGCTAAAGAGATGTAACATCTTGGACATTTGGGGTTAGATAAAATATATTATCTTAATTAATTTCACTTGTTTCTCTTTACTCTTTTATATGTGGATGCTAGAAAATTTTCCATTGAATGTAGGACTTACGTTATATTTCTATTGGACTACTCTGTTCCAAGCAATACAGCATGGCATTAGCATACTGAAAATTACTTTTTTCCACTCAATTCTCATGCATGGTTCATATAATTCATGGCCTTTATATTAAAAATGCTTTCATATAGCTAGAGCCATTAAAATGTGTTATCATAAAGGAAAGAAAAATGAATTTTTCTCTATCATACAATTCCATAACTGACACTGAAGTCTTTTTTTGTGTAACTATACCATGCATTAGGAAAGTCTGGTGCAAAGCAGAAATCTGCACAGTTGTACATTTTGTTATGATTCCTTTTGACATTCCCAATTACATTTAGAAACCTTACCTACAATATCCCCAGCAATCTTTTCAATCAGCTAAATAAATTTTGTTAAACTCAACCAAGGTATTGAACATGATTTATTTATTTAGCTGTTAGCTCTGGTTTCTTTGACATACCCAAAAATTGAACCTGCACAGAAATCTATTTGCTATCTTATTATTAAATAGTATAGAGTCATTAAGACCCTACTTTCAGAAACACTGGGATCTTGTCATTCCTTCCTGTAGTAAAAAGAGTGTGTGAAATTATTAATTTTTGTTCAGTAAGTATTGGTGTGAAAACTGATCTCTTTATAAGCACTGGTGAAATGAAGAAAGTAACCGCTTGCTATTTCCATTATCAATCCCAGTCTTTTTTTTTTTTTTTTGTCTAATACTAAAGCCTGGCCAAACCCTTGAGCAAAACCAACTTTTTTTTTTTCTAAGCTCACTTGTCAAAATTGTTTTTAAAGATAAACTTTTTTTCTATGCATCACTTTTATTGAAATAAAGAACAACCAAATGTCAAACAATCTGTTTCTATTCTAAGAAGACTTCTATCTAGATGGTGTTTACAGTACTAAAATATATAATAACATTTTTGGAATATCAAGTAAGGTATCTAGGCGACCTAAAATCCATTGCATAAAAATTTTAATCATAAATTATTTTTTAATCTCAGCCACAATAAAAATAAAAAGTAAGAATGCAAGACATTCATGATTGAAGAATGTGTTTTCACAGAGAATAAAGATACTATTGCCTAGGTGCATAAAATGAGCTTTTGGTCACTTAATAGTATAACTCCAGTTAAAGTTGCTACACATGTTCCTAAGAAGGTGGAAAAAATCGATAGATAGGGAGATACTCGAGATAAAGTTAAAATTTTTATTTGTAACTCTCATTCTCACAAATCACACTTTTGTATAATGTTGATTCTATGCCCTGGAGCCTATGTATAACAACAAAGATTGCGAATACTCACATATTTTTATTTGTCACATCAGAAATTAGATTTTACATAATCCTGCTCACAAACTAATTCTATGGAGATTATTTTTTGAGTGTACCAATGAATTCTCTAAAACAACACTGTTTTTTAAGTCATGAAGTTTAACATAATGCTCAATTTTCAAAATAGCGAGTTTATAAATGATAATAAAATATGTATTCATCCATTCTTTGTTATTATTAAAAATAGTAATTATCAAAATTGTGTTTGCATAATGGAGATAGTGCATATCCTGGTATAAATATATGAGAAAAGCCCTGGGAAAGATGTTTGTTTTTAATGCTCTTAATATGAAATAGGACATTCCTCATTCCCTTTTGTTAATTCAGATAGTCCACTCTCACATGGTATAGTCAATGAAAGATCTCCAAGGCTGGAACAAGGAGTCGGTGGTCCACCTGGCTGTACTCCCTATTTGGCCAGTCTAAGGCTTTGTGCAAGTCTATTTAGCTCCGGGCAGTTAGGAAGTTAGCTTTTACTGAATATTTACTGCACACCGAGTAATACACTCACACCCTCCTGGAGAAACTGGGACTGCCTACAGAGCAGAGCAGAAAGTACCTGGGGCCAGAGAGGAAGCAAACAGAAACCAATTAGCTTAATAAGGCGAGGTTTTCTGGAGGATGTTGCAGCTTGCACCCCACTGTTCTGGCTTTTCCTTAACTATTTTGTCCTGTTTTTTTTGTTTGTTTGTTTTTGTTTTTGTTTTCCCCATGAGAGAAGCTACCTAATCCCATTAAAAAAAAAAATTCTCTACTTTTATTTCCTATTCTTTTAGCATTTTGTCTCAAGTTTCAATGTATTCTTGTGTATATTACTAAAGTGTACTTTTAAAGAAAACTAAAGCTGGACAATAGCTAGTGGTAAAAACAGACTTTATTTGGAAACTATTGCAATAGGGGAAAAGAGACTTCATTATAGAACTGGGCTCCATTCTTAATACAGCAAGGGTAAATAGAGATTTACAGCCAAGGAGCAGGGAGGGGGTTAGTGGGTGGAACGTTACTAAAAGGAGACATCAATGGTAGGCGGATTCCTGCTAAATTCATTTAACAGGATTTTTGCTAAAACTTGGGCTGTGCAGCCACAGTGAGAATGGGAACCAAGGTAGAGGCCTCATCAAGAAGAGGGCTCAGAGGAGCCTGATTAAAGTTTGGTTGAGGAGAGAGTCTGTCACTATTTATGTTGTTCTTCTTAAACAACTAGATCTACTGGGCAAGGTAATGATTACTTTAAATTATTTTAAACAAAAGTTTTATATAATTTTCTGATTATTTCATACAATCTTATTGATTGTTCTCTTGTGCCTCTAAACGTGATGATTAATTCTAGCATCCATTCATTTGATTTGGGATTTACTGCTGAAAGTATTTCAGAAAGCCCAAAAAGAATAATTTTACTTAAAACATATAGAAAATAGAAATAGAGAAATAGACAGTATTTAACATAAGGCTCATGGGGGGGAAATGCTGCTAAAGAGGAACCGAGCAGTAATGAACAAAATATTTGCAATAAACTACTCTTGTCTAAAAACATTTCTTTTTAAGAGACCTTTTCTAAAATGTTTCACATTCTCCTTAAGGGAGAATGAAAAAAAAACCGAAATCTTGCCATTTGCAACGACGTGGATGGAACTGGAGGGTATTATGCTGAGTGAAATAAGTCAGTCAGAGAAAGACATGTATCATATGACCTCATTGATATGAGGAATTCTTAATCTCAGGAAACGAACTGAGGGTTGCTAGAGTGGTGGGGGATGGGAGGGATGGGGTGGCTGGGTGATAGACATTGGGGAGGGTATGTGCTATGGTGAGCGCTGTGAATTGTGTAAGACTGTTGAATCACAGACCTGTACCTCTAAAACAAATAATACATTATATGTTTAAAAAAAAAAAGAAGAAGAAGAAGAAGATAGCAGGAAGGGAAAAATGAAGGGGGACAAATCGGAGGGGGAGACAAACAATGAGAGACTATGGACTCTGAGAAACAAACTGAGGGTTCTAGAGGGGAGGGGGTGGGGGGATGGGTTAGCCTGGTGATGGGTATTAAAGAGGGCACATACTGCATGGAGCACTGGGTGTTATATGCAAACAATGAATCATGGAACACAAAATCAAAAACTAATGTTGTAGGGTGATTAACGTAACATAATAAAAAAAAAGAAGTGAATGAGAATGGTGTCATGATTATAAAAAAAATAAAAAAATAAGAAAACATGATACAATAAGAACATTAGTTTATTGATTATAATTTAGTGTATTAAATTCAATAACTTGTCCTAAATAAAGAATAACCACTTAACGTATACTCTATAAGAAATGAGAAGGAACAGAAGGAAAGATGTAAAAAATGAAAAGCTGTACTTTCTTTTTCAGAAGAAGATTTTTGTATTTAAAGAAAAATTATGCTGTCTGAATGACTGGAATATACTATATCTTCTTTGTCCATTCATCTGTCGATGGACATCTTGGCTCTTTCCATAGTTTGGTTATTGTGGACATTGCTGCTATAAACATCGGGGTGCATGTACCCCTTCGGATCCCTACATTTGTATCTTTGGGGTAAATACCCAATAGTGCAATTGCTGGGTCGTATGGTAGCTCTATTTTCAACTTTTTGAGGAACCTCCCTACTGTTTTCCAGAGTGGCTGCAACAGCTTGCATTCCCACCAACAGTGTAGGAGGGTTCCCCTTTCTCTGCATCCCCGCCAACATCTGTCGTGTTTTTTTAAATTTAATTCTTTTGTATTATTCAACTTTACCATTACATCATTTGCAAAGATAACTAACCTTACTTTACCTTTCTAATGTTGGCATCTGTTGAACTAGTCAGATATTTTTGCCCTTTGAGATAATAACCTGGTTGACTTACATTTATAGATTTCATAATATTGAACCATCCATGCATGGTTGTTATAATCTATTTTATCATGGTAGATTACTCTATTAAGATACTATGGAATTCTACTTATAAAGTTTTATTAGATAATCTTCTAATGATATTCATAAATAATAGTAGTCTACTTAGATAGCTGTTTTGTTGTGTTTATCTTTGGCAGATTCTTCTCTCAGGATTGTGATGGCTTTATAAAAAGGGAAGCTGAAAGTTCTTCTTCTATCTTTGAAATCTTTTCCTCATAGGTTTCAAAGAATTCATCTGGTAAGCCGTCTGGGTTTGTTTTTTTGGCAGACAGTTTAATGACAACTTTCTAAGTTTTTAACATGATCTTAGATTTACTAGATTTTCTGGGGTCATTTTGCTAACTTGGAAGATGCTAGTGTTTGCCACCTTAACTGCTGTCTTCAACCTAACATTTTTCCTTATCCTAATAATTTCAATTTTGTTAAAAAATTTACCTTCCCGGGCTCAAAGAATACTTCACTAATTCAGCCCTACAGTTTAAGGAAGATTGTCTTATTGTTTAGTAAATAATCACTCTTTGCCTCTTTCCTGCCTTCTCCTCCTCCCCACTCTCCAGTAGAATAGTTCCACTCTTCTCACTGGGTAGACTAGAGGGGGCAGGACCCCAGAAAAGAGGACTAATTCCCAGTAGAGGGAAAGCCAGCATAATACAACCATGATAAGGATGAAAATAATTTACCCTTAGCTTTGCTGGTGACCATCAGCAAAATAATAAAGAGAGAAAAGGCAAGAAGGGTCAAGAAGGAGGGGCCATTTCTCACTTGGAGGTGAAAATATGCCCTCTTTCTTGCCCTGAGGCTTAGTCTTTCCTTAAGAACCGACCTGGAACCGAAAGAAAAAGTGGTTGCCTAACTATATAGAACATATCTGGCAAGGGTAACACCTACCAGGGGCTAAAACTAAACAATTGGTTGCCATGGTATGAGACAAAAAACTGGTGTCCCTAGTAAAGGATTCTTTAATAAGGGATGGGAATGGCCACCAGAGGAGGTTGTGGATCCCTGTCCACATAAACCTTTTTAATATGGATTTTTAAGTTTTGAAGTTCTGCTCACCCTGCTTTAGGTCTCATAACAGCCTGGGCTGACTGTCAATGCAAAATGTTGGACAAGGCCAAAGACCTCTGTCAGATGATGATGTTAGAAAATAGATACTCATTTAGCAAGTTTGGAGAAGGCTGAATTAATTCCCAAGTCCTGGGTTGCTTCTCAGGGAGGCTCCTGACAGATAAAAATTCCTTTACTGGCTATGATAGTTAATGAAAAAACAATTCAAAAAAATACAAAACAAAACATAGCTGCCCTGGATTTATGGAAATTCATGGAAGACAAACTCAGAGCTAGTGTTGCCTATTAAAACAATATCCCACCCAGCCTATATCAAAATTACTAAGAACAGGAGGCCACCTCCAGTCCCAGAACAAACCACCCATCCAGGCTGTCTTCTAAGCAAAAGCCCAAGATGAACAAGAGAGTGTCCTAAGGGACAAGGGAGTCCAAAATTGGTGAATCTCTGGTATATTGGTGGGATAATTGTAATATTAAATAGGGTTAGATTCCAATCCACAGCGAGTATCTCCCTCAGAGACAGCCCTGCCTTCAACACTTGCCCAGTGGGTCCCTGACACTTCACTTGCCTGTGTCAGGGACCCACACCACACAAGGATCTGGGGGTCTCTGAAATGGCTCCTTCTAGCAGACAAATGCTCTTTTACCACCTTAACTGTAGTTTGGGCTCCAGAAAATAAACGAGGGGGGGGCGGATTTCTGTTGGACACAGATGCTCAAACCTCCCTAATCCCAGGAAGCACTTATGCTTTAAAAAACCCTTATTGGCTCCAGAATGTGAAAAACTCACAATGTGGGAGTAAGATTAATTTAAGGGGTAATTGTCTATTTATTTATAAAAAATTGGCTCAATTTTATTAAAAGATGCTTCTGTCCTGGTGGTTTTCCCCCTCCATCCCCCACTATTCATTTTCCCATTATTAGAATGGATCTCCTCAGTCAGTAGGGAACCTCCTGGAACATATCTATGGCTCTGTGTTACTGGTGGGTGACACGCAATGGGAACCAGTTAACTTTCCTCTACAGTAAAGGTGGTAAATATGCCTCAGTGTCAGCTAACTCGAGGCACTGAAGGATTACACTCTGCCATAGCTTAGTTAAAGAACCTAACATCTCACTTTTCAATTCACTGATATGGCCAGTGTTTAAAGCCACTGCTAATGAGTAGAGAATAAATACGGACCATAGAGAGTTAAACCAAGCTGTTGGTTTTCTTAAAGAACCTCTACCAAATATTCTTGTCTTAATGGATAATATTCAAAAAAACATGGATAAATGATTTGGAGTTAGAAACTTGGCTGACATGTTCTACTGAGTAAAAATTTCATATCAGAGTCAACCACAACCTGCCTTCACTTTTGAGGGTCAACAGTACATCCTCCCCTGATTGCCTATGGAGTACTTAAATAGCCCTGTGATTGAACATGGAATTTGCTAATAAGACCTAGATACCTGCCCCATACAGCCCATGAAAAACATGGCTTCAGCCTTATATTGATGACATCTTTCTCACTGGACTCAAAAAAAGAGTCTGTCTCACCATCCATCACAACTGTGAATAAACACCTTACTAAGAGGAAATGGACAACTATCCTGAATAAGATAGAAGAACCTTTCAGTCTGTTAAATTTGGAAAATACATTTTTTTAGAGTGAGAATAGGGGAGGGGAAGAGAGAGGGGGAAAGAGAGAATCTCAAGCAGGCTCCACGCCCAGCATGGAGCCCCACACCAGACTTCATCCCATGACCCTGAGATCATGACCTGAGCCAAAATCAAGAGTCTGGCTCTCAACTGACTGAGCCACCCGGGACCCCCATGGGGGATACATTTTTAATTCAGAAGGGCAAACTATTCCTAATCAAGTAAAAGACACACTCCTAGTTGTCCAACCTCTTAACAACATTTAGTAGGAATATTTGGTTTCTGGTTCCAACCTGTCCTTCTAACTCAACCTCACACTGCAGTAGCAAGTGTCATAGAAAGACACAATGAGCTCTTAAAACAAGGGCAATTGAAGTATCCGGGGAGGCAATCGTCTCCCAAATGGTCAAAAATACTGCTCATAATTCTGATTATGTTGAGCACCCACACCCACACACACACACATACCATGGCATAACTACACCATATTTAAATAACAATAACAGAAGAGACTAACAATGGAGATACTGCAACCTCTTTTGGTCTTTATACCCTCACCAGTCATATCCGATTACCAGTCTTCATAGACACAAGAACCTTGGCATTGTAGCCATAGCAAAGGAACAACCACCTAGTACTTTCATCTTTCCCTTTACTTTTACCAAAAATCCAGAGCCTAGCCACTTTCCCCTTTGTCCTAATAAGGACATGTTGTGAACCACTGATGATGGGACCATTGCCAGCCTTCATTCCCTCATCATCCAACATAAACCAAACAGGCCACTCACCACTACCTAGAGAGAGAAGTATCTTCATCTGCTGCCCATGTGCTCTGCTCAACGAAAGTATTGTGGAACAAGTCTGGACCTGCTCCCAACACCCAAGAAGTGGAACTAATCAGCCCTGAAAGTATTTTAGCAATACCCAGGAGACAATCAGATTCTCTACTGCTGGCCACAGATGACCTCAGACGTTCACCTCTACACTGTGGCTGTGCTTCTTCCTTATCTGAGAAGTTCTCATCCTCACTGGTGTTTACTACGTGTCCATTAGTCTTGGTAATTTGGATCCTAATGTTGACAAGGAATGTCTAAAAACAACGCAGTACATGTACACCACATGGAGATACACAACATGGGTCATACTGGGGATAACAGGAGCCATGATGTTGGCTAGTTGTGTTGATTAATCCTACCAACATAATGACATACATCAGCACTGAGAGTAGTACTCTTCCTCCTATGTCTACCACTACTAGCAACAGCTATTCCTAAAAAGCCAGACTTTAAGTTGCCATGCATGACTCCTAAATGCTTTCTAAACTGTATGAGCTAATATTTTACTTCAAATCAGACATAACCCACTATTAATTAGTGTCATCAAACAAATAGAGCAATGGGCCACTACCTATTGAGTATCATTAAAAGACACTGCCCAGGGATAGTATGCACCTAGTATTAGAACTAGGATGTTCATGATTGGTGCAATCAAATTAAAAACTCTATAATCCAGTGTCAATGCCAACAAACCCTATAGGATTATAGAGACAAAATTATAGCTTTTCCTCATCCCTGGGATGATTATAAATATAAACCCAGGCAACAACATACACCTGTACAAGTATTGACCTCTTTTCCTACTAATTATAATGATTTCTCTTCCCCTCCAGCATAAGCATCATTTATTTGGATGGAAAGACATTGCATTAGCCAAGGGGCCAAAGGCATCTTACCAGGGTCCTCCTCCCTGGGCACTTATCAATATATGTAAGGAAGACAATGTATACAACATAATATCACCTGGCCCAAGGCATGTCTAAAAAATACAGGGACTACAACCATCATAGGAATTCTTCACTAGCCTAGCCTTCTCACAACACCAATTGCAAGTTTTATATAATCCTTTGTGGGAGCGGGCTTTCCAACAATTGCAACACTGCCCACCTACAGTCAACAGTCATAGCTCTTGGATGTTATAGCAAAGACAGTTCTTAGGAAAAAATATAGCTGATCATATAGGGAAATCTAATTGCTCTCTGCATGGGAGTTTCTCTGCTCAAATCGACCACTAATTGCTTATAGCTATTCAAAATTTTCTGGGCCTACCAAGACCACCATTAATAAGAATTTAGGAAAATAAACGAGGGAAACTGCCATCCAGTGTTACTCTTCAGGGGGATCCCTAAAAAAACGTACACATTCTACCTGATAGGAGATAGAAACAATAATGAAAAGCCTGGAGGCAAAGCTAAGCTGGGAGGAGAGTATCTTGTGCAGCCACACACAGCCACTCCAAGGAGCCACCCTGAGGCTACGATTGCTGTATCACTGGCTGCCCAGGAAAGTTTTCCCTGGAGCAGAAAGGATGGGGCAAGCCATCCCCCACTGGAACACAGCAATGCCATGATGAATAGGTACAGAAACGGGCCAAATGTATCATGCAACTGATGTCTGCTTCTGAAGAAAAAAAAGACCCCATAAACAAATGCCCCGCAGTTCGGGATCTACTCTGGTATGTGGCTAAATTGACAAAACAAAAGCAGAAGGCAAACATTAATGACATTTTTCTCAATGTAATAATTTTCCTTGGTTATAATTTGCCATTGGTGGGAGAGAGAGGCCTTAGCGAGAACAGGCTTCTCAACGTTGGCACTTTTGATATGTTGGGCCAGGTAAGTGAGTTGGGAAGGACTGTTCTGTGCGTTGTAGGATGTTTAACAGCATCCCTGGTCTCCCCACACGAAATGCAACTGACGTCCCCACTCCTAGTTGTGACACTCAAAATCATCTCCAGAATTGACAAATTGCTTCAAATTTGCTGTGGAGCAAATCCCATCCCTCTGCAGGGCCAGAGAAACACGCTGTATCTTTTTATCTGGTTTCGCTATTCCACCCCCAGTGCTTTTATTTCTAATTACTGGAATCTTGTCCATTCACTAGATTATTTTTGAAGCAGTGAATAAGAGGCCTTTCACTAATTGCCAAAACTTCAGTCCCCAAACTATAGTGTTGACATTAAATCTATTCTCCTCTTTATTTCTCAGGGTTATAGGTTTAATTTTTCCTATGCTCACTTATTTTTGCTTATTATGCTCATTTTAAGCAGTAAAATAGTTTCACACTTCTGTGACATCCATACCATGTTTTCCCAGAAAACTTAGCTTTGTTTTTTTTGTTTTTAAAGTAGGGACTATTGCATAAAATCCCTGAAATTCCTGATTTAGTCCACTTTATAGGTTAAGAAAATATTCTTTCAAAGTGCAAACGTAACTGGGAGGTTTAAAATAATGTCATTGATGAAATTCATTTTGTGAGTTAAGGAATTATTGCTTCAGGATATGAGTATAACCTGGAAGATTAAAATACTGTCATTCAGTTTTTATGGATGACATTAATCATCAGCTTTCTTCTTTACTCTCAATCTCTTAAGAAAAGTGAGGTTTAAAATACATTTTACACAAAATGCTTTTGTTCCTAACAATTGGCATAGTTGAAACAATATTGCTGGGTTACAAAAAGGGGATTTAGTGGGCTGGTGCCTTCTTAGGGTTTTTTTCCTATGAGGGTGTGCAACAGCACCTGGGGGTTGGAGGAGTGACTGGTTTCCTGGCCCTCATAAATGTGAGAGAATGAGGTAGAGCATAAAAGGAGTGAAGGGTTAGGAGACCTTTGAAGGGATTAATCTACTTAAAATTTTTCCCATAGCAAAACATAAGTGGAATTATATGCTTTTATATCCATCTAAGCTGACTCTCAACTTTTCTTCTTGCCTGTTCTTTCTGAGAAATAATTTCTAAATTCTATAAATGCAGAGAATGTACCTCTTGCACATTTAGAAAACTTAACTTTTTAAATTCTTAAGTTTTTGTTGAAAGGTCCATTTGAATCATCCAGTATTATTTGATATTGTACAATAATGTAAATGTAGCCTCTACTATATATATATATATATATATATATTTTAATTTGAGTATAGTTGACGCACAATCTTACATTAGTTTCAGGTGTACAACATAGTAATTCAACAAGTTTATACACTCTGCTATGTACACCACAAGTGTAGTTACCCTCCGTCCCAATACTATTACAGTATCATTGACTGTATTCCTTATGCTGTCTTTTATCACCATGACTTATTTATTCCATAACTGGAAGCCTGTATCTTCTTATCCCCTTCACCCACTTTGCCAAACCCCTACCTCCTCCCCTCTGACAACCATCAGTTTGTTCCCTGTATTTATAGGTCTGATTCTGTTTTTTGTTTGTTTATTCATTTGTTGTTGTTGTTTAGATTCCACTCCATCAAAATAAAAGGCTTTTGGACAGCAAAGGAAACCATCAACAAAACAAAAACACAACCTACCAAATGGGAGAAGATATTTGCAAATGATATATTTAGCTTTGACTTTGAAAGTAAAGGCACAGAGTCCATAGAAAGCTGTCTAAATCTATGCTTAGTGTGAATATCTTCTTACAATTGTTGATGATGCTGAGCCAGGTAAGGGAGTTTCTCTTTAAAATGTGTCCTCTGGGGGCACCTGGGTGGTTCAGTGGGTTAAGCATCTGACTCTTGATTTCAGCTCAGGTCATGATCTCAGAGTCCTGAGATCAAGCCCCGCATGGGGCTCTACACTCAGCTAGGAGTCTGCTTGAGGATTCTTTCTCTCTCTCCCTCTGCCCCTCCCCCTGCTCGCATGCTTTTTCTCTCTCTCTCTCTCAAATAAATAAATGAATCTTAAAAAAAAAAAAAGCGTGTCCTCTGCTTCATGTATGAAAAGGGAGTCTAGAATAAAACTCAACTAATTTACACAGTTGAGTTGTGCAAGAAATAGTCAGGTACTGGGATTTTTTGTACACAAATTTCAACAAAAGCAGTGTCCAACATTGTGAAAAGTAGGCTCTAATGGATATTTGGAAAGTCCCAAGAACTATATCTCCAGACCAAATTAATTAATATTAGAGAAGGGTCAATATAGTATCTCCAAAAGGCTACCAATGAGAAAAATTGTCTGTTGCTTTGTTTATTCAAAGAAGAGATTTTTTTCATGCTCTTTTCACATGCACTTTCACCCTATGTCTCAGGTTGGGTTTACTAGGGGAGAGCTGAAGTCACGGGTTCAGGAGCATGTGACTAACTGAGGAGGTGCTTGTTTGCAGAAAGCTGTAAGGAAGTGAAGTCAGCTAGGGAAGGAGAAGGGAACAAGCAAGGATGTATTCTCAACTGCGATCCACCCATGGCCTGATTTTCGGAGGGAGAGCTCTGGAACATAAGCCACATTGCAGAGTTGGCTCCCTGGAGGCAATGGGAACAGACTTACACCCCTGCCTTTTTATATAAAGTAAGGGAGCCTTCAGTTGCTTCCAGCTGTCCCAGCTGACTCTGAGTTAACCTAATCTTCAAGCTGCCCCAGCTGACTCTGGACTCCATGTAGAGCTGAGGCAAGCTATATCTTCCAAGACACGTCCAAGGTGCAGACTCATAAGCAAAATAAATGGGACTGTTTTTTTTAAGCTACTAACATTTTGGGGTGCTTTCTAACGCAGCCACAGCAATTGGAATGCATGGGTCCTAAAGTTAGCTGAAATCTCACTTCACACATAATAGGTGTGTAATAATGAGTAACAGAGTTCTCTGCGCTTTAGTACAATCAATACTTACCTCCTATGGCTCCAGATAGAGTACACAGCAAGACCGTAACCAGTATATGAATCGGTATTGATTAACAAATTCCTCAGTCTATTTGAAGGTCCTCTGAATTAACAAAGGCATTCCTATATGCATTTCCTTGGTTTTTCACCTAAAAACCTAAATACAATTTCTTTCAATTAAATATTTTTTAAAAAATGAAAGTAACTTAGGGGCGCATGGGTGGCTCAGGCAGTTGAGCAGCCAGCTCTTGGTTTCCCCTCAGGTCATGATCTCATGTGTCATGAGATTGAGCCCCTCAGGCTCTGCGCTCAGCAGGAAGTCGGCTTGGAGATTCTCTTCTTCTGCTCTTCCCCCCACTCACACATGCACTCGCGCTCTCTCTCTCTCTCTCTAAGATAAATGAATAAACCTTTAAAAAATTAAATTAAATTAAAATTAAAATAAACAAAAGTAATTTCAGTGTGGCTTATGTATAATCTCAATGGAAAATATCAAACTTGTCTAAAAAAAAGTAGAATTAACTAGTAGCAAAGTTTATATTTTTCATGGAATTTTATCCATAACTGTATTCACAGGAATTTACACAATTGTTTCAGAATAAAAATCATAGTTCACTGTTAACTTATATCAGGCTTATATTTTGTGAGCTTCTCTGCTAAAAATTTACATTCATTATTTAATTTGACCTCACAGAGTATCTGTCATGAATAATGAGAAATTCCATTTCACAGATAAGGAAGCAGAGGCTGCAGTTAAATAGTCTAAGCAAGAACACAATGTTAATGTGCAACAGAGTGGCAGTTTTAAATAGGATCTGTTTACTAAGATAACGTGGTCATTTTAAAGTTTAGTGACTTCCTCCTGAGTTTAAACTCAGAATTCCGAACTAGATGTTCACTGAGTCAGGTATTAGATCTCAAATAACTTCAAGTTTCAATTTTTTTCCTCCTACTCACCTTTATTGGAAGAACCAGTAGATATCAAACTTGAAAAAGAGCAATTACAAAATGGTGGAAAGGGACAATCAAAGCCATTTTGTGCTACTCCTGGGGTAAGACAGGACTAAGAATACAATTTCAACTGAACATAAAGAATTTTCCAACAATCATTGCTGCACAGGTTTGCAAGGACCTGATTGTGAAAGAAGCAACTTCAGAAAATATATTTAGTCTAAGTTTCATGAGACTTCCTTGTGAAATCCACTGAATATATTATCTTCTTTTTTAAAATTAAAGTATAATTGACATACTATAATTGACATAAAATTATATTAGTTGCAGGGGTACAACATAATGATTAGACCTTTGTATATGTTGCAAAATGATCATATGTCTAGTTACAATCTGTCACCATACAGTTACAAAAAAAATTTTTCCCATGTGATGGGAACTTTCAAGATTTACTTTCTTCTAACTCCTTTCAAATTTGCAATACAGTGTTAATGACTATGGTCACCAAGCTGTACATTACGCCATGTCTGACTTGTTTTATAACTGGAAGTTTCTACCTTTTTAAACCCCTTCCTCTGTTTTACCCACCCCCTCACCTCCCTCCCCTCTGACAACCACCAATGTGTTTACTATGACTTTTGTTTGTTCATTTGTTTTGTTTTTTAGATCCCTCATATAAGTGAAATCATGTGGTATTTGGCATTCTCTTTGTTTCACTTGGCCTTCGAGGGACCTCCATGTTGTCACAAATGGCAAGATTTCATTCTTTTTTTTATGGCTGAGTGATATTCCATTAGA
>NC_138370.1:80519580-80569005 GCF_054177405.1 Leptonychotes weddellii
AAAATTATTGCTGTGTTCATCCATTCTTCTCCTAAGTTTGGTGAGCATCTTTACGACCATTACTTTCTCCGGTAAATTTCTTATCTCCATTTCATTAATTTTTTTCCTGGTGTTTTATGTTGCTCTTTTGTTTGGAACACATTCCTCTGTCTCCTCATTTTGCTTGACTTCCTGTGTTTGTTTCTGTATATGAGGTGAAATAGCTACCTCTCCTATTCCTGAATGAGTGGCCTTGTGTAGGACATAAAACTTACCATTTGATCCTGCCCTAGCTCTTGGTTGTCTCTTGAACCTATGTCATTTTCTAAGTAGCCTACTTTATTATTAACAGGGATCAGTTTTTGAGGGAGTACCAAGTCCTGTGAATGTTCCAAAGGGAGAGATTTTAGTCAACTCCTAGTTTCAGGCTGCCTGGAAGCTGGAACCTTAGGCACCAGCTTTTAAGTTATTCAAATATATACAGTCCCAGGGGACTATAATTGTAAATCCTGCCGGTCTTCAGTCCAGGTGATCTGGAGGTGTCCCCTTGGTGACAGTGGTAAAAATCAGAGCCCCAGACAAGTGTATGTGCTCCTTTATGGGAGATACCACTGAGCTATAGTGAAGCCAAGGGAAAGCCCAAAGATGGTGTCCCCTGGCCTACATTCCTTGAGATCACTTCTGTAGTCTCTGGATGTATGGTAATCCTGAAGAGTGCCCCTTGGGCTAAAACTCTAGGATAAATAGATAGGCCTCTTTCACAATACTGAGGGTACATTTCAGTCTGCTATCTGTGCAGTGCTCTGGGGGTGGTAGCCTGCCAAGAACTGTCTCTCCAATTGTTTCAGTCCCATGGGTCCCAGAACGCAATCCTCCCCGGCCACCAGGGCCAGACGTTCAAGAGGTGTCTCTTGTGTGAGCTCCACATGACCAGTGGCTTTTGTGGGGTCATGAAGGTGGCTTGGGATGGGGCACTTGGCTGTCTGGCTCTGATGGGGCCACAAGGGCAGCACAGGGGTTTTTTGTTGTTGTTGTTTTTGTTGGTTTTAGCTGACTGAACTGGGGTACCAGGCATGATGCAGAGACACCAATAAACAGCTCTATAGCCTGTCCAGCAGCCTCTAGGGTAATTTGAGTGCTTCCCAGTCAGGGTGGCCCTCACCACACAGGGACCCAGTTGATCCTCCATTGGTGGGCAATAAAGTTAGGGACAGAAGGAGCCAGCAGAAAATGCACATGGAGTTGGGCAGAGCTGAAAGACTGCCGACAGAGGTAGTAAGCAGGAGGCAGTGAGAGGGGAGAGAGACGTTTCTAGTAAAGCAGCCTCAGGAGAAGTGGGTCTGGGGAGAAGTGGCGTCACATCTTAGAGGGGCCACACAACATGAGCAACAAACAGACTTTTGCCAGAGCTGCCTTTGTGTGGACAGCATCTCAGAGAGGGGCAACCATGGGAGCCCCCAGAGCCCAGTTGTGGACAGATGTTGCCACTCACCCTGAAAGTTAGCCAGGAAGTAGCAACACGAAGCTCTGCCTAGGGTGTTGCTTTTTGTTCATTGACCAGACACAGTGGCCATGGTTTCTGGACATAAAGTCAGCATGAGAGAGCCTGTCTCCTGGGACTGGACAAGAGCTCAGAACAATCAGCCAGGAGCTGGCACTAGCAGGTGACAGGGAGAGTGGAAAAATGGAGCCCTCCAGCAATGGTACTAGTAAGGTTGAGGGAGAACACAAAATGATGCCTGCCAGTGCCTTCACTCCCAGAGAGAGTCCCAACAGGGTCCTGCCCCTTCAGCAAATGCTTTAAGATTAACAAATAAATCTTCTTCACATATGGTCTAGGCATTTTTCAAACTGCTCCTTTTGGTACTGGGTCCCATGCAAGGGAATCTGCACACCAGGCCTTTAAGAGCAGACTGTCCATTTCCTAAAGGTATGGGTCTCCTAGACGTAAGCCCTGTTGCTTTTCCAAAGCAGAAGTTTGGGTGGCTCGTCCCTCTGGTACAGGTCCCAGGGGGTGACGTGCCTGATGTGGGGCATAAACTCCTTGTTCATCAGGGAGAAACTCTGTATTTGCAAAATCCCTCCCAGTTGTAAGTCATTGTGCAGGGTGTGGGGGTTTTGGTGAGACATGTGTCTGCTTCTCCTACCCATCGCAGCGTGGCCCTTTTATCCTTTGTTGTGAAGTTGCTATTCAGTTAGCTTTCAGGTCATTTTTAAGGAATTTATTTCATTTGTAGCTGTAGATTTGTCGTGTTCATTGGAGGAGGTGAGTACAAGATCTTCCTACACTGCCATCTTGAACTGTCCCCTATTTATAGTCATTCTGTCTCAGGATATTTATGTTCTCAATTTTAGGTTAACAGAAGGTTTATGTCAGAGACTTGTCAAAAAGTATATCACTGATTCTTGGAATCATTTTAATATTATTTTAATTTAGATCTATTAATATTAAATACATAATATACATATATACAAACCCATCAGTATACCTATGCACATTAAAGACATAAAAATATGTGACCCCTCATTCTACAATACTCTTATGTACATGCATTTATTGTTATTTTGTAATAAATGAGGAAACGTTCTTATTTTTTTGCTCTAAACATCAGAATTTTATCAGCAAACTATATCTACTAATTTTTTTTTAAACTTCTAAGACCTACCAACTCTGCACTAGACCCTTTTACCATTAAAGAGATCAGGTTGATATTTTCAGAGGCAGCCAGGAAATGTCGTTTCCAGTCTGACACCAGTAATAACTCTCCAGGTTTTAGTTTAGAGACAAGTTTATCAGGTTGGCTTGCCAACCTTGAAAATAGGCTGTTAAAGTGAAAAATCTGAAGGACCTTTATAGCCCCACTCCCTTCAACTGCCTTTATACTAATATTAATCCTGTTTTAATTCAATACCATTTAAAACTTCCCATGTACATGATTGTTCACCAAATTGCAATACTTTCTAGGCTGCCAAGACAGCCACAACTCAGAGGCCAGAACCAAGCAATTGAAGCCATTTTGTGTCAAAATAAGATCTGGAAAAAATCCAGCTGGTGGATACCCCATGAGACATATATATTTCAGAAGTGTAATAGTTATCTACTACTTTATGGACTTCTGCACAGTACTGCTAGACATAATAAATTCAGATAAAAGACAGCCAGACATAACATTCCTAGAGAACTACCCACAGAACTCCTATAATCTATAGTGCATCAGCTGAGCATACAAGTAGGCTATTAGGCATGATCTCTACAACTTTGAGTTAAGTGCCTACAGGACCTCAGATTAATGGATGGGGGTTTAGCACTTGGATGCATTTTACAAGGTGCTGCAGTATTAGAGGCTTAATGATGAACCTTTAAAAAAAAATTCTGATTTTTTTTTTTAGGCTACCCAACACAAAAAACATCAGAATAATTCAATGGAGAGCCAGTATGCTGACCATTTTCTAATACTCAGGAGGGTTCTTGAAAGTCCCTGGCATAATTCCATTCATTGTGGTCGACTGACAGATATTTCAATTAGGTGCCTTTGGATTCTTCACAGTTGTTTGCTAGAAAAGGGGACATTTGGAAACTGGCATTCTAATTATACATCTAACAGTGCTTTAAAAACATGTACAATTCATTCAGTCTCTCTGAGGTTTACTTTCTTTATATATCAAATTAGAAGGATAATCAAAATGATCTTTATTGTGCTCCCCATTTCTATTAACCATGGATGTGTGTGTTTATACACAAACACAGGTACATACACACTCCCCTATAATTAGCCTATAAAAATATTTCAAAAGAAAATTAAAGAAGTATGCTTTAATATATTGCTATCTTAAAAAATAACAGAAGTTAAAGTAGGATTGAATCATGAAAAAAATGATCTGAGAGGCTGAGCAAAGCTAACATGGAAAAGAATAAGAAAAAAAAACAATTGGTTGTCTTACATTGATATCTTTTTTAAAACAATGGGATAAAAGAAACCAAAATATTTAAAATGCATGTTTTATAGATTGTTAATGTTCCTTAAGAATCTAGGTTATGAATGATTACCTAGACTATATAATTTTTCAGGGAAAAGAATGACTCTGGTATTTGGTGACTTATTCTTATTTTAGATTGTATTTCTTTAAATTAAAAATCAAAGGAAGGAGCAGACACTAAAGGCTTGTTATATTTCACCCGGGCTTTCCTATTATGCATGGTGATGGATCAGAAATATAATATCTGTTACTTTGTCTCCTATCTTCATATTACATATTAACGTGCTTCTTGCTTTGATCATCATGACACAAAAGTTAAATGCATGTACCTAAATTACTAACTACATTAGATTAATATTAACACTAAATGGTTATTAATTTATATAGTACGACACACATGTAAAGAAAGGAAAAAATAGAAAACAAATTAGACAGTTTCCCTTTTTAAATCCCAATATAGTATTCTCAAATATAAATATGACAACCTCATAATGATAAATTAATAATGAAATTGTATTTATAAAATATATATTTTATATATAAATAATGAAAAAGATTACATGTGCACATATAATACGCAATTGAATATAAATGAAATTTTACAAAATGTACTATGTAACCATGTTCTGGACAACAATTTGAGCTTTTAGGCATTATTTCTATCTGTCAGCATGGATGCTGAAATGTTCTCCCTCACACCCTTGAGTTACAAGGCTCTTGACTGACTGAGGGACTGCCGGGCAGCACACCCAGGCCTTTCCTTCTACTCAACCATTTCCTGGTGTCAGTGAGCAAGTTGGAGTAACTGGCTTATCCTAAATGGTGGTAAGTCTGGATATTCAGATTTGGGACATAAAAAAATGAGTTAAATGAAGAGAATATTAGAAATGTTATGAGTATTTTCTTTTCGCTAGATCCTAGGCCTTCTTAAATAAAGCAAATAAATAACCACTCAACCTTAAAAATAAAAAAAGAAGTAAGCTGAAACATATTTGATAAAATATTTACTGTTTATGAACAAGTACCTTTAAAAAAAAAAAGATTTTATTTATTTATTTGACAGAGAGAGAGACACCACAAGCAAGGGGAGCGGGAGAGGAAGAAGCAGGCCTCCTGCCGAGCAGGGAGCTCGATGTGGGGCTCGATCCCAGGACTCTGGGATCATGACCTGAGCCGAAGGCAGACGCTTAACCGACAGAGCCACTCGGCACCCCATGAACAAGTACCTTAAATTCGGTCTTGGAGGTCATGAAGAAAGAGCAGCCTTTCTCAGACTCCAGGTCTGGCCACAGAATAAAGCATATACCTACATGCCTAAGATAAATATATATGTACACATGACTTTTGTAAAGTAAACTATGAACTCTCACTGATAAGGAGACTGCTGATATATATGTGCTAAAAAGGCGAACTTGAATATTCTAAGTCACTAATATCACATGCAGTCATGTGCGCTTGGTAGAAGGAGAATTTCTTCATTTAGGGAATTTCATGGGCCTAAAACTGAAGAACAAATAATAGACAAGATTTTTATTCTTGAGCTCTTGTGTTACATCAAATAACAGTTAAACATATTTTGAATTATGAGATTATATTAAATAAAGAGCTCCGTTGGCCACATAAACCTCTTGTTTTTATTACAACAGCCTTTGTTATAGTCCCCTAACTTAAAAGAGCTTGCTAAGTATTCCATATCAATCATCATTCACAACCATTTCAGTTGTGAACATTGTCTAGATGGAAGAATGGGTGAGGAGAGATGAAATTTGGAATTAAAACCATATTAAATTTTTAGGGGCACGATAAGGTTTCCAAAGGAACAACAGAGGAGTAAAGACATTTTTAAATGTTTTATCTGAATATGGATTCCCTAGAATGCATCCTTTGTTTGTGGGTTGTATCCTGTACAAATCAGAGCCATTTGGATGTAGCCATATCACTCTGAGAGTAGGTTTAATCTCTGTACAATGAAGAGATTAACCTGTACAATATCTAGGATCTATTGTAGCCCTGACATTCTGGTCTAGAATCCAGACACACAATCCAAAAAGCAAGTAAGTTATCTATGCTTGTGAAAACATAGGACCTCCATTTCTGTGCATGTAAAAATACCTGTTATGTCCAAAATAAGATACTGAGATCCCTCTTCCCAGAGCTATCTCCTGAAGGAAAAAGTATGAATCACCAAACACATGATCTTTCTCCAGATCCTGAACCTAGTTTTCAAAGGTAATTTCTTTATCTGTACAGTCTTACCTGAAGAAAGTTATTTAACTTCATGGATATTTCTTGTTCTACTTTTGCTCACAAATTTACAGATTTCTAGCTCCTTAGCCAAATAAATAAATGTATCACTTTCAAACAAACAAATCAATCAATCAATCACGTTCACTAAGATGCAAACCTGAACAGAATTTGGGGTAGTAGAATATTAGGAACATGTTTTAACAGAAGCTATAGGGTTTCAATTCAGAATTCGATTCTATTCTGTGAGGTGGGCAGTTCCCCTTTAAAATTTAAGACTAATTTTAATTGAAAAATTTTTTTTCAATATTTTATACATGAAGTGTTTTATTTGAACACTATTTTGTCAGATAGGCATTTCATTAAGTTATTTAAGTGGTTTGTTGTCCAAGGTTGATTTATTGGAAACAATATTTTTAATAGAAATACATATCAAATTTTATCATGATTTTAAGGCAAATAAGATTCAATAAACAGATATTCAGGAAATGTATATCAAACTCTCTACGGAATAGATAAATCTGTTACATAAAATAAAATGCAGCTATCTCTTTTTTGAAGCATTTTCTTTTATTGCGGCTATATTGACTAACCTATTTCTGTTTCCTTTTGGGTTCCTATAGCCCCTTATGCTTGTCCCAGAACTGTTTAAATGCATGTTGTCAGATGTCCACCAGCTCATTCTGGCCTCCCTGAAATGGCTCTGGGAGGCTGTACCTAGACTCTATGCAGAAATTAATTTCACCTTTTGAAGGAAGGTTGATGCTGTAATGGTGGAATACCACTTTGGTATCTTTATAGGATAGGAGTCATTTTCAATCAAAACAAACGTGAGTATTTTCAATGTACTCACTTCGCCTGGGCCATTACTAAATAGATTTTTTCTTTCACTTTCTTCTGCTGTTAGGGACACTTAAAAATGGTTTCAGAGAATGACCACCATCATTTTTTAAGGAACATTATTAAAGTGTCAGTTATTTTTAATTTATTGGTGAGAGGAGAATTAAAAAGGACAGTTTGGAGGAATGCTCGTGAATTAGTTTGCCTTTTTCCTGGTTCCACCGGTTGCTTCTCTATCAATACCTAGGTACTGAAACTTTCCATAGTACTCTGGTCTCCTCTGACAACTTTAGTCATTGCAAATATCTGATGCATTAGGTTAGCTAATAATAACTTAGGGTACTACTTCTCTGGGGCAAATTTGTATATTAGTGAACTAATGACATAACTTTGACCTTGTGATAGGTTGGCAAGAGCTACCTTTTCTTGTGAGAAATTCCCAGTAACCTTGATTGGCCAAGTTTAGGGCTAGAAAAACAATGACAAAATTTTGTGAATTAAATGAGTTTACAAGCTTAAAAACAGTATCATTTTATTACCTCTCCTTATATTAAACCCTTTGTTTATAATGAATATTTTGGGTAGGAAAAAGATGAATTGCCTATTTCTGATGATACACACTCACACACACACACACACACGCAGATACATTGCACCAGAAATAGATGATATATGTGTGTGTGCATATATATACACACAGACATATATTTTATGTGTATACATATACATATATATTTAATACATTTTATATATGTTCATGTATATGTATACATATAAAACTCAGAAAGAGTTATACACAATACATACATATATGAAATATATAATATATACATAAACAAAATTCAGAAATAGATAATATATACATATACACATTACAGAAATATATATATATATATTTCTGAATTTTTGGTCTTATTTCCTTCAAATGTATAAGGGTGGTATGTGAGGAATGATCCATCTACTGATCCATCAGTTGGCATTAACAACTTGGTGCAAATCCTATTTTTTTCTTTTTTCCAAGTACCCCATCTGACCTTAGTGACAACTCATTTTAAAAAATGATGAGCATTATGCTGTGTTTCTTATTAGAAGTATGGATGCAAGAAGCATATTACAAAGGATGAAAAATGTAACTACACTTGCAATCTATTTCTTATGTAGGTCATTCTCTTTGATCCTCACTTGAAAGCATTACCATTTTCAGGAGATGTTACAAAAAAAAAATAAAAAGCAATTACCACCACATCTCAGTTAGAAGAGCTTATAGTATTAAGGGTTCATCACATTTTTCACTCTTTCTCTTTTCCCATCTGAAAAACAGTGTTGCATGGTTTCAGGCCAAGAAGTTGAGACTTTACTTTTCCATTAGGATTTTTTCTTCAGCCTTAAAAAAATTCAACTTGTAAGTAGTGCTTTTTCAGAGTGCTAAAAAATAAAGGAAAAATGGCTATTCTTTTACTGAACAAGAAACTGTAGTTACAAAATGCTAAGTCTTTTAATACGATCACTGAATTTGAAAATGTTACTGCTTCAGTGAAATACTTTCCATTATCCACAATAGTTTTTCAATAAAAAATTTTCATGAAATTTGAAATTCAGCAGCTTTAGACCATATTAAGACCTAAACTTTACTTTTATAATCTTAAATTTCAAAAGAATTTGTACTGTATTTTACTAATTTATTCTCTTGGCGAGACAGGACATTATTATTAACATTTTATCAATAGAGAAGTGAGGACAGGAGTGATAAAAATTTGCAAAGTCACCAAGTTGGAGTTGGTGGAAGAATTGAAATTAAAGTTTTGTCTCTTGGACCATAAACCTCTAAGTAAACTATTTAATGCCAAGAAAATTTAATCACTCATCTAGGATAGCCATAATTTTCTCAGACTACTAATTACAATGGATTTATATTTAATAATGTATTTTATAATTTCTAAGGCCTTGCTATTTCTTAAGACTTGAGACTTCTTTTAAAAATCTGATAAACATCTTAAAATCTTATTGACTTAATTCCTTTAAAATAAATCACAAGAAGGAAAAAAAGAAAAGAGATTTGACAGATTATGCCTTTCCCCCAAAATACCATTTATTGCTAAGGTCCAATTATTTGATTCTACTCTCTAATAGTAATGAACTGACTACAAATATTTTTTTCATATTAAATGAATCATAACTAATTCATATTTTAAGCTGAGTTATGTTAATTTTTAATGCATATGACTTGAAATATTACACTTGGAGGAATTCCAGCTGTACTATTCATTTGTGTGTCCACTTTTGGATTAAATTTATTAATTTCTGATGGTTTCTTGTTACCTCATCTCATACTGGGTAAAAGATCACACAGCAGTCCTTAGTAGTTAAATTAATTGAGATATTATATATGAAAATACACATTGTAAGTGCTCAATAATATCACAATGGTAGGTCATGCTTTACTATTACATTTTTGAAAGGATTTTAATATCAAGTGATTATCTTCAATGTTGACTTCATTCATGAAACACTGAGTGTGATGTTAGGGCCTGCAGCCTTTTCTGGCACAAAGACAGTCCTCAATTATAGACCTCAACCAATAATATGAACCTAAAGATGTCAGCACATTATCTGCCTTTTCTTTTTCCTTTTTAAAAAAAAACTGCTACGAAGATTCCCAGGGTCAGCATTAAAGTGCTATGGAAGTAGAATCAAAATAGCCAACTGACCTAATCATAATAGCCTTTACTATATTTTTGTCCTCAGATATGCCATGCATTGGCCTTAGAAGATTAAAATTATCATAGTGAGAAATAGAGGAGGCTTTATCCATGATCAAACTGTCAGACCTATATTTTCATAAATCAGTAGTAATATATAATGTTTATAATACTATATAAAACATACCTCTAGTTATGTAATAATTTAAATAGTTATTACTTAGTAAATGCCTTCTGTGACCTAGGTTAAGCACTTTATTTCCACTATGTCACATAAACCTCAAAACTACATGCATAAGTACTACCATCCCCATTTACAAATGACAAAACTGATGTTCACAAAATATAATATTTTGCCCCAAATTTACCTGAGTAGTTTCTGGCAAATCCTGGATTTGAAGAAATCTGTTTGACATCAAAGTGATAGGTATTAATCACTAGGTTATATTATTTCCCCACTGACCTCATATAGGTTCAAAAATCTATGACACTAGATGAGAGAAACCACTGTACCTAACCAGTGGCCAATCCTCCCCATAATGGGCAGAGACAGACTTAAAACTGTTTGGAGTGCATCATCTTACCAGAAAGTGAGTCAGAGAAGGAGCAAAACATCTCTATAAGATTTTTTTAAGGAGTTAAAGGAGGATGCTCTTCATTCACTGCCCACTCTATTGGGATCTATCAAATTTCCTCTGAATCAGTAAAGTACATGTTTGAATATCTTAAGGAAGCAGACAGCAAAATTATATAACCAGTGATTTGGGCATCAAAAGGGCTTTGATGGAAAAATTAGTGAAATCCCCAAGAGAATCACTAAATATCCTTAACTGAACCCAAAGCTGCTGCTGCCCAAATCACCAGTGAGGAGGAGATATTATGTTGAGATGTTTTGCTGTTCAGAACTCCATAACTCAATATTGGAAACAAGATCTAAGTCCATTATATATAGATGCATGAAGCTTGCTGTGATAAATATGTTAAAAATGTGAAAAGAAATATTTCATGTTATATCCTTAAGGTAGATTAATTAAAATTGATTTAATATTTTATAACAGTTTAAGTTAGATTGACTTATGGTCAGTAAGAAAGACCATCTTTAGTACAAAAGCAGGGCCCACTGAAATTAAACTTTATATGTGAATAAAACTTAGGGAAAACAGTCATTTTTGTAGCCTTTTGATCCAATCAAAGAATCCTTTTATCTATGAAATACGAAGTAAGGAAATATTAATTTTAGGATGCCTTTGGTTTCATACTAATTTAAGTCTGGCTGCACATTTTTATCAAAATGGAGAAAAATAATCTTACTACTCAGGAGTCATGACCACAGTGACACTGTGACCAAAGTTAAAAGGGCACTAAAAGGTAGATAACATTTTCCTTTCTAAATGTCCTTTTCTTCATGATGGCATCAGAAACTTCACATTTCACAGATCAACTGGTATCCTTCTTTCTATACTATATAAATGTATTTCATTTCTTCTAATTTCATTTTCCAGACAGTAAAAATTCCTAGCCTCTAACCAGAAACTATAATAGCATTTTATTTATCAACTGCAGGTAGAAGATCCCACCAACTTGCATAAAAACTATGTAACCAAATGGCTGAGAATTTTTTTAAATTGCAGAGTTCATATGGTTATTTTTAAGCCTCATAATAATTGAGAGAATAATAATAAATTCACTTACTATTATATCATTGTAAAAACATAGAATTAGAATAAATACCCTAAGGAAAAAAGGGTAGGCATATTAAATGTTTTATAGATTCTTGCAGCTTCATATCTTTTTTGAGCTACACATTCTCATTACACCCTATTTTTTATCCCATTAACTTAAATCTTGGGGAAAAAACATGTACAGATTTATGGATTATAATCTCATCTAAAATGTCAAGATGGCTTTGTAATCACTTGTCCTTTATCTCTCCTTCAGATATTCAAGAGTGGGCAGATCTCTAAATTCTTCCTTTGGTTTCAACATCACCATTTTTTTCCCTTTTTATGTAATAAATTTTACAAGTAACATTGTATAAATTTAAGATGTATAGAGTATTACTTTGACACATTTATATATTGTAATATGATTGCCAATGTAGTGGCATCTAGCACATTACTTAACTATAGTACATTATTGCCTATATTCATTATACCATGTATTAGATCTCCATGGTTTTTTTACTACTTGTTATGAGTTTGTATACCCTTAAACACTATCACTTTTATCCCCCTCATCAGCCCCATCCCCTGGTAACCACCATATTACCCAGTATTTTACAGGTTTATTTTGTTCAGACTCCTCATGTAAGTGATATTACATAGTACTTGCCTTTCTCTGTCTAATGTATCTTGCTTAGCATAATGTGCTCAAGGGCCATCGATGTTATCACAAATGGAAGGATATCCTCCTTTCTCATGACTAAATAATAGTCCATTGTGTATATGCATCATATCTTTTTTAACCTTCCATATCCACTGGTGAACATTTGGGTTGTTTCCATATATTGTGGTTGTGAATAATGTTATGTTAAACATGATTGTGCAAATATTTTGTGAAAATCCTGTTTTCATTTCCTTTGGGTATATACCCCAAAGTGGAATTGCTGGATCTATTTTTAATTTTTTAAAGAAACTCCATATTGTTTTCCCTAGTGATTGGGCTAATTTACATTTCCACCAACAATGTATAAGGGTTTCTTTTTCACCACAAATTTGCCAGCACCTGTTGTCTCTTATATTCTTGATGATAGTCATTTTAACAGGTCTGAGGTGATAACTCATTGTGATTTTGATTTGCATTTACCTGATGATGAGTGAGTGATGTTGAACATCTTTTCATGTATCTGCTGGCTATTTTGATGTCCTTTTTGGAAAAATATCTATTTGATTCTTCTACCCATTTTTTAATCATATTGTTTTTCTTGTTGGTGTTAAGTTGACTGAATTATTTATATATTTTGGATATTAATCCCCTACCCAATATATGATTTGCAAACATTTTTTCCCATTCTGTTTTTGACTTTTCATTTTGTTAATTGTTTCTTTTGCTGTGCAGAAGCTTTTGAGTTTTACGTAGTCCCATTTGTTGATTTGGGCTTTTGTTTGTGCTTTTGATGTCATGTTCAAAGAATCTTTGCCAAGACCGATATTGATGAGCTTCTCCTGTACATTTTCTTTTAGGATTTTATGATATCAGATCTTACGTTTAAGTCTTTGGTCCATTGTTCTGCATGTGCTTCCCTGGTTTTCCAGCACTATTTGTTGGAACTCTATCCTTTCCCATTGGGTATTCTTGACTCCCTGTTAATAAATAATAATAGTAAATAAATAAATAAATAAATAATAAATATTAGTTTACTATGTATACCAGGATTTAATTATGGGCTCTCTATTCTGTTCTATTGGTCAATGTGTCTATTACTGTGCCAGTATAATAATTTTTCTTACTATGGCTTATAGTGTACTTTGAAATTTGGACTCATGATACCTCCAGCTTTGTTCTTTTTTCTCAGGATTGTTTCTGCTATTCAGGGTCTTTTTTTTTTGCGGTTTTACACAATTTTAGGATTGTTTCTTCTATTTCTATGAGGAATGCCTTTGGTATTTTGATGGGGATTGCACTGACTCTCTGATGACTTTGGGTAGTATGGACATTTTAACATTATTAATTCTTCTGATCCGTAAAAATGGAATGTCTTTCCATTTGTTTGTGTCTTCTTAATTTCTTTCAGCAGAGTCTTGTAGCTTTCATTGTATAGATCTTTCACTTCCTTGTTTAAATTATTCCTAAATATATCATTGTTTTTGTTGCTATTGTGAGTAGGATGGTTTTCTTTATTTCTTTTGCAGATGCTTCAACATTAGTGTGAAAGAATGCAATTGATTTCTGTATGTTGACATTGTATCCTGCCGGTTTACTTAAATCATTGATTAATTCCAACAGTTTTTTGATTGACTATTTAAGGTTCTCTTTATATAAAGTCATATCATTAGCAAAAGTAACAATTTAATTCTTCCTTTCCAATTTGGATGTCTTTTATTTCTTTATCTTGATTAATTGCTCTAGCTAGGACTTTTAGAACTATATTGAATAGGAATGATGAGACTGGACACCCTTGTTGTATACCTAATCTTAACAGAAACACTTGCCATTTTTCTCCATATTAGTGTGGGCTTATCATTTATGGCCTTTATTGGGTTGAGGTATGCTTTTTCTACACCAAATAGGTTTAGGAGTTTTATCATGAAAACGTGTTGTATATGTCAAATGCTTTTTCTGCATCTATTGAAATGATCATGTGATTTTTATCTTTCATTGATGTGACGTATTACATGTATTGATTTGCATATATTTTATCCTTGCATCCCAGGGATAAATCACACTTGGTCACATTATATAATCCCTTTAATTGATTTGCTAATATTTGTTGAGAATTTTTGTATATGTATTGGGCTATAGTTTTCTTTCTTTGTTTTTTTTTTTTTTTTTTGGTATCCTTACCTGGTTTTGGTATCAAAGTAATGCTGACTCCTTAGAATGAGTTGGGAAGTGTTCCCTGCTCCTCAAAATTTTGGAAGAGCTTGAGGAGGATTTCTTCTTTAAATGTTTGATAGAATTCTCCAGTGAGCTGTCTGGTCCTGGAATTTTCTGTGTTAGGATTTTTTTGATTAGTGTTTCAATCTCTTTACTCATTATTGGTTCAGTTTTCTATATCTTTCTGATTCAGTCTTGGTAGGTTGTGTGTTTCTAGAGATGTATCCATTTCTTCTAGCTTATGCAATTTGTTGGCCCATACTTGTTCATAGTAGTCTTTTATGATTCTGTGTATTTTTATAGTATCAATCATTTCCTCTTTCATTTCTAACTTTATTTATTTGAGTCTTCTCTCTCTCTTTTTTAGTTAATCTAGCTAAATGTCAATTTTGCTTATCTCATCAAAGAACCAGCTCTTAGTTCCATTGATCCTTTCTATTTTTTGTCTGGTCTCCATTTCATTTATTTCCATTCTGATCTTTATTATTTCCTTCCTCCTGCTAACTTTGGACCCTTTCTAGTTGTTTGAGGTGTAAGGTTAGGTTGTTTATTTGTAATCTTTCTAATTTCTTAATATACGCATTTATGTCTATAAACTTTTCACTCAGAACTGCTTTTGCTGTGTCCTGCAGTATTTGATAGGTTGCATTTTTGCAAGTTTTGAGATAGTTTTCTATTTCTTTTTTGATCCAGTGGTTGTATAGACGTGTGTTGTTTAGTTTCCACATACTTGTAGATATCCTTATTTTCCTTCTGTTGATTTTTTAAAAGATTTTATTTATTTATTTGACAAAGAGAGAGAAAAGGGCACAAGCAGGGGTAACAGGAGAGGCAGAAGCAGACTCCCCGCTGATCAGGGAGCCCAATACGGGGCTCGATCCTGGGACTCTGGGATCATGACCTAAGCCAAAGGCAGATGCTTAACTGACTGAGCCACCCAGGAGCCCCTTCTTTTGTTGATTTCTAATTTCATACCATGTGAACGGGGAAGACAGTTGGTATGATTTTAATCTTCTTAAATTTGTGATGATTTGTTTTGTGGCCTATCGTGATCTATCCTGGAGAATGTTGCATGTGCACTATAGAAGAGCACGTATTCTGCTGATTTTGGATGGAATGAGTTCTGTATATGTCTGTTAAGTCCATTTGTTCTAAAGTGTGGCTCAATTCTAATGATTCCTTGTTGATTATCTGTCTGGATGATCACTGCTGATAGTGAGGTACTGAAGTAGCTTATAATTATTGTATTTTTGTCCATTTCTCCCTTAAGATTTGTTATTTGCTTAGTATACTTTGGTATGCATATATCAGGAGCATATATATTTATGATTGTTATATATTCTCTTCATATGATGACCCCTTTCTTATTATATAATGATCTTCTTTGTCTATTGTTACCTACCCTTTGGGCTTGAAGTCTCTTTTATCTGATATTAGTATGGCTATACCTGCCTTGTATTTTTTTATTATTAAGTAGGCTCCCCAGTGTGGAGCCCAGTGGAGGGCTTGAACTCATGATCCTGAGATTAAGATCTGAGCTAAGATCAAGAGTCAGACACTTGACCTAATGAGCCACCCAGGTGCACCTATGCCTGCCTTCTTTTGATTTTCCTTTGGTTGGAATGCCATCTTCCATCTTGTCTTTTTCTTTTTTTTAAGATTTATTTATTTATTTGAGAGAGCGAGAATGAGAGAGAGTACATGAGAGGGGGAGGGTCAGAGGGAGAAGCAGGCTCCTCGATGAGCAGGGAGCCCGATGCGGGACTCGATCCCGGGACTCCAGGATCATGACCTGAGCCAAAGGCAGTCGCTTAACCAACTGAGCCACCCAGGCGCCCCCCCCCCATCTTGTCTTTTTGAAAATATGTGTGTCTTTAGAGTTGAGATGAGTCTCCAATAGACAGTGGGTGGGTATTGTTTATTTTATCTATCCAGCCACTCTGTGCCTTTTAACTGGTGAGTTCAATCCATTTACATTTAGGGTCATTATTGATATGCAAAGATTTACTACTGCCATTTTTTCTTTGCCTTTTGGTTCCTTTGTCTCTCCATTGTTTCTTTTTCTTTCTGTTTCTGTCTATCTTTGTAAATTGCTGGTTTTCCATGGTGATTTGCTCAGTATCCCTTTTTTTTATGTTTTATGTCTCTGCTTTCAATTTTAGCTTTTTGGGTTTCCATGAAGTTTACATAAAATATTTCATAAATAAAATAGTCCATAGATAAAGTTGCTGAGGGCAATTTATCTTCATTCATCTATAAAGTTCCCATCCTTTTACTCTTCCTCTTATATATTTGATGTCAAAATTATCTTTTTTTGTGTTGTGATTTTGTTATCAAGTTGTAGTAGCTATAGTTATTTTTAATGCTCCTTTCCTTTAACCTTTATGCTGTAATTATGAATTTATTATACTATTCTAAAAAAGAATTGTTGTGAGAAGTAAATGAGATAGTGCTGCAAGGCATTTAGATCAATGTCTACCTTCAGTAAACTGTAGCTTTATTCTAAATTTTGTCATGGGGTTGTGGCTAAATTGTAGTTTTTCCAATTGCCTAACATTTAATTTTATTTTAGTGCAGAACTAAGATAAACTTGACATTGGTGAGGTTCCTGACCTAATATATCGTAAACATGGGTCACATGAGAAAGAGCTGGAGGCTATTATATGTCTCCCTGGATATTTGAATAGAAGAAATGAAGTAACGTGGGGTAAGGATTGTCTTAGATAGAGAGACATGATTCAAATTAAGAGGGGAAAAAAAGCAAATTAACTTACAAGGCAGAAGGCAGTCAGTTTCCCCTGAAGGTTACTTCATCACATTATGAAAATAATCTTAGGTTAGGTCTTAGCAACTTTTCTGAAGGAGCAAAGCATCTTGATGGTGTCACTAGTTTGCTCCCAATTTAATTAATGATCCTAAGTTCTTGCAACTTAAAGCCATCTACATCTTTTTCAATTATATGATCAGCAGCTTTTCCCTTGGTCAAAGACTCCCATTGTAAGAAAATTTACCTTCTGCTTTAGCATCTCACTTTCTGCAATTCCCCACTCAAATCTTCTGATTGGAAGCATAGTAGAGTGGTTTAAAAGCAAGGGATCTGGCAATATAGTGACCAGGTTCAGATCCCATTCTGCCACCAAACAGCTGTGTGACTATGTTAAATTACTTAATCCTTTTATGTGTGTTTCATGGACTGAAAAATTAACATTGTTAAAATATCAATACATTCAAAATGATCTATAGATTCAATATATATATATTTTTTTTAGATTCAATATAATTTTTATCAAAATTCCAATGCCACTTTTTATAGAAATAGAAAAAAAATCCTAAAATTTCTTTGGAACCGCAAAAGACCCTAAATAGCCAAAGCAATTTTGACAAAGAAGAACAAAGCTGGAAGTATCTTGCTTCCTGATTTTGAACTGTAATACAAACCTAGAATAATCAAAACAGTATGGTATTGACATAAAAACAGCCCATAGATCAATTGGAGAGAATAGAGAGCCCAGAAATAAGCTTACCATATATGGTCAATTAATTTTCAACAAAGGAACAAAGAATGTACAATAGGAAAAGAATAATTTCCTCAAAAAATGGCATTGGGAACACTGCTAAAAGCAAAACAATAAAACTGGACACCTATCTTACACCATACATCAAAATCAACTCAAAATGGATTAAAGACCCAAACAGGGCGCCTGGTGGCTCAGTCGGTTAAGCGTCTGCCTTCGGCTCAGGTCATGATCCCAGGGTCCTGGGATCGAGTCCCACATCGGGCTCCCTGCTCTGCGGGGAGCCTGCTTCTCCCTCTCCCACTCCCCCTGCTTGTGTTCCCTGTCTCACTGTATCTCTCTCTGTTAAATAAATAAATAAAATCTTTAAAAAAAAAAAAAAAAGACCCAAACATAAGATCTGAAACTGTAAAACTCTGGGAGAAAACATAGAGAGTAAGTTCTTTGACATTGGTCTTGGCAATGATTTTTTGGATTTTCAACATCATAGGGAAAGAGAACAAAAGCAAAAATAAACAAGTTGGATTACACCAAACTAAAAAGCTTCTGCACAGCAAAGGAAATAACCACAAAATAGAAAGACAAAATAAAATGGAATGGGAGAAAATATTTGCAAATCACATAATGATATAGGGCTATTATCTGAAGTATACAAGGAGCTCACACAATTCAACAGAAAAAAAAACCCAAATGATCCAATTAAAAATGAGCAAGAGACCTAAATAGACATTTTTCCAAAGAAGACATACCAACAAGTACATGAAAAGGTGGTCCACATCACTAATCATCAGAGAAATGCAAATCAAAACCACAATGAGATATCGCTGCACACCTGTTAGGATGTCTGTAATCATAAAAATGAGAGATAACGAATGCTGGTGAGGATTTGTACCCTATTGGTGGAAGGTATCCTGGTGCAGCCACTACGGGAAACAGTATGGAGGTTCCTCAAGAAATTAAAATAGAACTACAATATGATCCAGTAATCCCATTTCTGGATGTATATCTGAAGGAAATGAAATTATGATCTCAAAGAGGTTTTTTTTTTTAAGATTTTTTAATTTATTTGACAGACAGATGGACAGATTGAGAGAGAACAAGCACAAGCAGGGGGAGCAGCAGAGGGAGGGGGAGCAGCAGAGGGAGAGGGAGAAGCAGGCTCCCCACCGAGCAGGGAGCCCAACATGGTGATCGATCCTAGGACCTGGGATCATGACCTGAGCCTAATGCAGACTTAACGATTGAGTCACCCAGGTGCCCTCCAAGAGATTTCTGTATTCTCATATTCATAACAGCATTATTCATAATATCCAAGGTATGGAAACTAAGTGTCTGCCAATGGATGAATGAATATATATTTTATATATAAATATATATAATATTTTCCTTATCCATTTTCTTTATAATTTCTTTATCCATTTCTTTATAATATACACACACACACACACACACATACACTCACACACACACACACACACACACACACACTGGCATAATTTTCAGCCTTAAAAAAGAAGGAAATCCTGTCATTCGCAACATAGACAAAACTGGAAGGCATTGTGCTAAGTGATATAATCCAGGCAAAGAAAGACAAATTCTTCATATATGTGGAATTTTTTTTTTAAATAATACTCATAAACATAGAAAGGGAAAAGTGGTTGTCAGGGGCTGGAGTGTGGATTAAACAGGGAGAGGTTGTTAAAAGGGTACAAACTTTCAGCTATAAGATGAATAAAGTCTGAGGATCTAATGTATAGCGTGGTGACTATAGTTAATAACACGCTGTACAACTGAAATTTGAAAAAAGTAAACATGTGAGCTGATGATGGTGTTAATTAACTCATTATAGTGAGGGAGAATCCTTTCACTATATGTAAGTATATCAAATCATCATGTAATACACTTTAACATAATTTCACTTGTTAATTATATATTAATAAAGTTAGGAAAAATTCTCACAAAAAAAACTGATGACTAAAGTTTATATGTTTTGTTTTCCTAAGACATATTTTACAATCTCCACCATAAAGAAAAAGGAGCATCAAAAGCAGCTGAAAAGTTTTACTCCTTAATAGCTTCAATTACAAATTCATCTCTTCTTCAGAACCATTTTACTAGTGTTAAGAATATTTGTATGTACTGAGGCATTTAGAGAGACATTCTCTCTTAGAGACACTCTAATCCTATTTACTGTATTTTTCAATATCACTCAAAATCTTTAAAGTTGCGTTAATGGACTGAAAGAGTTAATACATTCTTCTAAGCACGAGATGTACTACCAAGGAAAGATATTGATAAAAGAATGAAGCTAACTTATTATACAAAATTCTCCCTAATCTGTGATTTGTAATATTACAGATTATCCATTCATAGTATCATTTGTCAACATGTTATGATAATACAGAGACTTAGTAATATATCATAGTTTCAAATTATGTCAGCATTTTAAAACAAAACAAAAACATTTGATGGTTTTCCACCAACATTTATCATCTCTTTCTGTTCACGAATATTTTCTTTATGAATAATGGTTGGATATAAAAGAAACTATATAATCACACAGACTTACATTTTACTTGCATATAATAATTGATAAGGATAGTGTAGTGTCTTAAATGAAGTATATAAAAAACTGCACTTATTCATTCACTAGTCATGCTAAACATTGCCAGGAGCTCTATTTCTAATACATCTGTGTAACTAAACAACAGCCTTCAGGCTCAAGCAGCTAGTACACAATGTCTTCCCTACTGAAAAGTGGCAAACTCTTTTGTGTTAATGATTAAAAATGTTTCCTCTCTTCTTCCGTGCAGGAATAATCTAGATCTCTTAAAGTTATTAGTCAATTCATATTAATGAAATGAGTACCTAGACACTACTTTTTGGTTGCTGTTATTGTTTAAGTAGCTGTGTAAATACTTGTTAGAGAATAGTAATCCAAAACAACAACTACAAAATACAAAAGACAGGGCGCCTGGGTGGCTCAGATGGTTGAGCGTCTGCCTTCGGCTCAGGTCATGATCCCAGAGTCCTGGGATCGAGTCCCGCATCAGGCTCTCTGCTCCTTGGGAGCCTGCTTCTCCCTCTGCCTCCCTCTCTCTCTCTCTCTGTCTCTCATGAATAAATAAATAAAATCTTCAAAAAAAAATAAAAAAGGCATAGTCCATGCATTTCTAATTTTGAAATACAGCATATTAATACCTACCAGAGAATTCTTATTGAAAAAAAATAATGCAAGAAAATATTTTTCAAATACTAATTGCTTCAAGCTTTTAGCTCTGTTGGAAAGAATGGGGTATTAATGAGCTTTTGATCCCCATAAGGGTAAATTAAATTTATACAGAGAAATCTCTGATCCCTAGCCACAGATTACACCCTGTAATCTCAGCTGGTGAGCCAGTAAATGTATTCAATTGATCACTAGGGGTCTCGGTATGGGAGATTGGATGCTTATTGCAAATTCATTACTAATAATGTAAAAATAACTTGAAAGGCTTCCCTACCCACAGTGAGTAAGTCATACCATTTTAAGTAGGACCATTGTAGTCGGGGACCGTCTATAATGATATATGTTCTTTTAGCCATATAAAGATTTTCATCTCAACTGAAGAGCTTCTTTAATTTGCTCTGTGAGAATATATTCACAAATTACATTACTCACAATGGATAAAGCCAAGGTCATGATAAGCAAATATGGAGCTGTGATTTGGTTCCTCAATTTTCAGAACTGGAAACAGATTTAATAAGTTACATAGCTTGCCCCAAAATATTAAGCTCTTATGTGGAGATGAAGTTCAATCCAATGTCTTACTAAAATGCTCTCTTCCCAGGGTCCTTCTCTGCCCCTCATGTCTCCAATAGGGCATTCCTGCCTGTATCTCTAACAGTGTGGCAAAGAGTTACCAGTGTGGGTTCTTTCTGAGGTACAAAGATCAAGATAGGATTCCAGCTGCACCACTCGCCAGCCATGTGACTTTGAAGTTATTTATTTCTCTAAGTTCCCCCATTAGTAGAAGAGTAATAATGGCTCCCTCTCAGAGTTGGTGGGTGGATTATAATTACACAGGGCCTGTAAAGTAGTTTGCACAATGGCTATCACATATTATGAATGCAATAATGCTAGTTGTAACATATGAGTTTTGGGGAAATCATTTTAGCTCTCTCTAGACTTTGATGTCCTCATTAATACACAAAATTAGTGTAATGTTTTCTTCCTTAAGTTTTTTATTTTTTGCTATAAAAATAATAACTGGCAATAATGTCATTATAATCAAGTCAATGCACATTTTGATAAATCTTTATGGAACTGTATTCAGTACAAAACAGTCTGTCTTACATCCTCACCTAGAGGGTGGATTCTTGGATTTCAACATGATCTTGGCCTTTGAGAAGAACTTTGGGAAGAAGCCAGCATAGCTCTTTTTGTAAGTATTATATAATATATTCCATAAGAGAAATAATTAGACCCTAACTAATACATAATTATTTTATTTAAAGATAATGTGCAGTTAATAGAGATAATGGGTACTAGGGAGATAGAGCCCTGTTCCTAACTTAGAGACTAATAATATATCTGATGGGGAAAAATACACAATATGTAGGATACTATAACTATGATTCATCAATAGATTGGTGTATTAATTACTTGACATCCAAAGCCTCTGCCTCGTGATCCCTGTTTCAGCCACAAAAAGCAAAGATGATTTCATGGAAGATGCTGCACAACCTCCTACCTTACGGCCTTTGCTCTTGCAGTTCTCTGCCTAGACATGTCTTACTCCTTTATCTTCTCCAAGTCTTTGACGAAAATAAAATTCTGAAAGTTCTTCTCTGCTCACCCTATTTAAAATGTAAACTTTTCCAACTGAGACACTCATTTCCTTTTCTTCTTCAATGCTTTCACCTCTTTTAAAGTCCTTTTAAAAAATGGAGTTTTTACCACTATTTAACATACCATGTGTTTTCCTTATTTATTTTGTTTATTGCCTATTTTCTTCCCTTATAAAATAATTTCTTTAAGGAAGTTTTTATTGTGTTTTCTTATTTTCAGTGAAATAAAACAGTGCCTAGAACAATGCCTGCTATATAATAGGCACTCAGTAAACATGTTGAAGGAGTAAATATCTCTGAATTTTGCAAAAAAAAAAAAAAAGAGAGAAAATTGATAGTAAGCACAATCTCTAAGCAGTAGCACTAGATGTCTATGGTACAAACATGGAAGAGAAGTATACTTTTCACTCTAAACACTCTTTTTCTACCTTTTGAATGAACACATTCAATTGTATGCATTCACATTGAAATATAAATATTTTAGAGAGAAAGGATGTCTCATTGAAACTCTAAAAATTGGATATGATGAAAAAAAAATGAGTTGGCTGAGCACAGATTAATCTCCCATCTGTCTTCTTTATCTGGCCACTAGATTTTTCTGAATGTTTATTATAAAAGTAATTTTATTTTGCTTATTTTCAGGGTTTCTGTTTCTTTGTCAGTGGCTGTTGCTCAACTGGTAAACATAAAGAAAATTGTTTAACCCTTTGGTTCCTTGAAAAAAATCACTTTCTGTGCAATTCTATCTACCTGCTTTGGAGGATTTTTTGATATAAGCAAGTTCAATTGTTATTCTCCAAGTAAACTGAGTCCTTTTTTATCTTAAGTTCTTCCTTATACCAAGAAAATATCTCTTTCAATTATATCCTGGCCACAGATAATAAGAAATATCAAGTTCATGTCATATGTATCAGAAGTGTTACAGTGGAAACTCAAAGTCAAAATCCCTCTTAAGTATCACTATCCAGTACAGTTGCAACTAAATTAAAATTAATTAAAATTAAATAAAATAAAAGATTCAGTTTTCAGTTGTACCAACCACATTCCAAATGCTCAATAGCCACAGGTAGCTAATGACTTTCACTGGGGACAGCACAGATACAGAACATTTTTATCACTACAACACTGCAAGAATCCTGCCCTACCTGAGGCTAAGGCAGAAAAGACAGAATAAACCTAGAGAATATAAGTACATCAAAAACATATGGCAATGGCTTTTTCCAAGGCAAGAAGAATTCATTTAAAGCATGCCCTGGCCATTCTTTAGTCAAATATTAAAAGATAAAAAGCTTACAATGGCACCCAGCCAGGTGTTTGTATACATTATACTTGATAGGTTTTCAATAAACATATGTTGAAAGAATTAGCTAATCATTATTTCATGACTTCTTATCATGTGCAAAACACTATTTGAGACCTTTGCAAGAATATATATATATATATATATATTCTCCCAGAAATTAATATTTTATAGCAATCATTTTGTCCTCTTATTTTTAAGTCATCACTTGAGAAAAATGGTGAATTGGAATTACGTGGCTCAATGCCATTACATAATCATTTAAAACGAAGAGAGAATTCTACTATGTTGGTTATAATTCAGGGCACACGAACATTGGCAAACTAAAATTTTTCTGGTCATACTGGATCCTCATATGTAAGAGCCTTCCTAAAAGGCTCGTTTACCACTGCCCCTCAGATATTTCACTCCTCTTCCTCCTTTAGAGTTTAGATCAATTGTCATCTTCTCATTAAGCAAGCATCTCCCTTCCTTATAGGTTCAATGAAGCCCCATGTAAAGTTCTCTCAGAGCACTGTTGACTTTGCCTTCTTATTTGGGTTTGTGCTCAAATATTTATTTTTGTTGCTTGATTAAAAGCCCATCTTTTCCACTGGAGAATATGCTTCATTAAGGCTGGACTATGGCTATTTTTACTCACCATCACATCTCCAATACCCGGTAAGTGATGGGTGTCCAGTAATTTAAAAATAAATAAATGCTCCCCATGCTCCTTCATGACAGTCATCTCTTCCTACACTCCTGGCTTACTAAAATTCATTTAAATGTGATAATAGTTTAAGTGAGTGGGTGGGAAAAGAGACTACTTCTTTTGGATCATTGCCTTAAATGTTTTTTTTCCTCCCAGCAGATTTTGATCTCCTCCTGTTTAAAGATTAACACAACATGGTATAGTGGAAAGTATAAAAATGTAGAAGTGAGAACACTTCTGTTCCTCCTTATGTTACTTACCCTCCGCATGACCCTGAGAATTGAGCTTCTGTTTCCTAATCTGTGAAATGGGAATAGAACCACCTGTCTCGCTTGACTTAGACTTACACAGTTTTTGCGAGGGTCATATGATATAAATTATGTAAAATATTTTTGAAATCCAAATTATTATTCAAAACTTGGGAAGACACTTGAGCTTCTGAGTGGTACAGTTCTTATATTTTCTTCCCTCTGCCAAATTCAATTTTTTCCATGTTAGTGACTCTTTTCTTCTGCCTTCAAACACGGAGAACTTTCCCTCTCCTCTCCTAGTGTATTTGATTCTCCATCTGTCTACCACCCCATTTTTGTTCTCTCCTTTGCTGCCAACTCACTGCCTTCTTTTCTTGTCAGGTAATTTATCTGTAAGGCTCTGCAGTCTGGCCTCTTTCCCTACAACTCTACAAAATCTGTTCTCAAGTGACCTTCAGCACTTCCTATGACGATTTCACCATGTTGTGTCTACCTAAAGCCTAATTCCACCGTTCAGCAGTTTCTCCTTATTGTTGAACACACAAAAACAGTGTTTATATACAGTTCGTATATGTTCTTATCTCAGTGTTTATTTCGGAAGAGTTTCTAAGTTCCTATTTAAAATCCACATAAAAATAAGTAGATAGTTCTTTCCTGTATATATATTTTTAAAAAAGTACACTGATACTTAACAACAATTTATCAAGTAAATGACTAGTGCACTTTGAGATAGCTCTTGGGTCACCAGAAGGATGTAAGCGAATTGCTGGTTTTGTCTCGTTTGCTAGGAAAAAAGGTAACCATCAAAACCACAACTACCACCACCAGCAACAGCAAAAGCTGACCAAGATCTAATTCTTAAAATCAAGATGAAATCAATATCATCGTTTTTTCCCTCAGAGAAAATCGCCTTTCCTGTAGGTATTGTTCCAATTTAAAGTCCTGCATTAGCAATTGAATATGCATCACTTTATACATATGTTTTCTTTAGAAATGGACTGCATGCATGTATGTATAGGGGGAAGCTAATTGTACATCTGCCTTTGTGGTCTTTAAGCAGGTCAGTCACTGGTTTAAAAAAAAATACCTATTAACTTTCTACTCCATACTAGTCATTCTTCAAAGTGTTTATATCCACTGCTGGGCAAAAAGGCATGAATTTACCTTGTAAGAGCTTAGTGCTTAGATAGATGATAAATAAATATATAGAATTTAAACCCAAATGGTCACATAAAAATTACGGTAATTGTTATGAAGAAAACAGACCAGATTAATGATAGAAAATATCATAGGTTCAGGACTTAGAATCCCATAAGTGGGAAACCAATAACGAGTCTATTTGAGTAGATGAGACACAAGATGGTGGTGGTATGATATAAAATGGTGGCAGAAGAAATAAATGAAGACTGACTGACCTATTTGAGATACAACTAGGAAGTAAAAACAATGGGTTTTCTAGAAGGATTAGAAATTTGGGATAGAGGAAAGGTAAGAATTAAAGATGAAGTGTGGTTTTTGGTTTGAGTAACATTGTAGGCAGTGACTTCTGATATTAAGATGGACAGGAATAAGAAAGGGATAAATTTATGGTATGGAGTGGATATGTGTAAAACTTCTGTTTTAAATACTTTAATTATTTTTAAAGATTTTATTTATTTATTTGAGAGAGAGAGAGAGACCATGAGCAGGGGGAGGGGCAGAGGGAGAGGGAGAAGCAGACTCCCCACTCAGCAGGGAGCCAGACATGGGGCTCGATCCCAGCACCCTGGGTTCATGACCTGAGCTGAAGGCAGATGCTTAACCGACTGAGCTCCCCAGACACCCCAAGTTCTAAGTATTTTAAGATGACTAAACCATTCAAGTGAAAATGTCAAATATTAGTTGAATATATGATTTTAGAGCAGAGATTGGCAAACTCTTTCTATAAAGGTCTAGCTAGTAAATACTTTTGGCTTCCGGGGCCATGTGGTCTTTGTTGCAACTACTCGGCACTGCTCTCGCACCAAGAAAGTAACCATAGAAAATACCTGAACAAATGAATATGCCTGAATTCCAATAAAACTTTTTCTATGGACACGGTAACTTGAGTTTTATATAAACTTCATGGGTCATGAAATATTTTCTTTGGATTTTTTCTAATTATTTAAACATATAAAAACCATCTTATGTCCTGGGCAAAAACAGACTATGAGTTGTAGCTTTCCAACTCATCTTTTAAGCAAAGAATAGTCCAGATTGAAAAAAATCAGATAGTAATTAAAATCATAAAAATAAGTGAAATTGCCTAAGAAAAGAAGTATAGGAGAATATAAAAGATGCTTCAGAAATAAGGCCTGGGAAATCCCAAGAGTTAAAAATCATAAATGGGAGAGGACACTGTTGGAAAGACTGAAAGGGAGCAGGCAGAGGTAGAAAAAAAACAAAGAGAATATGGAACCATGATACTAAGAAAGAAAAAGGAGCACTAACAGCTGTCAGCTGGGAACTGGCCTGGGTCAGAGGTGAGTCATGGTGTTCCCGGCTCAGCAGGAACAATTTCATGAAACTCTAGTGTGAGACAAGATTACTATGTAACTGTGATAGAGTGAGACAAAAACAAGAGCACTCTGTCACCATGTCTGAACACAGACAAAACTAAGAACACTATGAAAACTACAAAGATTTCCAAACTTTGCTGCTCCCAACTAACATGAATGACTTCTGCTTCTTCATTAATTATAGCTTGAGCCTCACTCTGTTCTATCTGCTAAATAAAAATTATTAAGATATTCAGCCATAGAATCCCATTGCTTCCTAAACGTATCCAGTCCAAAACAGATTCCACTTCCTTGAATTATTCTCCAAAAATCACCTAACACAACCTATAACAAGAACCTCCTAGCACGCTCTTATTAAGATGCCCCACAGTTCCCGGTGATATGCGATTTCCCTTCTCCCAGCAAGTATCCAAAAGCCCAAGTTGTTCATCCTCAGGCATATTATGGTAGTCTTTGATGGGTGGACGTCGACAAAGAGCACATCTCAAGAAAGGACTAATAACTGCAGCGAATGCTGAGGAGAAGTCAAGTAAGATGGTGACTGAACAGTGATCACTGGATTCATTTACATGAAGATAGTTGGCGTGTTGAACAATAACAATAGCAAAACAGTCCATTTGAGTGGTTGAAGCAAATGGAATCTTGTGTAAGTGTTGAGTACAAAATTAAAAATAGCACACACAGATAAGTTTGCAAGTATGTGAGTGTGTGAAGAAGCACAAAAATGGATACATATCACCCATGATTATCTTTAAATGCTCTAATTAAACTCTGATCCTTAATTTCTATTCCTAAAATACTTCATAGGTGTTGCTTAGCATGGCAATGAATTAAAGAAGATCTTTAATAAAATTTCTATTGATAATGATAGGATTTCAAGTATTTCTTTCTCAAGAATGGCACAAAGTAACTAGAATGATTTTAGGTGGAAATATTTCAGCAATTATACATTTCACAAGGAAATATTTCTGCAATATCAAAAGACTTTCACAGGGAGAAAATAAATGTAGTTAATTATTTTCCAATTAGCCTGAAGAATTTTTATGGGAAAAACAATACATGGGTAAAATAATTCACTTTTCTGGAGGTCCCAGATAACATTCACAACAGTGTAGCATACTGGGGGCACCTGGGTGGCTCAGTTGGTTAAGCGACTGCCTTCGGCTCAGGTCATGATCCTGGAGTCCCTGGACTGAGTCCCACATCGGGCTCCCTGCTCGGCAGGGAGTCTGCTTCTCCCTCTGACCCTCCCCACTCTCATGTGCTCTCTCTCTCATTCTCTCTCTGTCAAATAAATAAATAAAATCTTAAAAAAAAACAGTGTAGCATATTGTATTTTATTTACATAATCAAAATATCTGTATAGTTGTTCTTCATGCAAAAAATAAACTCTAGACCTTAGAAATCTGAGTCTATTAAAAGGAATTTTGCTTCTTTTGGTTTTTCTTTGATGTTCAGTATTAGAGAATATGATTCTGCCATGCAATCTCTTCACTGGTAATCAGGGTATATCAGGGCTTATTTGTGAGAGGCCAGAAAAAAAAGGAGTAAATTGTTTTTAAGATTCAAACCAAGCTCCTTGCTTTCTCTAGTACATATTTAAAATTCTTTTCACTGTAATTCTGCCTATTTCTTTTCCTCCTAACATAGTTAAAAATATTGTTGCCAGTCATCAAACCTATGGTTAAAGTCTTAGGCAGAATTGCTTTTGCTGTATTTCACATCTTCAAAGTGGGGCTTCAGTCTCTTTCGAGATGCATATTAATTAGATAGACTAAACTGTAGTACTTTAAAAAGCTCTAAGAATCTTTCTCCTGCCTATTAGATTCCCTTACCACTCCTTCTGTGCTTGTTCTATGTTATTCTAAGGCATTAAAACTTAGAACTTATTCCACCATAATACAAAGCATAGAATCAATGCACTTTGTGTTAGAAGAGGTTTCCAGATTGCCAAATTCAGTCTTTGCTGGTTAACTCCCCACTAGTCAACTACTTTGGAGCATGTGAAGCCCAGAAATACTTCTTTAACCACACCTAACGGTGGCAATCTTTCTGTTCTGTGGAGTGAAAAACATCTAGTCTTTAGCATGTTAGTAGACTCTAATATAGCTTTCTCTGGAAAAGACCATATTTTCTCAATTATTTCCACTGTGGTTACTGATTCTTATTATTTTTCAGATTTTCCTGTATTCTCCTTTAGTCCCACATCCTGACTATGCCATGTCCTCTTAAATCAGAATCTCTGGGGGTGAGATGCAAGTGTCAGCACTTTATAAAGTTCCCTAAGCTATTCCAATATGCAGCCAAGATTGGGAACCTCTAGTTCCGGTCATTGTTGATAATTGTAACCTCTTTAAATACTGTTTATTGAATCCCTCTCCGTATGTACCGTGTGCAAAACATATCTTCAGAACATCCCTCAAAGGCAATGGATTATTAAACACATTTTACTGATTAAGAAATGAAACTTCCAAGTTAAGTGATTGCAAAGATCACAGAGCCAGGACCTAGTTAGTTAGTGGAGCTCTGGTTCCAATCAGTGCTCTCTCCACCCATCCAGCTGCCTTCTGGTGGGAATATGGCCCCGTCGTTTGTATGCCCTCTTTAATGTTCAGGTTTTCACATATTCCCATGTCTTGTTCACCTTGTATCCTTACACCCCATCACAGCCTTGCCCTTACTTACTCTTCAGAATTCAACTCCACATCACCATCTCTAAAACCTTCCCCTTGCTTCTTAGACTGAGTCAAGTAAACTTGTATAACAAATTGTACTTACCTTATACTTATTATTTTAAGCTACAAAAATATTGATTGATTTCTACGTCTCCATCAGCTAATTGTGAACTTCTCAGGTCACATTTGTCTTTGAATCTCCAGGGACTAACAAATATTTGTCAAATGTATTCCAGTTTGGCAAAACCATTGTCTCAGATTTAGAGGCAGAGACATCCCCAAAACTGATTTCTTAAACATTATTCTTCTATGAATCCACATGCTTTCAACTGTCCAACTCTGTATGAGGGTTCAAAAATGTGAGTGTGTATGTCTGTTTATGTCATATATATATGCTTACAAATAGTTGTAAGCATATGTGTAGTCATTTTTTGTTGTTGTTTAGCATTTTCTGAGTTTCTAAAACATGTTGCAATCACTAGATTTTGTTAGATCATAAAGGTGTGAAAACATAGTCCTGACCCTGTGAGCTAGACTCCTGCTGTCCAGGAGTGCAGAACTGAATCACTCAGAGAGATTTACAAACTCTTTTGATTTAGGCAGCAAATTCAAAGTCCCTCCATCCTAATAGCAGACAATCTGCCAGTGTAGGTATCTATTGACCACACTAGGTAATTTATGGTTTATTTTACTAAGTACATTTCCCTAAAGATTTGCTCTTAATGGATCAGGCAATTTCATGCAAGCAGGCACCATAAACCCTTTGTTGATGTACATCAACTTGTAAACATTCATTCTCTTGCCCATTCTTGTCCCAGCCCTCTGTGAGGCTGATACGAGCCTACGTCTTCAAATAGTGTCAGATTGCATGGTGACTCTGTGAGGCACAAATAAGGTTACATACAAAGACCAACACATTTATTTTCCCATCTATCTGATGTTCTACCACAGGAACCCACGTCTCTAGAGGAGGTATATTCTATTTTCCCTTCTCTTTTGATTAGGGTGAAAGGCAACACGTAAGATTCAAATCCTGACTTGCCAGTGAAACCTCTAAAATGCCTCCCACATTAAATTACCAAGGAAAGCCAATAGTTTTCTATCCTCAAGAAGTAAATATCTGAACCTTAACATGTAGCTTGCAAGCCACTCAAACAAGTTATCATATAGTGGATTTCACTCAAATGAAATTGCTTCCAAACTCAAGCTGCTAGTTAGCAGGTATAATACTCAGCATCCCTCAAGAATATGCTTCAAACAAAACAATGTTAAAAATGAGCAAAGTAAATGAAGATATATTTTATCATGGAGTAGTTTCAAAATGAATGGAGCCACTGCTCACCGTGCAATTCATGAGACTGATGCCTTAAATATTGATTTCCTAATCACTGTCATTGTAAGAAAGCATTCTGGGTTCTTTTCTCTCTGTCATAAATTCGACTTTAAACAGAGTAAGGAGCTTTTAGCAAGAAAATTTTACATCTGTTTATGTCTGAAATTAAAACCACAAGAATTGAAAGGGAGAAAAAATAACCAAGGGGGTTTTCAAAAATTTAAAACTTCATCATGCATAAATAGAGCTCATCAAAGAAAGTAATTTCCCTGCAGAAAACACTCCATCTTTTGTTTTATGTAAGTTATCAACATGAATATTTTATTCTCAATGAAACTGCCTTTTCCCTTTGTGTTTCATAGTTTTCACTTGGTGTCTCAAATAAATAGGCTTCCTTCTTTCCATCCCACCCTGTTATTCAGGTCAGTGGCAATAAAATATTTTCCTTGCCTGGTGTAAGTGGTAATTATAGATTGAGCTTCACTAATTCAATATTTTTCATTCTTAGTCCTATTGTATCTTGAAGTCTAGAAAGACTAACCACTTGGATTTTCCCACAATATACACAAAATCGTTTTTTTCCAAGGTAGAGTATTATATCTAAAATATCTATCAAATTGGGAAGTATCTCTCGGCTTGGTTTCATTCTTTTATTATTATTATTATTATTATTATTATTATTATTATGTTAGTCACCATACAGTACATCATTAGTTTTTGATGTAGTGTTCCATGATTCACTGTTTGCATATAACAGCCAGTGCTCCATTCAGTATGAGCCCTCCTTAATACCCATCACCGGGCTAACTCATTCTCAATCCAAGTGATGAAATAAAGATTCCACTGAATGGCAACTCCAGTAAGTGCAGCTTACTATAGTCAGTCCAATCAGCCCAAGTGGATGAGATAAATCAAACATTCTCATCCACATTAATCCCACAGGTTATGCTCAGATTCATTTGCATGCTATGGCCCTTTTAGTGGGTGGTTCTTCTGCCTTCTCACCTAAGACTTAAACACTCAAGTCACTTACTGTATCTTCTTGCTCTGCCTATACTTGGATAATTGCATCATGATGTATGGAATATCAAAGTGTAATTTATTTGTAGTTATATCAAAAATGATAACTTTTAGTCAAGATTAAAATTTACTGATAAATAGTTGTTTAAAAACCAGAGCAAATATAGCTATTATTCTGACATTCTATGAGTCTAGGAGATTGAATTAAGAAATTAGTTTTAATGTAGACATATAAATATGTTTGTACTCTTTAAGCTTTGAACAGTGATGTATAGGTTCACTCCCTGTTTCCAGATGCTTGGCTAAATAAGAAGTTGTCAGTTAGATCTTGTTTCCTATAATCTTGCAAAAGTTTCAAGTTCTCACGCCCTCATAATTTATAAGCAGGAATGTTTTTCACAGATATATAATTATCTTATATACGAGACCATAGCACTCAAATCCTCATGCAACCATTTTATATTTCACTTGCATAGCTGAAGAGGATATTCATAATTCATTTGATATTTTTAAAATTACTCTGATTATAGTAGATGCTGATAGGACCCAAGCTGAATATTCAGAAAATAATTCTCTTCAAAAGGAGTGTAATGAAAGTAGAAATTGTTATGCATTCTTTAACTTCCATATAACTTCATACATCTTGTATCTTATAACCATTATAAAACCAAAAAATGAAACATTGAAAAATAATAAATAAGAAAACATCAATCATACTTGATCTTGCTAGATTAGTTTACTTTTAAATACAGCCCTATAAATAGGGCAAATAGTCAGTGATCATAAACTACATCAAGGCTTGAGTTTTTGACAAATATGATTTTTAGCTTCTTTCAGACTTTGGTTTCAGTATAGCATTGCCCTTTAAAAATGCAACAATAAATCACTACATTCCCTACACTGTAATGTAAAAAATGACAAAACTACAGCATTACTCACATAAATAGAATGTTATGCTAATACTCAAATCTTTCACTCAAGGCAATAGAATTTAATTTTGAAGCAAGGCCATTATTCATCCTTTTCATTAAACACATTTCAAAAAAAAATAAAGTGATTAAACTACATTGTCCCTATTTTATCCTGATGGTCTGTTATAAATATATTTCTTAGTGCCTCTTAGTTGCATCATTCAAAATATAAATATAAGAGCAGTTAATGTGAAGAAATAATTTTTGTAAGTAACTGGATTTTTCCTAATGTTATTTATAGGCCTATTCAATAAATTATGACTATGAAGCCAATCTTTATTCCATTTTTAAATGTAAGTTGTACATTGGAGAACTTCAATTTAATTTTTCTTAGCAACATCTCATATCATGTGGTTTCCTTTAAGGATAAGAACAATGATTTGTTAAATTGTTTAAAGTAGAATAATCATTGTCATTTAAGAATGTTACACAATTCTCTGAATCATCAAAAGCATTTCAAATTAATTATAAAGCATATCATGTATTAAAAGTTTTACTAAGATAAAGGGGTTTTAAATATTAAGGTGTTCTCACCAAAAAATAAAATATAATAAAACTTCTCAAACCTATGGGAAATAGTGGTATTTCTTAAGATGACCTATTTCATCAGGATGATTTAAATTTTAGCAAATACATTTTCAGTGATGTCATTTGAAATCTTTATAGACATATAAAGATGGATGAAAATTAAGATGGACACACTAATGTTTCAGCAAGGCTTGACTTTAATCTGAACAAATTTTTCTCTTCCTCAGTCTTGAAGCCCCCCTCTCCTCTTCACTTGTTTTTCTGTAGAATCCTTTGTTCCAGGAACTTGGCATTGATGTTGACATGTCCCTGATCTCAATGTATACTTAGTAATGAGACTCGGATGACTGGTGCTCGCATTAGTCATGAGACCACCTTGAAGACCTAACCAATATGGCTGGCCGCAGGTACCATATTCTTATAGAAACCACACAGATCTTGTATTTTCCTATAAAACCCCTCAAGCTTTTATCCCAGTGGGTCTGCAGTTTTGAAGGCATTAGTCTGCTAGAGCCTCCTTTGCCTGGCAAAGTAATAAAACTATCATTCCTCTTTATCTCCAAACTCTGTCTGCATGTTGTACTCCAGCTCAGTAGCACAGAGGTTAGTTTTCCACAACAATTTAATCAGACATAAGGGGTTGTAAAATCATCCAATAAAATTATCTTGATGCTTAGTTGGGCTACTAATAATGTACTCATGCAAGTTTGGTTACTAGTAAGGTACTCAAATATAATAATATATCCCTCAAATTAAATGTAGATAAAACATTTTTATTTAAAATTTTTCATAGCTGTCTTTACATGTATATATTTATATCCCATAAAAAATAAACTAAGAAAAACCGGCCATAAAAATATTTGCTTTATTCCATAATCAAGTGTTCTAGATAGATTTTAGTTTGGAAAGTTCAAAATTATTTTCAAATGGAGTAATTAACTAATCTTTGTTGTTTGCTATGTAGCCATTGCTCTTCACTCTGATATTTACAAGTTTTTTTGATGTTTACATACTTTTAAATTTATCATCCTTTATATACAGATTTTCACTATATTAAAGCATTCATATATATTTAATGAATTTTTTCAAATGTGTTGTTTGATTCTGTGTGGAAGGCATATAAGTTACTCTGAAATAAGAAAATAGCCACAGCACTCATGAAAACATAACCAATAGAAATCATAATAAGCACAATTTGCCATGGATAATTATAATTGATAATGTATAATAGGATATACTATATTACTTGTTATAAATAGAAGGCTGCTGATCTCCCATTGAGTTGACATTCTATGAGAAAATTAGTATTACAAAAACTGAGTACAAGAATAAGTGATATTAATGATAGAATGATGAAGTATCATGAGCCAAAATTAATATTTTATGTCTATATTTATCTGTCAAATGCAATATGGTTATTTATTAAGTACACTGTAACATTCAATAAATCATTATAGAACTAAATTTCTATAGACCTCAAACACATCATTACATTCTACACTAAATACTGATATCTTACTCTTCTAGATATTTCTTAGTCTTTTGTGTTAGCTGAAGCATTAGATTGTTTTGATCAGGTCCCTTTTTGTTAAAGATGAGATAATCATTGGCAAGAACTGAGAATTCTGAATGGAGAAGTGAGATCTAAAACTCTTTTAAAGTGGAAATACAGAATAAATTGTTTTTGTCAGTGCTAGTATAAGTTGCTGTTACCATTCTCCCTGCATAAAAGATGGGGTGAAGAATCACTAGATTTATTTACATGCAGAGCTTTCAACTCTGGTAGGCCCAGGATTGGGCCTGAGTACAAATGAATGAGCAACTAAGTATACAACTTTTCTCTGGGGAAAATGTTCAGAAACATTCTTCCTATCCACCATACTCATCACCAAACCTTCCTTTCTGACTGGAAAGAAATTAGTAATTGTCACTATTTGAAGTGCCCCTTTGACAGAGCCAGTAAACTAGAAGTCATTGCATCATCCACAGAGTCAGCAGCAAAAAGCAAATGCTATTTATCTCATGGCTGGAAACAAAGCAGATGATTTGGTACCTTCTGAACTTCTAATAGGTTTTCAGAGTAATTATTGTTACCTCCGAAACAGGAAAAGCAAAACCAGGATAGAAAGACGATAGTGAAGAAGATGGTTCTCAGAGGGTACAGATCAGACAGAGGAAGGGCAGCTAAAAACCAGTACTGAAAAAGGTATCACATCCATGCAAGGGAGCTACCCTTTTAGTGGTGATAACAAGGATTAATATTTTAGCATTCTGATTTTTAAAACATTGTTTCTGGAACTGCTGCCATCACATTATAAACATTGTTGTCAAATGAATTAGTTTTCACATGCATGTAACTGACCTTGAAAAGATACATACTTTAAGTAATTAATGATACATTGAAGCAACAAAACTAAGTCATGATAAAATATTTGATAGTAGAATTCTTATACTACTTTAATTATCAAATAAGACTTAATACCAATAGTGTCTTGTATGATGCTTTTTTTTAGAATAATTATTCTAAGAAAAATTCCACAATATTTGCTCTTTTTATCTTCCTATATGTAAGTTTCTCTGAAGTTTCAAGCCTCTAAGGCTACACTATGGGGAAATAAAAAAGAGAATCAGAGTGTGGCAACGAAAGATATATTCAGGGTAAAGATGTGCCAAACAAGAAGGGACATTCTGGGGCCTAAAAACCAGCGGCCAGTTCCACGGGAACCTGACCCTGTCATTCCACAGGCCCCATGCTTAGAAGGGCCCAGCACTTGGGCCACCTTTGTGAAATTATCAGTAATTTCTAAGTGGTCTATATTTTCATTTTGCATTGGTCTTCTTTCTTGGAATGGGCTATAGCAAAATTCATTTCCTCTGTAAAGGGGAACAGGCAAGTTGGAGAAGGTGAGTCTGAAGACCAGCCCTGTAAGAGCGCTGGAAACAACAGCAAGAAGCTTTCTGGAAAGGAAAGGCAGCTACTGAGACACCAGGGAACCAAAGCAAAGGGGGAGGATTGATCTGGGGGATTTTCTGACAATGATTGTTATAAAGATTATAATTTTAGATAACTACTGGTGTTAATGAGAAATGAATGGGTGAGGAGATGGTTACTGATTTTCCTCCCAAGTTTTAAGACAGATTCATAAAAAAGTGGCACTTCAAGAAATGACATGTCTAACACTTTGCAGTAGCTACAAAGTAATATTACCTCATAGAGCCATACCATTCAAATCAGCAAATAATATGTTTTATCAGATATAAAAGAAATCGTGTGTAGTTATTTGATAGATTTTTGGCATTTGAAATCTTGAATAAAGCCCCTAACAGATAAAGTCAATTTCAAAATTTCAAATGGAGTCGTGAAGCAGTGTCTTTAGCTTTGTTTAGACTTTGTGTAAACCAAACAAGACTATAAAATTTTACTAAATCCTTGCAAACAGAATCCTTACATACACTCTACATTCATATGTGCTTTTTATTTCTGATAAACTCTCATAAAATCCTATAAAAGATCATCCCATAAAATGAGAGTGGTTGCAGCATCTACCATTTTAGCAAAAATATTTCTATGTAAATCTTAAAATCGTCTATCTACTTTGAATACTACTACCCTGTTAACTTGGATTTATGGACAATAAAAAGTAGATTAGCACAGGGCAAAATTATTTTGATGAGTGATATTTTTTCTTAAAATTACTCATGGCTTTAGTTTGAGAAATCCTCTTTGTCTTGTAATAGCACGTGTTAAATTTTATTCTAAACAATGAATCAACTGATTCTACATTAAGGTGAATTGTCGATATAGTAGAGTTTAATATATTTTTATTAGAAAAAAATTCCATTCTCAAATACATAATGTCCGGGCTAACCCTCTTACTCAAGACAACAAAAACTTAAGGAAAAAATGAGGTAGAATAGAAATGATATTGTATGCTAGGCCTAACAATCCATTTTCATTAACATGTATATATGGGTTAACTGTTAAATATAAAAATTCTATGGAAGGTATCACTACTCCTATTGTTCTTAATCTCTGCTCAAAATATATGGAAAAGTTTCCTGAGGGGTAAAAAGAAGACAAGCCGCCCAGGAATTATTTTTTTCATTTTCTTAACAAAGTGTAATTAATAATGGCAGATTGAATCAAACTTTCCCTCACTAAAAAGGTTGCTTACTAGATGGATGGATGGATGGATGGATGGATGGATGGATGGATGGATAGATTGAACAAGGAGCGTCTTCAAAGGGTACAGGCTTTGGAACCCAGCATATACTTGATTTACACCTTGAACATTCTTAATTATGCCTGCTTGACTTCAGCAATTTTTTTTATCATCTCCAAGTCTTATATTTCATATCTATAAAACAGAGTTTATAACCTCATTTTAAAGACATTATAGGGATTCCTGGGCAGCTCAGTCAGTTAAGCGTCCAACTCTTGCAGCTCAGGTCATGATCTCAGGGTCATGAGATGGAACCCTGCGTCGGGCTCTGTACTGGGCACTGAGCCTGCTTAAAATTCTCTTTCTCCCTGTTCTTCCACCCATTCCCTCCACCTCTTTCTCCCTCTCTAAAAAAATTAATTAATTAAAAAATAAAGACATAAATAAAATTACCAGAACACAGTTAGTACTGAATAAAAAATAAATCTAAGCTGTTTACAGCAGACCAACTGCCTAAAGTGGAACTTTTTAAATAATAGACTACTTTTTAGAGCACGTTTGTGTTCAGGGCAAGATTGAGCAGAAGGTACAGATTCCCCACTTACCCCTTACCTCCAAATATGCATAACCTCCCCCAGTATCAACACTCTCCACTAGAGTGGTACATTTGTTACAACTGATAAACCTACATCAATACATCAGTATTACCCAAAGCTCATAGTTTATATTCACATTCACTCTAGCTGTTGTATATTCTATGGGTTTGGACACATGTATAATGACATGGATGCATCATTTTAGTATCATATGGAATAGTTTTGTTGCCCTAAAAATCTTGTGTGCTCCACCTATTCATCTCTCACTCTCCCCTAACCCCTGACAACCACTGATCTCTTAACTGTCTCCTTAGTGTTATCTTTTCCAGAATGTCATATAGTTGGAATTGTACAGTATGTAAACTTCTCAGATTTGGATTCTTTCATTTAGTAATATGTGTTTAAATTTCCTCTATGTCTTTTCATGGCTTGATAGTTCGTTTCTCTTTAGCACTGAATAATATTCCATTGTCTGGATGTACCACAGTTTATCCATTCACCCAATGGAAGGACAGCTTGGTTGCTTCCAAATTTTGGCAATTATGGAATAAGGTTGCTATAGGCATCCGTGTGTAGGTTTTTCTGTGGGCATAGGCTCCTTTAGGCGAATACCAAGGAATGTATGATGCTTAATTTTATGTGTCAATCTGACTGGACTAAGGGATGCTCAGATATCTGGTAAAACATTATTCCTGGGTATGTCTGTGAAGGTATTTCTGGAGGAGATTAGATTTGAATCTGTAGACGGAGTAAAGATTTCCTCCACCAGTGTGGGTGGGCATCATTCCATCCCTCAAGCATCTGAATAGAACAAAAAGTTAGAGGAAAAGCAAATTCTCTATGCTTGAGCTGAAAAACCCATCTTCTCCTGCCTTCAGATATCAGAGCCTCTGGTTCTCAGGCCTTTGGACTCAGACCAGGATTTATGCTGTCAGCCTCCCCATTCTCAAGCCTTTGGACTTGGACTGAATTATACCATCAGCTTTCCTGTTTCTCTAGCTTGCAGATATTGACTCTTTACAGCCTCCATAATCAGGTTAGCCAATTCTCCAACAAAATCTCCTCTTATATATCTATACATATATATATCTTTCTACACCTATCTATCTTCTGTCGGCTCTGTTTCTCTGGAGAACCTTGACTAATTAATACATAGAATGACAGCTGGATAGGATGATAACAGTATGTTTAGTTTTATAAGAAACTACCAAACTGCTTTCTAAAGTGGTAATACCATTTTGTATTCTCTCCAGCATTGAATGAGAGTTCCTGTTGCTCCACATCGCACCAGCGTTTGGTGTTGTCAGTGTTTTGGGTTTGGGCCCTTCTGATAAGCATGCAGCGGTATTGCATTCTTATTTTAATTTGCATTTCTTTGATGACAGATGGTGTGGGACACATTTTCCATGTGGTTATTTGCCATCTGTATATCTTTGGTGAGGTATCTGTTAAGGTTATTTGCCCGTTTTTTAATCAGGTTGTGTTCTTATTGTTGAATTTTAAGAATTTATTTATTTTTAGATAACAGTCCTTTGTTAGATGTGTATTTTACAAATATTTTCTCCCAATCTGTGGCTTATTTTCTCATTATCTTGGCATTTTCACTTACAGAGCAGAAGTTTTTATTTTAATGAATCCAGGTTATCAATTATTTTATCAATTGTGCCTTTGGTATTATATCTAAAAAGCCATTATCATACCCAGGCATCTAGATTTTCTCCTATGCTACCTTCTATGAGTTTATAGTTTAGCATTTTACATTTAGGTCTGTGATCCATTTTGAGTTAATTTTTGTGAAGGTATAAGTTCTGTGTCTACATTCATTTTTTTGCATGTGGGTGTCTAATTGTTCTAGCACCATTTGCTATAAAGACGAACTTCACTCCATTGCATTGTCTTTGCTCCTTTGTCAAATATCAATTGACTATATTTATGTGCACTATGTCTGGGCTCTCTATTCTGTTCCATTGATCTATTTGTCCATTCTTTTGCCAATGCCACACTGTTGATTATGGTAGCTTTCTAGTAAGTCATGATGTTAGTAATGTCAGTCCTCTAGGAATAGAATTTTATAAGAGAAAACCTAAGCAGGGTCATTAAAAAATTGGAATCAAATCTGATTTGATATGGGGAGAAATATAGTACTAAGAAAGAAATAGGATATTATGGAAAAGTAGTCTCATTTTATGCACTTTTGACCTACCCTGAAATAAGTAAAACTTGGGATATTTTAGACAGAAGTAACTATATTCTACATGCTGCTCCTTAGATGCATTATCAGAAAGAACTAGTGACTAGAGCTTATGTCCATTCCCTGCAAAAATAGAACAATCCTTGCCCTTATCTCTATCACTAGAATATTATGATAAAAGAAGATAAAACGGCATGCTTGAGAGTACGCTGAGCTCTTTGAAAGGTTTGATGCATGTGTTTGTGTATATAAGCTCCTCTTCCTCCTGAGGGGCTATGATATTATTTTGAGTCTTTCTTCAAGTAGGGTTCCTGGACACGTGCTCTCACCCACTTTACTATCACTCCAATACCTCCAGCACTGGAAATTACTCCTCATGTCTGCTGCTCCGGAGGTAATGATGGAATAGCTCACATAATTCAAAATCATGGATTTCAATATTTTATTTTGGACTCTATCCATGTGCAGAAGCTTAACCAATTTTTTTTTTAAAGATTTTATTTATTTATTTGAGAGAGAGAATGAGAGACAGAGAGCATGAGAAGGAGGAAGGTCAGAGGGAGAAGCAGACTCCCCGCCGAGCAGGGAGCCCGATGCGGGACTCGATCCCGGGACTCCAGGATCATGACCTGAGCCGAAGGCAGTCGCTTAACCAACTGAGCCACCCAGGCGCCCCCATGTGCAGAAGCTTAAATGAGTGGCACCAAAAATATCTTTATTCATAATAAATTGCTTTACCCAGTAAGGTCAAATTACTCTCCTTGTGGCATTATCTTGAATACACTTAAAGAATTAAATGGATGACTTCTTTTCTTTTTTTCCCCCCTTTTCTCCATTTTTCTGATTAAGGTCATGCCTCATTTTTAAAAATCATATTTAGAAGTTTTATGAACACATCTCTGTCAGACTGAGATTTTGCCAAAGTTAAACCACTCTTAAAAAGAAAAAAAAAAGCAGGGGAGACAGGGGTACTCATGATTACTTTAATAGTTAATAATCAGATTCAGGATTCAAAGTAGGCCCAGAGTAAAAAGGTGTATGCCTTCTTGAGGTGAAAATCCCGAGACAGTCTCCCTTCCTCTTGGTTTGTTGTGTCACAAGACCAGAAGTTTTCTTTTTATGATACAAGAAGCTCTTCAGTGCTTTGCAGTGGGACATATAAAAATATCAATTCCCCAAATATAGAAAAAAATAATTCCGATGATCACAAGCACTAGCAATATTTCTGTTATTATAGCCTTGATAATCAGATCATTGTCTCTAGAGAAACTGCGTTGACAGTCTTTTTTGCACAGTTTTTGCTCCAGAAAATAGTATCCCCAGAAATCCCCTGGCATTATTTGCCATCATCTTGACATATTGCTACCTCTGCGGGTTAGAAATATTTGCATCATTGACATATATCTCCATAGACTTGCCAGCTTATTTCGTTTGACATTGTAACATCATGTCTATGGATTTATATTATAAAAATCTCATGAGAATGTCAATGACACAAAATCCCATTACAGTGAAGGGGAATTAGTGACATTAGAAAACACATTGTGAGAAGTGACTAGAATACCTCGTTTCAAGGAGCTGTGTTTCATGGAAAGGGAAAAGCTCCTGATTTAATTATTTAAATAAATTTCTACATGTCTTTTAAAAAATATTATTACGATCAAACACAGACTTAAAAGAAACTAAGAAAATAGGTTGAACGAAAAATTGGGTACTTTTTGTTTCACTATTGTAATTCGTTTCACTTGGTTAAGAGCAATGCAACTCAGGAAGGAAAAAGAGAGGGAGGAAGGAAAAAGAGAGGGAGGAAGGCCTCATTCCCTTGTCACTTACTGTTCCAGCCTACAACTCCACAGCATGAGCACAGAAAACTCTGGTACGGATTGAGTCAAGGTATTGAAAACTCAAGCCAAATATGATTTCTGGTACTAACAAATTAGAGCTCACCAGGTTGATTTAAAAGCTGTCTGGAGATAAAACTCAACCACTTCAAATTTCACCATAGATAAAAGGGTTCCCTTCTTTTATTTATATTTTGATCCTGTTTTATTTTAATTTCATTTTGAGGTATGACATCTTGCCCCATCACTTGGTTACACCATGGGACAAGTGATTTAGTGACAGTTCCAGGAATAGCCTCCACCATGGTTACTCTCACTCACAGCATGAAGGAAAATGAGCTGGATGCTTTTCAGTTTGCAGGGCAGAGCTATGAATCTTTCAGATGTCCCCAAGTTCATATGCTGCTAGCCAAATCACTTTTATTTCCCTTACTAATATGGATATTAATGTGTAAGTTTCCCTAGAGTCTCTTCCTTTTATGCAAAGGCAGGGTGGATGTTTTGTGAAAAAGGGACTCTATACAAGTTTCTCTTTTGAATTTATGGAGTTTAGAAAGAGCACACAATCATTTATAGCTTGGCTGACAAGTGCACATTACCACTCATCCACTTGGTGATTTAAAACACCTACTGAAGACTACTGCTGATATTAGCTCAGTTATTTTATCATATACTTTAGTTTTAAAATATATATATCGTGAACACAGAAAACTTTTGTAAATTTCTAATATTCTTAAATCTTAAAAAAAAAACAAAACCTAGAAATGTTGCATTCAAAGAGAAGCTCAGTTCTCAGTAGTTAAATGACGGATATGCTATTTTGATAAAAAATCATTGTTATTAGGGCCTTCGTAGTGGAAAGAAGATAGCTTTTGTAGTCAGACATAAGTGACATGGAATTGTGGTCTTCTATTTTGTAGCTGAGGGATGTCAAACAATGGAAGGAATAGTATCAATTTTCACGACAACTTTGAGACTTAAATGAAATAGTACATACCCAGTACCTAGCAGGGGCCTGACAGACATAGGTACTAGTCTCTCCATTCATCATCATTTGCATTAGCCTTTTTTGCAATAGCTCCAAGAACATACACTTATTTTTGCAACTAGCAAATTTTCTCAGTAATGAAAATGAAAGGATCCTCCAACTTTAAAATGTCTAGATGGGTCTAGATATTATAGTCCAGGTCTATTGTGACTCAAAATTTGAGTAGGGCTCAAGCACCAGTATCAATATTTTAGATGTAGTTCAAAGATTCATCTATTTACCTTTGCTTTCTAATTGATATTCCCAATTCCTTCCTTTAGTCTTCTGGTCACACCCAAGCCTTGTCCCCATTGAAGAGGAAGTGTGAATTTCTAGCAGTTGTCCATTTTTATTAGCAGTAAGATTGCAGGAGAGGTGAAGCAAGAGGGAGACATTGAAAAACAGTTTTCAGAGCACATGGGTGGCTCAGTTGCTTGAGCATCTGACTCTTGATTGTGGCTCAGGTCATGATCTCAGGGACCTGAGAAAGAGCCCCATGTGGGATTCCTCGCTAGGTGCAGAGCCTGCTTCAGATTCTTTCTCTCCCTCTGCCCTTCTCCCCACTCATAACCACTCTCTCTCTCTCAAATAAATAAAATCTTTTTTTAAAAAAGAAAAGAAATAGAAAGAAAATACTTAGAGAGAAATAGAAAGAATATTTTAAGAAAATGGGTTTTTTTTTTGTCTTCTTACATGGTGAGAGAGAATAAGCTTCCACAGTCTACTTCATTACATGTTAGTCATTTATCCCAAAAATTTCCTCATACCTTGTCTTTTTTTCCCTACTAATTGATTTAAAATATATTTTGCATGTTTGATGTCTTAATAACTAATAATATTTATTTTATTTATAGCAATTTATTTTATGAATTATTTGGAGAATGGATCTAACTTTTAGAGGATGGGGAGCAAATTAAAATATTCTTGCTCACCTTTGTCAGTGATTTCACGATATAGATTTTACTTTGGAATTTATTAGTGGTGTTAGGTGGTACAAATGAGTGCAAAAGCATACAAAGGAGGATGTGTGTGCGCATATATGTATTATATATATGCATATATATATAATATATATATAATGAGGAACTTTCAAATAAAGTTTACAATTCAATTTGAAAGCTTCTTTCCGTGTCAATCAGGACAACTGAAGTTATTCAGCAGTAAGCAACTCTCCACCATACTTCAGTAACTTAAAAAACAAAATCATCTCGGGCGCCTGGGTGGCTCAGATGGTTAAGCGTCTGCCTTCGGCTCAGGTCATGATCCCAGGGTCCTGGGATCGAGTCCTGCATCGGGCTCTCTGCTCCTTGGTAGCCTGCTTCTCCCTCTGCCTCTCTCTCTCTGTCTCTCATGAATAAATAAATAAAATCTTTAAAAAAAAAATCATCTCTTCTCATACCAGATTCCCATCATGTATCAGCTGTGGGCTCTTCTTTATGTTGTCATTGTCCTCACCCTCTGAGCCAAGCTAATGGAATAGCCTCTACCTGGAGCATTGCTGTTTTCAGTAGCAGGGAAGAAGAAACTGACTAATCTCACAAAGACGAAAACAGCCCGAGAAGACACTAGTGTTTACAATTTCTCAGACAGGACTGGTCACGTGCACCAGACAAAGCCAAGGGAGACAGCAAGTGAGATTCTGATACATACCCAGAAGAACTAGGCCACTCGGAAAATGGCACTAATCACTATCAGACTATAAACTACGTTGTTACAGGCTGCAGGGGCATCTAAAAGACCTACACACTCTCAGTAGCCAGCACAGAGCCTGGCACTTGGAAGTAGCCCAGAAAAGAGGCTGAGTGAAGGAGTGTATTGCTGGAAGTGAAGCTGAATGACAATAATTTTGAAAGCTATTTTCTTAGTAACCTTAGACTACCTGTTGAGGAAAGGCTGAGATTTGCAGTATGTAGACTCAAATGAAATTGGCTTGCACTGCATGGCAAGTTATAATCAATAACCTCCTATTCCTTATTTTTAAAATGTAAATGAAACCACCTGTCCTAGGGTAGAATGCAAAAGTGCTTTTTAAGCTGCGATATGCCTATAATATTAAATAGATCTCGTTTTTGCCAACCAGAATGAAGCCACACAAGAAAACCCAGCTGGGATAGGTTTCTAATACAAATAAAAACTCAAAATCACAATTATCATCACAGATGGAAATATACAGCTCTGGATAGTGTCACTATGGATAAATCCAAGGGCAAAAATATTGATTGGGGAACACAGATCTCCTCAACTGAACAATCTAGAATCCCCGCCCATATTCCCTCAATTTTTCCCATGCCTGTCTGCCAGCATTATATGTGTCATCTTGTAGTCAGTTCACTGACACCATGTAGCTCAGTTGAATAAATGAATCAGTAAACAATGAAAAATATGTTGAGGCATGCTGTCAATTAAGGATTAAATGTAAGTTGGCTAGAATTACAGAGAGAAGGAAAGAGGATATGGAAGTATAAGAAGAAAGAATGTGTGTGAGTGATTAAATATGAGGTCGTACCTAGGGGATCACAGGACAAGCCAAGGAAGGATTGTTACGATGGAGATGTTCGGACTAAGATGCATAAGATCTATGTTCAAAGCACGAAACACATATAGGATTTTAAAAAGCCAAGTGTTGTTTCAAGCAGTTTTTTAGGTTCGTTAGGGCTGAGGACCAACCCAAACTCCAAAATCTAAGCAATTAGAGACACATGTATAGAGGCCTTGAGGTTCAGCCATTCGGCTGCTATGCTGAGAACTGGCAATATTCCTTGGGTAATTGGATAGCACTGCCTGCTGCTTTTATATCTCATCTCGCTTAGGCATGTATTTGATATTCAGAGAAAATTCAGGGTAACTAATGAATGCTGCAAGCACAAATGAATATTATTTTTATGCAGATTTTTTGGCAACTGTGTAAAACATTTGGAGAGAGTAAGCCAGCATCAGAAGCATGGATGGAGAACTGAGGCTTTGCATTCTAATCATATGCCTGCCTCCAGCTCCATCTTAATCTACTTGGGTCTCCCCTCCGTCTTCTGGCTGTACCATCTGGCTAACCGAACTAAGAGTTCTCGTGGTATATGTTATCTGACAATAGAATAGCGATCACTTAAAATTCTAATAAAGAACTATCCAAGAACTGAGTCATAAATCAAAGCCCCTGTTTTTGTCTTATAAACATCCTCAACTCCTAAGTGGCTGCCGGGCATCCCATTTACATTCTAGATCCTTTTACAAGGCAGTAAGATGTGGATAAAATGAGCAAAGAATTTGAAGCCAGAAAGTATTTAGGCTTTGTTCTAGCATTCACTAGCAAGATCTGACTGAATCACTCCAGGTCTCTTAAATAATGTTGTTACATCAGATTTTAAAAGAGTATAATAAAGTGCTGTCTGCAGGATTATAAGTATAATTCATGTAAACATTTCTATACACTCTACAGCAATATACAAACATAAGAAAAGTTATAAAACTTTAGTGGCACAAAGGTTTTAAGAAATAGTTCTAAGAAATCACTGAAGTGTCTGAACATAGTAAGTTTTTTTGCTACTTCTAAATTAATGTAAATCTCACACTTACCCAAAATATGGATTCGTGGTCCTCACGTAGCAAACGTTTTGACCAATATACTGAGGGTCAGGTCCACTAAGGAAGGTGGACCTTGGTGTTGAAATGGTTGGAAAACAGTGGTGCCAAAGAATTTTTGTTGCATATTTTTTAGTGTTAACTTCATTCATAAAAATATGAATGATCTGTGAAATAACCAAATAGTAACTCTAGAACTCTGTCACTCTGATTTCTGATATGCTTACTATCTAATGCTTATGCCCTTTATTGAATGTGTTTAATTGCCCAAATAGAATTTTTAGGTTTGTATTTCATTTGCAGGATATGTTGATATGTGTTAATTGCAAAATATCCCAATCAATAACAAGGTCTAATATATTCGCCTCAGTTATGGAAGCACCGACAGAAATAATCTAGTCTTTATGTTAGGTCTTTCATAAGGAAAGCCATAGCTAACATTTACTGAGTGCTTACTATATTCCATATGCAAGGTAGTGTGTGTGTGTGTGTGTGTGTGTGTGTGTGTGTGTGTGTGTAGTTTCATTTAAACCTCAGGAGGGGGGCGCCTGGGTGGCTCAGTCGTTAAGCGTCTGCCTTCGGCTCAGATCATGATCCCAGGGTGCTGGGATGGAGTCCAGCATCGCATCCTCGTCCTTGGGCTCTCTGCTCAGCGGGGAGTCTGCTTCTCCCTCTCAGCCTGCCTACTGCTCTGCCTAACTGGGCGCACTCACTCTCTCTCTGTCTGTCAAATAAATAAATACAATCTTTAAAAAAAATAAATAAATAAACCTCAGAAGAGCCCCATAATTAGATAAATAGAGACTTGTTCAAGGTTACTCAATTGAGATTTGTCTCTAGAACCTTCTTCATTTGACTAAGAAACTCTCTCTGTGCATCATACCTGTACTTTGTTGGCTAGTCAGCAAGAGAGTGGCACATGAGAGTGACACATGAACATAAAAAGAGAGAATGATCTTCTATATGTGGGTGTGCCACAAATAAACCATAACAAAGTGCCAAATGGAAGGTGAATGTTCATTTTATGAAATGGTTTTTATAAAGAGGACAAAGGGACTCAATTCATATTCAAAGCAAAGCGCGCATTTTAGGAACAGTTAAATGCTGATTGCTCTTCTGCAATTCTGTTTTAATTAAATACTACCATTAAGAACCACACTAAATAATGTACTAGCATTTCAGTCTGTGGATAACATATTAATCTGAGGTTCTCCCCCATCGAAGTGTTAAAAAGTTGGACTTCGAAGTACAGGGGTTTTGCAGAACTGTCCCTTCTCCTCCCACACTCTGTGAATACGGAGACATGGCACATAAATTCTGTGTTCACCTAGAACTGGGATGAGCCAGCCTATCTCAGGGCTGCATGTACAGAAATTCAAAGGAAGAACACCAGTGACGAACAATAAGAATGGAGCCATACGATGGGTTCTGGCTTTGGCTCCGATGTGACCGGCCTTGCAATGTACTGTACTCTACACGGTGACATTGAAAGAGACCAGAAAGTTCATAACCAACCCCTTTTTGAACAGAACATAAAATGCAACTTGGAGAACAGAAGTGATTTGCAAGAGATCACACAGAAAGTTGATGGCAAAATAAAAGAAAAAAAAATCCAAATTTTGAGCAAGTCACATTATTTTAATGGATATTAGTACCTCTATAAAATGAAAAAGGTTAGCAAGATAACTTCTTAGATATATGTAGCACAAAAGGGTATAGTTGCTGTATAAGGTCCCAAATGGAAAATGCATGTGTACATAAAACAATGAGCCAAGGGACTTAGACTTTAGAATTGAGCGACCTGTTCTCTCAGAGCCTTGGTGTCCTCATATTATACAAAGTGTGGGCGTGCGTGCATGCATGCGTGCATGTGTGTGCTCTTCCTGGTTTGTGTGACTATTCCAAAGTTTACAGAATACAAAGTGTTGGAAGAAAATAACAGTATGTTATTTGGTCCTGTCATCAGTATTTCTTTTTTTTTTTTATTCTTATGTTAATCCCCATACATTACATCATTAGTTTTAGATAAAGTGTTCCATGATTCATTGTTTGTGCATAACACCCAGTGCTCCATGCAGAATGTGCCCTCCTCAATACCCACCAC
>NC_138370.1:80569505-80661807 GCF_054177405.1 Leptonychotes weddellii
AATTGTGCAAGACTGTTGAATCTCAGATCTGTACCTCTGAAACAAATAATGCAATATATGTTAAGAAAAAAAAAAAAGAAGAAGAAGAAGGTAGCAGGACGGGAAGAATGAAGGGGGGGAAATCGGAGGGGTGGACGAACCATGAGAGACGATGGACTCTGAAAAACAAACTGAGGGTTCTAGAGGGGAGGGGTGTGGGAGGATTGGTTAGCGTGGTGATGGGTATTGAGGAGGGCACATTCTGCATGGAGCACTGGGTGTTATGCACAAACAATGAATCATGGAACACTACATCTAAAACTAATGATGTAATGTATGGGGATTAACATAAGAATAAAAAAATTAAAAAAAAAAACAAAAAAAACCCATCAGACTAAATATACTCAAAAAAAAAAGGAGATAAATAACTAATCAGTTTGAAAAAAAAAAATCAAGTCTACTTTCCTTGATACTCCCTTGTATCACATCACATTTTTACAAATGCAAGGATTTCTTCTGCCCTTAATTTAACACAAAACACCTTATTTAAGCGATATGTCAGCAGATTTTAAAATGTACATATGCACATACATACAGGTATGCATACATACATATCCCTATACATTAATATTTTAACTTTATTATTTAGGAAATCAAAAAATTATTACAAAAGAGTTATAAAAATACAGGTTTTTCTTCAAATTGTATCTCTCCTCATATTTCAGTCCCAGTTTAGGTGAGCCATGTTCTCCATAGAAGATGTGTTCCCAGGTTTCTTGTGACTTTTTACTCAGCCACCCTCCTGTCCTGATCTACATGTCTGTAGCTGGCTCAGTCGATCAATCCCAAGAAAGGAGGGAGAGAAGAAATAGAAAGGAAGCAGTGTTCTGTTAAGGAACAGGCATGGAACTTGCTGTATGACTGCTGTTTATTTTCCATTTAGTGAGAACTTAGGTGGAAACAGACCAAAAAGCTGAGAAATGTTGTCTCCAGCTGGACTCCCATGGATGCTACGAAAACAAGTGTGCAAGGAGGGTAGTGTGAAAATGGATACTGAGGAAAATTAGTAAGCCTTGCCGTGGTGATGCATTTCTAATTTGAAAATCTGATGATTTAAAAAGTTCATCATCTCCAGAAAATCCACCAGTACTTTCAAATTGAGAGTTCCCTAGACACTGTCACTCTTTTAAATTAGCATTGTTTAAGACTTAATCTGGTGAAGAATCCTTCCTCTTCCATTGCTTTGTCAGAGTCAGAGCAGTTTTATTTTGTTTTTTTTTCTTTTGTATTCCTCTTTTTTATTTTCCAGTAATAGCCTACATTTCTACCACAGTTCTCTACTTGGCCAACTCTGACTGTCAGAGTGAGAGCCCTTTGGAGCTCAAGTCCAATGCATATACTCCACAGTCTATGATGGTCAATGGCACTTTCCTTTCTGAACATTATGTGGTAACCAAAGATCTCAAGATGATTTACAATTAGTAGTGGAATGTAGCTTTGTGACAGAATGGAGATTAGAATGCAGGGTATATTTGACAAAATCACAGAAAATACCAAATCATAGTTTCATAATATGAAAAGGTACATTCTTATTGAACCCACACAAGACCAACATCCCCATACGGTGCAAATCAAATTTTCAAATGTAACCATTTCTGACTTGTCTTGGATATAAGAGTCTTGTATAGATCTACTGTCATAAAAAGAAATAAGAGGAGGGGTGCCTGGGCAGCTCAGTCGATTAAGATTAAGTGTTTGCCTTTGGCTCAGGTCAAGTTCCCAGGGTCCTGGGATCAAGCCCCCATTCAGTCAGGCTCCCTGTTCAGCGGGGAGTCTGTTGCTCCCTCTTCCTCTCCCTCTGCCCCTCTCTGCCCCTCTCCCTCTCATGCTCTCTCTTTCTCAAATAAATAAATAAAATCTTTTTTTTTTTTAGTAAGAGGAATCAGTGTGGGCTATTTAGGTGTGACTTTAATTAATGAGATTTAAAATTTGTGATTTGGTTTCTGAAATCTCTGGGGTTTAGATTTACATATCCTGTCTAATTCATTTTCATGAATTTTAATAATATTTGGCAATTGATTTTTAAAGGCTAAATTAAACTAGTAAGTAAGTAAAATTTACTTTTTTGAGGAAAGTCCCAATTCTTGAAAGTTATATTTAACGCTGACTGAATGGCAGGATCAAAGGAAGGTTACTAATTGCCCCCAAGGTAAAGGACAGTTTTTAACCTTGACTGGATCTTATATCACAAACTAGGACTTGGATGTCAATGTGTAAATATATATTCATCCACAGAGTAGATGGTATGATGCTTCCAGAAATGGATAGTCTTGTGGACAAATAATCAAAAACCAAAATGATATTCATTTATTCAATAGATACTCATATACTTATTGCATTCATTCTTTGTCAGGGTCCTATGATAGATGGAATTCAGCAGAGGAAATAAAATGGTCTATGCCCTTACGGAATTTAAATTCTAAGGTGAAAGACAGGCAATAACCACATAATTACAATTTTGATGACTGTCATGAAAGGAGATTCAGAGATATCGTTTACTGAGGTACCCAATCTGCTCTAGGAAAATTAGTAAAGGAAGTGGAGTCTTAGTTAACACATAAAGGATGACATAAACTTACGTATATGTAGTGATGAAAAAGAGGAGCTCCAGAAAGAAGCGATTTTCTGTTCTAAAGTCTGCATGTGAAAAGAAAAAGTGTGTGTAGAACCAACTGAGTATGTCCCATTTGTCTGAAGTATAGATTGACATGGGTATTGAAAAAGAATAAGAAATGAACTTCCAGAGGTGGGTAGAGACGATGTTTTATGTAGACTTGCTATCCATATTGAGCATTTAGAACTTTTTGTAAATGGCAATGAGAATTAGGAAAAATGGTCAAGAGGCTCTATCACTAGTCTAGGCATTAAAAGGCAGTGGTTCTCTGGTCTATAGCAATGGCAAGGGTAAAGAGAAGGTGAGAGAAGGGAGAAGTGTTTGGATCAATAAAATTTGGTGATAGACTGAAGGAGGAGTGAGGAAGAGAGGGGAGTCAAGGATGATTCGAAAGTTATTGGCTTCAGCACCTGGGTATATGGTATTGGCATTGAATGAGATTGAAAACACTGGAGGAGGGTTTTGTTCAAGAGTGTAGGGAAAGGTCATGAGTTTACTCGTTTAATTTGTCTTTCAGACACCCCAATAGAAAGATCTAATGAGACATTGGACATATAATGTGTAGCTCAGTGCAGGTTCTGGATTGGAGATGGGTTCAAACCTTCTCAGCCTATCTCTGGTAGTTGAATCCCTTGCGAATGGAGGAGATTACTTGAAGAGAATATTAATGGACAACAAATGCATATTAAGACAGGTTAAATCAAGATATAGAATTGAAGGTCGGGAAGGATATTCCTTCACTTTAATAAATGACCTAAATGGAGTGATACACAAAATTCTCCATTTTTAGCATATACCTAGTTCAGAAAGAACAAACTTTTTTTCTGAAAAAGTAATGATTTTTATTAATAGTTGTTGGGGTGCCAGGGCGGCTCAGTAGGTTAATTGTCCAAGTCTTGACTTCAGCTCAGGTCATGATCTCAGGGCCTAAGATTGAGCCCCACATCAGGCTCCACACTCAGCGGGAATCTGCTTGAGATTTTTTTCCTCTCCCCCTCTACTCCTCCCCCTTGCTTTCCCTCTCTAAAATAAATAAATAAATCTTAAAAAAAATTTCAGATTTTAAAAATAGATATTGATTTCTAGAACAAAAACAGTTAATTTACAGTCTAAAGAATTATAAAAGATAACAAATAATGTTAAATTACTAGGGAATATAAGCAAATTAATTCCAGTAGAAATGACCTAAATAAGACACTGAATAATCTAGAACTATGAAAGTGATATTATGCATCCCAGTAACAGATCATTACTTAATGAAACTACATCTCTTAAAAAAAAAAGAAAGAAACTACATCTCTTACTAGATTATAAGTAAAAGATTCTTTGTCTAAAATTATTTTTCTTATTATATTTCTCTCTAGAGTCATATGTAAGAGAGTAAGAGTTTATCTTACCACTCAAGAAAGGTAAGATAAAAAGTGAAAGTTTCAAGTTCTACTGAAATGGTTTTTTGGGAATGATAGTTCTTATAAAATAATAAGGCACGCATGTACATTTGTGTAGGAATTAAATTTCTCTCTCTAAAACTCATCTTTACTACCCTTATTAATACTTAGAGATATTCTAAATATTAAGTTCATGATCCTAAGAAGAGTTGGTGACTTGTCTTCAAAATAACTTGAGGGAACTTTGTGTGTGTGGGGGGAGAAGCCCACTAGAGTTATAAGATCTATATTTACACCCTGATTTTACAATTTACTTAAATTTTGTAAAACTCAGGATTTTCATCTGGAAAATAGATTTAAAATATTTCAATAAACCAAACTGTGAAGTATAAAATGCAATGAGGTAAGTGATAGATTTTATTACAATGTCCAAAGCAGCTTAATTGCTGTTTGGAATTCAGTCATATAAATAAAGAACACTATTATCACACGATTCAAGGAGAAATAAAAAGAAAGACATCTGTGACATAATAAATTTAGTCCAGAGCACATAGGAGCAAAGGCAAAAGGTTACATCTACTAAACCACTGATGATATTTCTTGAAGAAAGCCACGCTGACATCAAAGACTACTGACACCCCCACGAAGGAGGAAAACGTGAAGACAGTTATAACAATGTGAACACAGTGGATTTGCATAATTCAAAACTAAATATTAAAAAGCTACATGAAAGTCCTTGAAATGTTGGAAGTCTTTGAAAACCCTGTAAGGTTTAATAGGCAAATGAGAGCTTTGGAAATCTCATATACCATGTAAAAATAGAAGAATAAAGTTGTAAATTGAATTAGCTTTTCTTTTTCATAAAATTTATGAACTTAATAAATAAAATTGACTTGCTTCTCTAGGAAGATGACTTAATGTAATCAGTATTTTTAAAATGAATTCTCCCCACTTGACTTAATTGCTCACAGTGGTCTTTTTTTCTATGCAATATATCTTTGGCTTTCTCACATTGGCAGTCACAGAAGTTAAAAGTTTAAGTAACGAGCATCTCTGAAACTTTTGCTCTAGTTTCACATCAGTGTCTATCTCTACAGTACAGACTAGTAGCCTGATACGAGCTATAAGCAATGTGTGACAAGTGTCTACAGTGTATGCAAACACGAGTGAAATTAGCTTTCATTCCTCACAGGAGTCATTACATAGTAGATGTGAACAATATAAATTACTTCTTGTCATCTTTTATATTTGATCAGTTGAAGGATCCCTTTATAAAGTGTGAGGAAGAGGAAAAGTACTGGCAATATGACACCCCTTTATGTTCAATTTGAAAGTTTGTTCAATTTTATATTCACACTACTCTACTTTCTGATGGTCTCTCTTTTCAAAATGGGATTCCTTTGATAGGCATCTTATATCTTATTCCTCCAGGCTAAGATCTCTATTTTCACTGCTTCCTTTGGAAATTAGAATTTCTCTCTTCCACAATATTAAGTAGAGGCTTTTTTAAAGTGCTTACGACTTGACAAAAAATACATTAGCTGTGAAAACTGACAAGAAGTTGTGTTTGTGGAGATTGCAAGAAGCAGCAAAGCCTCTATTACTAATATATTGCTTTTTATTATAAAATATGACTCCCATTAGTTTTGGGCTACAGCCAAGTCCCTTCTCATAGTTTAAAAAGGAGTTACCTTGACAAGATTCGACTTAAATCACATCTTGATCTATATTATGAACACAAAAGAACCCTTTCTGCATTAAAGTGACAATAAGAGTCTGATTTATAATCCTAAAGCAAAGAAATTCAGAGTTAAATAAATCAAATGACTTAGCACTTGTCCCTAGTTTTTTTTTTTGCAAGGGTGTGAAATCTATGAGGGAAAAAAAAAGAATAAATGCAATACCAAGTATCCCATCTGTAAATTCAAAGTATTGTGTGAGCATATTAAGCATGTGTTTTCAGTTTGGTGAATTTCAAAAAGATAATTAGAAACAAGACAATTGTCTCCTCAGAACTAGAATGTGATTTGCGGTGTTTCTGGACCCATAACAATCGTGAGTGTGCTTTTTTCTTTTCTTTTTTTTTTTTTCTTGAAGCATGATACAGGTTTACAGCTAGTTCACATATTTCATAATCTTAAACACCCTCAGGAAAATTTATTTCTGGTCAACTTAGAGATTTAAACCACCTAGTATTTCTCTAAAGCCCCCAAGCTTAATAACTCTACAGTGTGTAAAAGAAAATCTCTCTACAGAGAACAGAACATAGCCACAAGTAAAAGAGACACGTATCTACTAAAAAAAAAAAAAAAAAAAAAAAAAAATTTCAATCAGTATCAAGCAGCATTCTGAATGCTTCCAAATTAGACAAAATCCAAACCTTCATGAAATTTACTTTAAGGATGACTCTAAGGCAAATGTGACAATTATCTAATTATTTCCTGAGTTGGAGGGTAAATCGGAAAATGGAAGGTAGAAGATGGGGACAAGATATTACAGGAAAACTTTAGAAATAAAAGCATATTTAACTACGTTTTAAGGATGATTTAGGGGGTGGAAGTGCTCTAACCAGAAGGAATACCATGAGAGAAAGCCTGACTTGAAGAAGCATGTGTTGGAGGGATGAGAACAGCAATTTAATGGAGATAGAGAAGAGACGTAGGAGAGACTTAGGCCATGCATTTGGGACATCTAGGGTCTGCATTTCTTAGCCATGGTCTTGAAAACATAATTCAAGATTTAGGATGAAATTCCCAACCACATGAGAAATGACATGTGGACAGCTAGGATAGCTCCATTCCTCCTCAGTAAGGATGTTCCATAGGCTGAAGTAGAAATGAAGCTTCATCTGCTTTTCCTTTTTGACTTCAAATGCTTCCCAATCTCCATAATATCTACAGGGACAATTACTCTCTAAGGAGTGACCCAGCTAGAAATAGTTAAAAATAAGCCTGCAAACTAAATTCAGTACTCTTACTATTTACATGCAACTGAATTTTACATATTAACAAATCAGTAAATATTTTTGCAAAATGTCTTTAACATTAAATGTATTAGCTGCTAAGCTATTTTTTTAAAGAAGTATTTAGAAGATGATTGCTTGGTCAGTGCTTCACTGGAAATCCAGTTCAATATAAAATGCTTAAGTAGTTTCATAAGCAATATATTTTTAAATTATTAACGCTATTTCTATGCATTACTAAAACACAATAGAAATTAGTATTTGCATGAATTGTAACACTACTCTGCTTTTTTGATTACGTGAAACCCAATATAATACATTTATTTTAAATTACTAAGATATATAGAGTTGCATATATTTACTCAAACCAAATTAAAATATTTGGTCTTTATTTTATCACTGTGTAGTTTTTTTTCCATGTAAATATGTTGAAGTTAATGAAGGAAATGGAAAAAAAAATCTAAATTAGCAGTTCTTTATACTACTGCTACCAACGAAAGTGTACATTTTAATTAAGATAGAACAAAAGAGCTAATTACTACTGGACCCAAATTCTCATGGCAGGGATTAGGACTAATTTTTGTTTTACTTGTTTTTAAACAACATGCACGAAGCACTTGTCATGTTTGCGTGAGTTCAGTAGTTTTTACTCAAGTAAACAATTCTAACATGGAAGAATAGTTGAGGTAGAAGATAATTTTTAGATGATAAAACTCCATGCCAGATTTTTCAGGAAACACGTTTTATGGATTGAAAAGCTAACACTCTCTAGTAACTTGGCTAGTGCCAGAGCTGAGGCCAGATCCAGCTCTTACCTAGAAACCAGTGGTCTGGGGCGCCTGGGTGGCTCAGTTGGTTAGGCGACTGCCTTCGGCTCAGGTCATGATCCTGGAGTCCCGGGATCGAGTCCCGCATCGGGCTCCCTGCTCTGCAGGGAGTCTGCTCCTCCCTCTGACCCTCCCCCCTCTCATGTGCTCTCTCTCTCATTCTCTCTCTCTCTCAAATAAATAAATAAAATCTTTAAAAAAAAAAAGAAAAGAAACCAGTGGTCTGCCCACCATGTCACACTGAGTCATTGTGGCTTGGAACTGCATGGTCAGAACACTAACACTTAATGATGACTATAAATGAATAGCTTTAACAAAGGACAGCTTAAAATGATAAACTAATTCTCTGCCATTAAATTTTGAACAAACCTAATGAAGGATTCTGCCTTACTTCATACTAGATCACTTAGGTATTAAGAAGACAAAGCTTGAGGGGTGTATGGGTGGCTCAGTTGGTTAAGCCTAGGACTCTTGGTTTTGGCTCAGGTCATGATCTCGGGGTCATGATCTCAGGATTGTGAAATTGAGGGCTGCATCGGACTTGCACTCAGCGTAGTCTGCTTCAGATTCACTCTCCCTCTTCCTCTGCCTCTCCCACTCGTGCTCTCCTTCTCTTCCTCTCTAGGATAAATAAATGAATCTTTAAAAAAGAAGAAGAAGAAGAAGACAAAACTTGAACAAAACATACAATTAAATTACTTTCCCCAAACATGTAATATAATTACATTTATAATTATTATTGATTATATGAACCATATTGATTATATAATGGTTATATTAAGATATAGAATATAGCCAATTATATATAATGATTATATTAAGCTATATTTCAGAGATAAACTCCTTAGTATTTTACAAGAAGATGAAGGAGACTCTTTTGGAGTCAAGACTGCTTTTGTCTTTTAGTTTAACACACTTCAAACTGAGTCTATAAACCATCAGCTTAATTGATTAATAGTAAATGACGTGTCAAATCGTTCAACCAAAATGGTTACTCAACTGATTGACTGAGGGCAAATGCTTAAGGTTGCCAAGAATGTTTAATCATCACTTTTTAGGGGAAGAAAATAAACACTCCCAAATATTTTTTAATAAAAAGAAATTAATGGAGATAACACTGGGCTTGCAAAATAGAAGGTGAGTTTGAACGCACGTTCCAGCACTTCCTGGCTCCATGTCTGCTGCTAGGCTCTTTAATAATTTGTAAAATGAGGGCAGCATTACATGATTTCTACCTGACAGGAAGTTTAAGGGATTAATATAATAAAGTCAATTTATCTTTATATCTACATCTGTATCTGTATCTATATATCTTTGCATTGGAGGCTGTGGCAGTCGGTTAAAAAGAAACAGAAACAATTTTAACCAGTGCAAAATTATTTAGCCATCCAATTGTTCCACCACCATAAATTATAGTATGCAGAGTATTTTGGACATTATTGTTCCTATGCTCCTCTGCTTTCCCAACTTTCCAAACCCCACCTGGTCCCAGTGGTGGTACATTAACAAACTTTCTAGCTGTCTGGCTACCAGTTGGGTCCAGCCAAGAGGATCAACAGCAGGAGTTTGGAGAGAGGAAGAAGATCACGGTACCCATTCCCCCAGCTCTGTATGGAAGGTTTACTGCCCAACTATGTGCCTTAATTGAAGATCACAGAACTTGTCAAGGTACCATCTCTTCTGATTCCTATAACTTCATCTTGCCCTTATTTTTCAGGTTTAGGGGTAATAATAGTGCTCCATGTCACGATACAACCCCCCTCAATTTTGCTATACCTTGCTACTTCTTTGTGAATACTTTTACTAGACTGTCTTCAAATTCCCAATTTGACAATGTAGTCCATTCCCTACCAGGAGCTTGACTGATACAACATGTTAGAACCTGGTAATAGTCCACAACGGTAAGGGTGGCATCTGGGTTGTTGTTGTTGTTGTTTTCCCCAGTTATAACTTTAATAACTAGTGATTTGATTAATTCCATCCCTACTCTCTTACACAATACCCCTTAAAAGCAATAATATATGTTTTCAGGTAAGTGGTCTCTTTTAGGCTGTACCACTGATCAAGTAAAGCTAACTGGCATATACTTCAAAATCAATCCCTACCACTTGCAAATAAATAAAAGGTGAATGATAGAGTTCAATAAAGCAATTCACAATACTTCTTGACAAGCAGTTGGCACCAATTTTCACCAATCTTTGGTACTAATTTTGTGAAAGATGAGGAAACCAATATATATGCCAGAGAAAAAATCATCACAGAAGCCTTAGTTTTAGCATATACAATACAGGGAAAACAAATGGCAGCAAGGAGCTGTGTCCTGGAGAAATGGAAACTATGTGAAATTTCTGTTTCTTCATTGAAGTAGGAGTTTGGCTACAGAGGTCAATATTTCGAGAAAATAAATAGCAACATGAATTACACAGTGCTGATTCCATAGTCACTCATATTTCTATAGGAGACACAATACATTTTTTTGTTAGGCTTGATTTTTATTTCATGTTTTTTGACTTATTCGAACATGATAGATTAGATAGATGATCACTTTAGTTAATGATTTTGAAAAAGTGATGCTATGAATGATTCTCTGATCTTAGAAAATGTTGTGGCATTTCCATATTACTAGACTACAACAAATGAAGTTTCTTAAAAACAGAATATATACTTTGAAGTGTTTTGTAAGTATGAGTTGGCACTGATGTGGATAGATCCAAATCACAGTTCAATGTTTGATGTTATTCACTGTTTAAAATAATCCTAAATCTCAAACCAAAACCCACATATGCCTTTTTTGGGAAATGAACCAGAATTTAATGCTGATCTCTATTTATCAAAATTTTACTCCACTGTGTCTATGCTTCGCAAGCCAAATAAGGGGGGGGGGAGCAAAACTGGGAGGGAAAGCATGTATTTTAGTATAGCTTTAGAATCTAAGAGGTAAAATAACTGTCAAAGCATCTAATTGAATCTTAAGGAATAGCTTCCAAACTGAGCCTATCTAAATCATTAAGAATAATAGCTTTCATTTGTTTTTCTACTTAAAAAAATAGTGTGGTACTATATAGAATAGAAAGTCAAGATCATCAGGCCTATAGCTGACAACTCTGGGTACAAAAGAGCTCCACCTATAGAAAATCTTTTCTTTTAAATCTGAACTATATTAGGGATTCTGAAAAAATTTTTAAAAGAATGTAAGTTAGTGGTTTATAATTAGGGCTTTAATATAATGATTCATACCATTGACTCATCAACTTTATTTTCATGCAAATAGATTACCTCACAACTCATGAAATGACAGGTATCAAAATAGCCACTAGAAAAAATTTTAATCCCTTAAATCACATAAGTAAATTAAGAAAGTGACTCAAGATTGGATAACTGGACCACAAATGTAACTGATGAAATAAATGATGGGGAAGGTGTTGCTGTTTTGATATAAATTCTTTCATTCCATGATATTTTTCATATGAGATCCAAGAAAATTCATTAATTTATTATTATTTTTTTAAGTAGGGTCCATGTCCAGTGTGGAGTCCAATGCAGGACTCGAACTCACAACCCTGAGATCAAGACCTGAGCTGAGATCAAGAGTCAGATGCTTAACCGGCTGAGCCCCCGAGGTGCCGCTAAAATTTTAATATTATAGCGACTCATCTTTTTCTTTGGATATATCTTAATTTTTATCACTTTATATTAAATTTTAAAAGAAGAAAATATCCTAACATTTAATTAAGAGTTTAAAATGACAGGAATTAAGTAATTTATGTCTATGAACAATAATAAGCATTTAGTAAATAAAAAGAATATATAATTAGTTCATGTGCAAGGGAAGTAACTTTATTAACAAGAATGATTTTGGTGATATTTAATTTTTAATGCAGTTCTAGATATTTGTTTACATAAGTATAAATTGGTTCATCTTATTTAAATTTCTTGGCCATGAAATTGCACTTTTAATATATTTTTATAATAATTATAAAGAATTTGTCATATCCACATAGTTTCTGTATGATTGGCATTAGGCTTTCACTGCTGGTATTTAATGAGAGCTTTGGATTAGATGTGTCGCAAGTACCTTCTAATTAAACAAAAAAAATTAGAGTTGATTGTAGCAGAACGAATTTTGTTTAGATATCTAAGATACTGTTTTCCAAAGAGTTATCTGAATAATTATATAATTTAATAAGTTTAGTACTAGCACGAAGTAGAAAGAAATACAAAACAGAAAAGTACTTTCTTACCCTATGCAGGTTAGCAATACCTGACTACCTTACACCATATTCATTTTGGCTTGTTTTGAATGTCCGTGCCTTCTCCCCAAAGTTACTCTTGCATAGTATTTCTTCTTCAAAAAAAAAAGGTATTTTTATTGCAAATACATCACAAAAATGTCATTAAATTCATCTTGGTGTCACGGTGCTTGGCTGAGTGAGGCATTTTTAAAAGGAAAAGAGAAGGAAAGGGACTAGAATGTACTATAGACATTGTATCTATTTGCTTATATACACTGCCTGATTAAATTACTTGAGTGAGGAAGACAGTATTTTCTTGTGGATCTATTTAGTCCTAAACTCTTAGGGCAATTTAAAAAAATGACAGACTCTACTTTTCTATCTTTAGTTTCAGTTATAAATTTGAGTGGCCTTCTACTCATTTATTTGTTCTTTTAATAGTCATTCAGTGAGAACCTGTTTCAAAGTATGCATTTTGCAAGATACTTCATGATTTGAGAAATGGAAAATGCTTCCATATTTCTGGTCTAGTTGCCTAGATAGATACAGTAACATTACTAATGGCGGTGCCTGGGTGGCTCAGTTGGTTAAGCATCCAACTCTTGATTTTGGCTCAGGTCATGATCTGAGGGTCATGAGATTGAGCCCCACCTCAGGCTCTGTGCTCAGCAGGTAGTCTGCTTGAGATTCTCTCTCTCCCTCTGCCTCTACCCTTCCCCGCCACCTCCTCTCTCACGCTCACACGCTCTCTCTCTCAAATAAATAAATAAATCTTTAAAAAAAGATTACAAAGGAAGATGTTATTATTTTTCCTTGATTTCATACTAGATTTATAACAACTTATTTGATAGCTGAAGAAGTATAATGAATTAAACTTCTTAAGTTGGTTTGGGGAGTCTAATAATGTATTTTTCTTAAGTTTGTTTCATAACGATTTAACTATCAAGAGAAATATGTATTTTCCCTCTCTCTGTTACTCGCAAATTCCTGTGGTTTTGAATGAATCTGAAACCTCAAAATTAAAATTCATATATTACAGGTAGATATTTTGCCTGACCCTATTCCAAATAAATTGAATAATCTACCAAGAAATTTATTTTCCCCCACAGATACTTCTGATTTTCTCTCCCACCTTACTTTATTTTGATTGGCACTATCAGTTTCTAGACTTAAGAAAAAAAAATATTTTATTCTATTAGGCTTAGAATTGCTTCCTCTCAAATTTAGCAAAACAAATATAATACTTAGTGAAATCATTTATATGTTCTAGGTAACTCCCATAATATAGAGCAGATTCATGTTTAACTAAATTCATTTCCTTTTATTTAACTTGATTACTGGTATTAAAATAAATGATTAAAGGATGATTATATATATAATGGAATATTACGCAGCCATCAAAAAATGAAATCTTGCCATTTACAATGACGTGGATGCAACTAGAGGGTATTATGCTAAGCAAAATACGTCAATCAGAGAAAGACAATTATCATGTGATCTTACTGATATGTGAATTTAAGAAACAAGGCAGAGGATCATAGGGGAGGAGAGGAAAAAATGAAACAAGATGAAACCAGAGAGGGAGACAAACCGTAAGAGACTCTTAATCATAGGAAACAAACTGCGGGTTGCTGGAGGGGAGAGGGTGGGAGGATGGGGTAACTGGGTGATGGACATTAAGAAAGGCATGTGATGTAATGATCACTGGGTATTACATAAGACTGATGAATCACTGACCTCTACCTCTGAAACCAATAATACATTATACGTTAATTAACTGAATTTAAATAAAAAATGTTTAAAAAAAGAAAAAAATGATGAAAGAAGACAATTTAGGTGATACAAACAAGTTCCATGTAACACTCCATGCAGCAGAAAGTCTCCATATGGACAATTGCAAAATGGCTGGAGGCAGGAATCTTTTATGTAAGATAAAGAATGAAGAGCAAGGAAAAGAGAAACAGAAAATATTTGATTGACTACGACCACAAAGTCAATCTTGATTGAGGTGAGAAGGCCCTGGGTTGGCATTGTTTCAAAAACAACCTTTAAGTCACAAGTTAATATGATTTCAGGCAAGTTACTTAAGCTGCCGTCTCTTTAGTTTCCTAGTGTGTAAAATGAGGACAATAATAATGTCCTTTTCATTCCATTGCTTTGTGCATTAAATGAGTCAATATCTATAAGGATGCTTTAAACAATGGTTGCCATTTAGTAAGCATTAGGTATTATTTATTATCTACAAGAGGAGAAATTTAAAGATCTGGTATTAAAAAACTTGGTCAAGGTCAGACAGGTAGCAGAATTGGCCTTAGATTCCAAATCTCTCCATCTTAGAAGTTATGATCACAACCTCTAGGCTGTGCTGTTTTGTGGTTCTAAATCTTTTCCTGCTCTGGGGAGGCCAGGGGTTGAATGAATGCACCAGCTTTGTTCTAGACCTCAGTGGAAAACACATCTTTTTCCCCTGAAACGAGAATTAGTGTGTGGACTTGGGGGAAAGAGCCATGTAAATCAGGCTAGAGTGTTAAAAAGAATCTCATAGCTCACATACTATCCATCCCAGACAGATTCAATATATATGAGTTTTACACTGGAGTTCAGGGTAAAAAGAATTGATTTAATTTGAAATAGTTGTTCAGAATACCCTTTTGCATTTCACTCTTTGAAACCCAATGCACCAGTCTGTGGTTAGTTGGTTATTTGGGAATTAAAGATCCTGTTAAATCTCTCTTTCTGGTGATAGAGCTACATATAGGTACATCTACATAGGTGATATATGATCATAATACTAATAAAACGAACCCAGTAGGATATATAAATCATGTGAGTTGGGGATCCATGCAAGTTTATTGAAAAAAAGAAAAAAGGGAGTAAAAGAATGAAAGTAAGAAGTGGGGCGGGGGGCGCCTGGGTGGCTCAGTCGTTAAGCGTCTGCCTTCGGCTCAGGTCATGATCCCAGGGTCCTGGGATCGAGCCCCGCATCGGGCTCCCTGCTCCGTGGGAAGCCTGCTTCTCCCTCTCCCACTCCCTCTGCTTGTGTTCCCTCTCTCGCTGTCTCTCTCTCTGTCAAATAAATAAAATCTTTAAAAAAAAAAAAAGTAAGAAGTGGGGAAGAGAGAAAAAGACAAAGAGAAAAAAGATAAACAGAAAGCACAAGACAGAAAGACAATGAAAATATTTCTATACAAGGTAGAGAAACTTGGACTTGGGATTATTATATTATTCAGTGAAACCTATCCTCCTTCAAATGAGCTACTTTCATTTCTTAAATAATCCACGCATTTCCACACTTTGCTGCTACAACCATCCAGCTTGAAATCATCTTCCCTCTAACATAAAATCATTCTATTCACCATTCATGGTCACCAGGCTAAGCAGTTTGAGGGTAACTGAATTACTTTCTAGGTATTCTTAGTAACTAATAAATGGCTAGCAAATAGAGAAAACATAATAATCATTTGTTGAATAAATGCTTAGTTCAAGTACTATTTCCTCTGTGAATTGCCTTCCAGCACTTCAAATTGAAATGAACTTACCCAGTTAGGTTCCCCTGAATCTTCTTCATCTTTTGATTTAGGTACATCATAAACATAGTGTTTTAAGTGATTGATTTTAAGTGTGCAGCTCAAGGAAGAATATGTACACGTACCTACCCACTGTATCACCACCCAGACCAAGATATGGACTATTTCCATTACCCTTATATGGTTCCCTCTGGTCCCTTCCCAGTCTACATGTCCTCCAGAACACCTACTATTCTAAATTTTATCACAGTTAATTTTATCCAGTCTTGAACTTCATAAAGCTGAAATCAGACAGTAAGTTCCTTTTGGGGGGGGAGACGGGAGTTCTCACTTGCTATAACATCTGTAAGATTAATCCATTCATATTTAGGGTTAGCAAATATTGCCAGTGTTCCAAAGTGATGGTAGCTATTCTAGAGTGAGGGAATGTTCCAGTTTCTCCACAAGCTTGGCAAAACTTGGTATTATTTGTCTTTTTTCGTTTTCAGAGTGTAGTGCTATCTTATTGTGGATTATTTTGCATCCTGGTGATTAATATTGTTGGTCCCCTCTTGATTTGCTTACTGGTTTTTGTTTGTTTGTTTGTTTGTTGGATACCCTCTTATGTGAAGTGAATTCCACTGTGCCTGTGTGTGTGTGTGTGTGTTTTAACAGGGTAGCTTACTTAATTGATTTGTGGTGGTTCTTTATATAGTCCTCATATACTTGTCAGAAATTTGTGGATATCTCTTTCTTTCTATTGTGCATTTTGCAATTCCCTCTCTTCATTGTGTCATCTGATAAAAAGAAATTTGTCTTTGAGGTTCAAGTTATCCTTTGTTTTCCTTTTATGGTTAGTTCTTATTGTACCTGACTTTAGGAATTTGTGTCTACAGCAAGGTAAGAAAGACAATCTCCTACGTTTTCCTCTTAAAGCTTTATTGATTTACTTTTTTCATTTAGGACGCTGATACATCTTGCATTGATTTTTGTGTATGATGTGAGGTGGAGGTCAAAGTCCATTTTTCCATATGGGTATCCAATTGCTCCAGGACTATATCCCCCATTAAATTGCAAGATCTCATCACATTTTTCTTCTGCTGCTGCATAGCAAGTTTTTCCCCCACTTTTCATTTATTTATCTTTGTTGCTATTTACAGAGAGTTGGAATCAGTTCTCCCATCATTCACTTACTAGCTGCATGATTTTAAACAAAGTAATTTACTTCCTTGACCATCAGTTTCTCTTGCTAAAAGAGAAAGTGCATGATTGAAGTGCATGATTTCTAAATACCTTCCATCTTTAATATTTTGTTTTTCTGTGTGACCTTCAATAACAAATGGATGGTGAACAAATAATTTGAAATATGTAACTTCAGATAGAATAGTTTAAAAATCTCACTTTGGCTTAAATAATACAAGTCCCAATTCTTTATTCAAAACCATTGGGGTTAGATGTGCTTCATAATTTAGAATTTGTCAAGTTTTGCGAGGTTAATTTGATGCATATATTGTGTATTGTGAAATTCTCACAGCAGGGTCAGCACTCTACGCAGTAATCAAGTCTTAATATATATGCAGTAAAATGTACGACTACCCACTCTAAGAGAGATAAACACTATAAATAGCAATATCAGTTTGGGAAAGTTTCTATTAAAAATTAGTTTCAAAAAATGTTTGTGATATTCCTACTTTTGGATTTCAGCATTGTGGATAATGGATTTGGAATTCTGTAGTGTTGTAGACTCATGATACATGTAATGAAATCTTGTCATTAAAGATATTAGTTCTGGGAAATCTTAGCTAATTTTCTTCTAATTTTACAGTGAAAATATTTTACAGTTGGGTACGAGTAAGGTAAAATGTCTTCTATTTGCCTATATAGATGTGTGCTAGAAAATGCAGCTTGGAAGCTATAAACATATCTAATACACATACAGTGACCTTTAAAATGAATACTGTAAATTGCAACAATAGTAATGAAATCATAATGCAAATATTAGGTGTGAAATGCATATCTGATTCATATATGAATATCAATAATGTTATGATGTTTATACTCATGCATATATTTTAAAAATCTATGCCCATTTCAGACACAAAAGTAGTAAATAGTTTCCAAGATGGCCCACATTTTCCTCTATTACTTAAAGTATTCCATCCCAATACTTCCTTGTTTGCCGTGCACCTGCTATTACCTTGTATACTATTAATCAGCTATTTTATCCTAAGACAAATATTTGCACATGAGGACCTTTCCTACCCAATCTTGGAAAAGGTTAAAATTATGTTTAATTGCTCCTAAGCTTTGGGCATTATTGCTACCACCTATTGTTATTTTAGATCCATAAAAAATAAATAATTTTTTAAAACTGCTTGAAACCCTTCCCAGTGGAACACTGGGAGAATTACAGCAAACTCAGGAGTTCCTTAGAGTTCACAGCACATAAAAATACTAAAAATTTTTTAGTTTGATCAATCCAATTTCCTTTTTATTTGCTATGGCTGCTATGAATGTAAGTTAGTTAATCCTAAGTAACTAATCATTGTGTCATTTGTAGCATGTTGATGACATATAAAACCAAGTTGTTCTCCATAAGATCAGAGCATAAAATCTAGTTGAAGATGTTGCAGAAAAAGAATGATCATACCGTCATTTAGGGTATTCATCAATGTAAGAATAATTGCTAGGTATCTGAAGTCATAATAATTATGCATTTAAAAGCACTCAATACTAAATACATAGATCTAACTTTTATCAAATGAAAAATATTGTGTTCCCAAAGAATATCTTACTTTAGAGAATTTTAAAATAAACATGTAAACACTGGAGTACTTTGCTTTCCAAAAAAAATTAGTGAGGCAGTATTAATTTTATTCATTTTATTCCCTTTAGAAAAAGACTCTTTAAGTCAGGAAAAAGAGAAAATATTAAAAATTTAAACAAATTCCTTAGAAATGTAATAAGCTATCCAAATATGATTAGAAATCAAGATATTATTTCAAAGTCAAGATAGATATTTCAAAGTCAAGAGACTGAAAAATAAATCCAGCGTATTTACCTTCCAATGACTAAAATCATAGAAAATAAAAGAACTTATTCAAATAAAAAAATCACAAGTTGAAGACAGTTTGTTAACTGTCTTAACAGCAGACTTTATCAAAGAAGCTTTCAGTCAAGCTTCTACTCCATCTAAGAGAGAATAAGTGAAAAACATTTTTTTAAGTAACAGATTTGGTTATGTGAACAATTTCCTTAGACTCAGAGTTGCTTCAGATTAAAACAGATTGTTACTTTTGAAAGTATTCTTGGAATTATTCTCACATATCTGAGATAATGTAGTTCTGACTAAAGGAAAAAAACAACTAAAAGTTTCTTAGGATCCTTCCAACTCTTGCAGGAATATGATTCCATTTAGCCTTCAGATTATTTTTCTTCAGCATTATATCAAAGCTACATCTGAAAATCTGAGTAAGTAAATCAGGGTAAGTATATTGAGAAATGAAAAAGCTTTTACTTTCAACAGTCTTATTTAGCACTCAAATATACCTGGTACAATACTTAGAACACTAAAGACATCAATAAAGCTTGATTGCATGCAGAAAATATACTTGGTGTAAATCAGTGTTTAAATGTCAATCTCCTAAAAGTAATAAGTTTCACAATCGATTCATCATGGAATTTTCCAGAAGAAATAAGTATAGAAAATTTATTGTATATCACTCCTCAAACAAGAGAAGCAAAAGATGTTTAATGCAAGTTTAGTCTCTTCCTTTAACCTCAGAGATTTTTATAAAATAACATCTCTTCTGAAGACAGATTGATAACAACTTATGACTTTGAGGTCTTAGGCCAGCCTATGATATTGTTGCCAGTCCAAGGAAAATTGTCTTTTGAATGACGTCCAATCTAACCTTCAACACCTAATCATTTAGAAGCTCTGGATACCATAGAGTTCAGATATTAAGAATACTCAGATTACATATGCTACTCTTTCACCTTCCTCTTCTTGAGGAATCAAATCTATGCTTTAAGATTGATTTCCAAAGTCTGTTATACAAGTGAAAGTGGGTCAATGGGCTGTATTTTATGTCTCTGTATATAATTTTATAGCATACATAGCAAGAATGATAAAACTTAGAAATGGATTATGGCGGGTTTACAGTTATTTTCCTATTTAGTATAGTAAAAAAACTATGTTTTTAAAAGGTAGAAATATTGACATTTATAAAGGAAAGTTATACTTTTGTATTTTAATTGGTCTTTAACAAAGTCTTGCAAAATTAATGATATATAACCTTCCATCCAGACATTTGATTTAAGATAATTATCAAAGTATCACCTCACAGAACAAGTATTCTCACTCACATGTATATGTGATGATGGCAGATGGAGAAATACCTAATAAAACATTTGATTAAAGAAAGATGTTTTATAATACATATAGATCTCAATTATTTTAACATATTTACTTCCAAAGGAAATCCAAAAGTCTCTGCCTTCTCATGTTTTCCTTGAAAAGAAGATTCTATTTTAAAAGGAGTACACATAAATCTTGTTTAATGATAAATATAATTTCCTTCACAAATGAGATGAAAAATTCTGAAAAGCATTTTATTCATCTTTTACTTCTTTTTAACACTGTTTTAGCCACAAATGTTGTCAAACAGCTGTCTTTATTGACTAAAACATTTCATATACAAGCCCACAGATTTTTTAAAAATAGAAACTCATCTAAAGTGTCTGCTTCCTTATTTTAAGACCTATTACCTTTCTTTGATAGCTTTCTTCTTTATGTATTTCTTGATTGCTTTATTTGAAAGTGGCATGCTATAAGACGCATAATTATCTTCAATGAAGAATGAATGATCATGAAGATAAATTGCAACTTTATCAGTAGGAATTGGTAACTAGTATAAAAATCTGATTCTTGCCCAGAGCAATGTGTGAGGTTGAGTTGAATTGGGAGGAAGAAAAATCCAAGCCAGAAAATCAGATCTGAATTCTGGTTAAATACTGTTGGGGAAATATAATTAAAAACAAAATCTCCCAACTTAGAAATCCTCTCCACAAAGGTTGTAGAGAAAAACAACAACAATGACAACAACTTTTATGACTGAATAAACATTACACCAAAATGTACTGAGCCTCTCAGGCAATCAGTTAAGAGACTGCAAAGAGAAAAAGAAATCGTAGTCTTTTATATAGCCAAGCAGATACAACCCATTTCATGAACATTGTTCAAGATAAACAATAACTAGTCCTCAAGTAAAAAGACTTGACAACACCATTTGTCACACATAATTCAACCTAATTTTACTCGCTAATTGGGGTGACCATCTGTGTTAGCTAATTAGCTTTATCTAGAAGAAAAATAAACTTCTCACCTTTATGACCAGAGGTAATTTGGCATCTTGGAACAAGGTGACCACCATGAATTTAGGCTCCTACCCTCCCACAGAAATGAGAGATAGTGGTGCCATCTCCCTTGATGTTAGCATTTCAAAGAGATGGCTAGCAGGTTCTTGAGAAAGACTCCTTGGTCATAAAACTGACCTTAGGCCAACTGACCAAAAGTCTTCAAAAAAAAATTATATACATATCAAGGAGATGAGAAAGTATCACAATTACAAGTTTTCTAAGGTAAATGTTCTGATAAAAAGAATGAGAAGATGGTCCCTTCCCCCATTTTCAACAGTGAGAATTAAGCCTCTTGTTTTTAATTTATATTTGTCCTTGCTACTAAGGTTGTCAAAATAAATCATAAGAGAGAACTACTGATTTTTTCAAATTATAAAGTAAAAAATCAAAGCAAGTTTACTATCTCCCTTAATTCTTCAATGTATGTTAATATTAAATTATATATTTCTACAAGTAATGCCATCCCTACTTTCAAACATTGGCAAAATTATTCTTTAGATTATATATCTGAATACAGATCCAAGGATTCTTTGTGGTTTATGGACTTTCAATTGCCACATTCAGGAAGACTTCTAAGGAGCTATGGAAAGAAAGAAGCCAGCCCTTAAAAATCCCAGTTTTTGAGATGTGAACTAATTAGTTCTAAGTTCATTTGGGGTGGACTCTAAATAGGGTCTCAAGGATCCTGGACTGAGTAGGATCCCTAGGGGATGGATTTATCCCATTTGGGTACTGCTATTTTGATATTCAAAATAGGGCAAAAGTTAAGGAGACTTTCAATCACTAATCAGAGCTGAAGAAATATTAGATATTGACAAGTTACTTTCATTAATTTTATCAATAAAACAGCAACCCAGATTATTTAATTGACTCTCCCACAGGTTAAACTATGACAGGTAGTCATATGATTTAACTGATTAGTGCTTCCCCATTGTACCACATTGCCCATTCATAGAATTCCATTCCTGGTACTATGTCTTCCTTTACCCTCACACACCCTAAATGGAATCACAAGTTGAAAGCCCAATATGATTAAATCATTCTGTGGAGTTGAGTAATATCTTTGTTTCTTCTGGTAGAATTGTTCAAGAATCTCAACATATTTTTCCTTTTCTTAGAATTTCCATGTTAGCCAAAACTCAAGTTCCAGAATTTCTCTGCAGAATATATTATTCTTTTTGGTTTTTATAACTTGAGATTAATTCGGAAGCCATGGCCTCTTGAAGTATATGCAGACTCCCTAGCAAGCTTTGACTTTTTAGGAGTACTTAATGTTATATGTTATTATGTGAGTACTTATATAAAACATCACTAAAAACAACAGAGGTGATTTATTTGGATCAGAAGAGAGTTGAAAGGATAAAAGAGAAGATGAAAACAAACCAAAATAAAAATTTTCAATGTGACATTATTCCTGAGTCTTATAAATAGTCCACCTGTGGGCCATAGCTGGTCACAGTGCCTAAGTGAGAGAATAATATGGATTTGCTAAAAAATACTTTAGTTTGAAATGAGGCTCCATAATTCCTGGTTATTGATGGTATAGTTTGTAACATTATTTTTATTCAACCATGACCAATGGAAAATTAAAACAACTTTGATCATTTTGGAAATTCTAGGCTTGACTTTTCATTTGTAACTATCAATTATTTAAAGAATAGTTTAAAATGGCTCTTGGAGCCCTTTTTTGGGGGAAAAATTACAGTAATTTAGGTAGCAAATGTGAATGATCTCAAGTTTTTAGTTCCATATGGAATAAAAATGCTTTATAAAACAGTCACATTGCCATCTACTGACAGTTTTTTGTAAAAGAACCTACATTTTCTCATTAGCCTAACTGTCTGACTATGCACTTTAATGATCTGTTACTTGTCATGTGGCAGTATAAAAAAGGGGGAACACAGTGTATCCTTTGCTCAGTGCATCTACTTGAAATAATCTCACTATTCACAGAAGTCATTTCAAGCTATTCAACATTTCACTTTTATACACTGCAATTAGATACATTTATTAATGGCATTATTGCATAGTATTTCATAGCTGGTAAAACTGTTTTCAGGAAAGTGACTACAGAGTGTATGCTAATAAATCTGCCCTGCATGTACAGCACATAGGGACTTGCTAATAGGATTTTCATAATAACAGCATTTATCTCACAGCACACTTTATAATACCAATCACTATGTAACAGCAGTGTTGTTATTACATTATGTGAAAAATGGGATCCGAGTTAAGGACAGGTAGTAAAACTCAAAATATGAAAGTACAATGGTAGTTGAAGCACCTGTGTTTGAAACCGTTTTCATTCCCGTCCTTTTTTGCCTCTGCCAGAGTTCATATACAAAAAACATCCTGTGCTGTTGTAAATAATCAAGGAGTCACGTCAGTACTTCCAATGAACGAGGAGCTCTAGAATGCGGTATCCTGATACACAGTGACTGTGAGTCTACAGAGAGCCAGAATCAATTCTTCCCAAAGTCCGTAGTATCATCTCACACATCAACTGGAATTTATTCCCCAACTTATTTCCAGGGGATCATGTTACTGATTTCTCTTTCTGCCATGTTCTAAGACATGGAGTTTCTCTTCAAATTAAAATTTAATTTTCAAGTATTATTTTCCCAAGTGAAAAATCACAAGTATTTTTATCAGTTTTTCAGAGAACCACATGCTGTGCATGTTTAAAACATAAACACACAAAAAAACACACAAATGTTTCGGCTAAACTCATATCTTACAAAATAATTAATAGACAAAACCTAAGCTCTTAGCTCCATATTACAATAACCAAGCTCACTTGGGATCCTCACAAATAATAAAGAAAAATTTCAACCTAAAATTGCTTAGAATAGCTTAACTACATGTAAAATCAATCAGAGAACATACCATCTACCTATTGTTTTATACATTTTTGCCTGAAATAAATCAATGAATGGAGAATATACAATATGGCAGAAATGAAAGCTATGCACTGTCACGTATTTTGTCATAACTGGCTTTCCTAGATTTATTATGAAACAGAGTGAATTAAAGGTTCCCTTGACTGGAGATCCAAGAAAGCAGAACATTCTGCTCTCAGAACCCCAGCTGAGTTTGAATAAGAAATCATTCAAGAAGAGATGAAAGGCTTTATTTTCATGCCACCTTTCAACTAGGTCTAAATAAATGTTAAAGATTCTTGCTGTATTTCCTTGCCTTGCAAAATAGAGCATTTCCAAATGATAACTCAGTTATAGCCACTATTTAAAAAATCAAGATTGATATGTATTTGTGTTTTCCTTTCATTTCATGAAACACATTTAAAAGACCGCAGAGAAATGTATATAGAATATGGAACATTTCCAATAATAGAACTCTTATTTCATTTCATAGAAACTTGACAATAAAGTATTTATATTTGAACTATGAACATTTTTCACTTTACATTGCTTGCTTCTATTCTAAATTTGTGCGTCATGGAAAAAAGTATTATTTCAAGTTTTATATGACTTGAACAATAAAAGTAAGAAACGAAGCAAAGACCTGGAAATATAATGTAAGAAAATCTTGTGGTGTCAGAGAGAAGTTTGAACTGTTATGTGTGAGGGGGTCTTTTTGACTCAGCAAGGGGAGGTTTGTGAGAGCAAAAAATAGGAGGGACCTATGGGAAGGTTGCTTCAGCCTCTCCCATAGAACTGTCTTGGGGCGGGGCGCCTGGGTGGCTCAGTCGTTAAGCGTCTGCCTTTGGCTCGGGTCATGATCCCAAGATCCTGGGATTGAGCTCCGCATCGGGATCCCTGCTCAGCGGGAAGTCCGCTTCTCCCTCTCCCACTCCCCCTGCTTGTGTTCCCTCTCTCGCTGTGTCTCTCTCTGTCAAATAAATAAATAAAATCTTTAAAAAAAAAAAAACTGTCTTGGGGCAAAAAGTGCCTGCCCCACACCAGTGACGCCTCAGAATTCTGGCACAGGTGTCTTCAAGAATAAAATTAGAACAGCACAAAAGCCCTGTGCTTATAAAAAGCTGACACAGAAAGATGGGGAATAAATTTGGTCAGCCACTTCCCCACACCATCTCCAAACTCCCGGGGTTGGCAGATTGTAAACTACTGTAGGAATTGTCTGTCCTAATGCTGATTCTCCTTGGAAGGTAAAGGGGGAAGCCCATTTCGCTAAGGATTTATTTAATGGAGGCAGTCATTACTAATGGTTTATTGGTGCCTGGGCTTTTCCACTCTGGAAATCATCTACCCCCCACCCCCCACCCCAAATCCCTTTAACACATTGGAGTTGACAGAGTCTGACTTTCCTTCATAAGCACTGAAAGGCAGCGTAGTTTATATGCCTAAAGGAAAATGAACTCAAAGGTACAAATAGCAAGACACTTGAGACACACAACTACCGAATCTGTTAAAAGCAGAAATATTAAAACGCATTTATCAAATTTGAAGTTGGTCAAACAAAAATAAACTAAAAGAAAAAGGGAAGATATTATCAAGATAAAACAAAGAATGGAAAACATACAAAATAAACAGAATATATTTATGTGTGCGTATGTGTGTGTTTATATATACACATATATATAAAATAAAAATACATGGAATTAAGGACTATATGGATACAGATGAGGAATATATAAACTAATTGGAGCATCAGATCATGGAAATTTCTCAGAGAAAGCAATAACAAAGAAATACAAAAGATTAAAGATAAGCTTAGATATAGGGAGACTAGAAGAAAAGGTGCAATATATGGAAAATAAGATTTATTTATTTCAAAAGTAGAAGAAATAAAAATGAAGAGTGATAATTATTTGAGGTAATAATGGATCTAAATTTCCCAGATTCTTTTCTTTCAAAAGAGGTGTTGGGTTCAAAGGACCCTCAGAGTGCTAAAGAGAAATGAGAAAGAAAAACCTACACTCATACTTTATAAAGAAATTATACAACCTGAGGGAGTGAGGAGGGCAGAAATATAAAGCATGATAAAGGAGCCTCAGGGTGTAAATGACATCAAAGCCACAAGCAAGGTGTCAGGAATTAGGGCTGATAATTTTGTAAAGAAAAATCATTGAAAATATGCAAATAAGGCCAAGAAACTGCAGGGACATTGTTTATTGAGTTCATTCAAAGATTATTTAATCCTCTAGGGAAGGTACCTTTGTTTGGCTTTCATGGTTAATTAAGGGCTTAGACTCTGGAAGTTAAACATTAACTTGTTACTGTTGGCAAAGATGTAAATAATATCCATTAGAAAAGAGAACCTCCAGTTTTTGTTTTTTCTTGCTCTGTTGGGCCTTAACCAGTTCTAACCCTTTAAATGCTCATAAACACCTGGTTACTCAAAATGCTCTTTGAAAAGGCTTTATTCTTTTACTTGTTCAGTCATTAATGAGTTAAATCTTTGGCAAACATGCATTTAATGTTGGTAATAATTTTAACTTGAAGATTTGGCCCCTAGAACCTGGAAGTAGTACTTTGTAAGAAAAGATATTTACAGATATTTAAAGATATTCTGTATGCCCATCCCCTACACACCCCTGAATATTTTCCTTGAAAATAACTATGCTTAAGATCTAAGAATCTCTGACTCTGGAATGAGAATGAAACGTGTTTAAGTCCAGCTGAATGACCCAGGTAGGGTATATTAAGTAATGGCACTAAACCTCAGTTTTCTGAGCTGAAAATGGGACTGATATCCATAACGTCTTCACAAAGTTGTGAAAATTAAATAAAATAATCCATAGAGAGCATTTGCCACAACACATGGCTAACTAAGCACAAAATAGATGTTTGTAACTTTCACTCTTGAAAACTAGCAAGAGAAATATGTAGGTCAGCCTAAAAATCATTTATGTAAAAACATGGTCTTGGAAGGAGACATGTCCTTGGGAGTCAGAGAGAAGACGTGGTTATGGAAATCTCTGTGGTATATTTACATGACTTTTATTGTACCATGCATCCTTCAATACCTAAGGAAAATAATGTTGCATGTGAATTATTTATATTTGAACTTTTTTTTTCTTTGGGGGGTGGTAGGAAGGGAGTGACAGAGGGAGAGAAAGAATCTTAAGCAGGCTCCACACTCAGCGTGGAATCCCACATGTGGGGCTCAACTCAGAGCTTGATATCAGGACCCTGAGATCATGACCTGAGCCAAAATCCAGAGTCAGTCACTTAACCCACTGAGCCACCCAGGCGCCCTTATATTTGAACCTTTTTAAATCATTGTTAACTATCTTCCAGGCATCAAAAGGAACATGATGTCTGGTATCTTTTTTATTTTCTCCTGGAGTTTAAATGAAATAATTGATGTCTTCTGGCTCTCCCAGAACAGTTTTCTTTTCCTTTTTTTTTTTTTTTGGCTTGCAAATTAGAAAGTTAGGAAATTTAAAGATTTATTCTTTACAATAAAGTGGAAATCAAGTTTTTAGAAAATACAAACAAATCAGAATTGTCACTCAAAAAAGAGAAAGAGTTAAAGATTGCATTAGCTATCTGTTAATATATTATCTAGTTATCTATTAATTTATATCATGTAGATATAGGATAGGATAAACAATCAGATAAGACTAAGGGAAAAGTTCCAGTTTACATGTTTTTATTTTCTGAAGAATATTTGAATCCTTCACTTCTCAAATAACACAACTATTGCTTGTCTATTCAGATGGATCTCTGACATTAGCTTAAAATGTATTAAGTCATGTGTAATTAAAGAGTTGCTAGGGGTACCTGGGTGGCTTAGTCGTTAAGGGTCTCCCTTCAGCTCAGGTCATGATCCCAGGGTCCTGGGATCGAGTCCTACATTAGGCTCCCTGCTCGGCGGGAAGCCTGCTTCTCCCTCTCCCATTCCCCCTGCTCTGTTCCCTCTCTCGCTGTGTCTTTCTCTGTCAAATAAATAAATAAAATCTTTTTAAAAAAAAAGAGTTGCTAAGTAACTATACTGCTGATACTTCTAATAATGACTTTAATACTAAGGAAACAGTGCAAATGGTTCTGAACAGTGACTATGATATGAAATTACTAAGCAAAAATCATTTTGGGGGGTTTTATTTCAGGATAGATCAGTGTATTTTAGTGGCTAAAAATCAAATCATTAATAAAACCAAGAAGGAACTCAAAAAGCAGAGTAATAGGATGTAAGTATTTTTACAGATGAATATGTGTGTGTGTATTTGGTTATGAATAGATATAAGATAGACAGCACAGGACAATTAATTTAGGTTGGTAGTCTTTTCAAGTATGTTCTGTGAATTTACCCTCATAAAGCAAAAGTCTCCTTTGATTTAGGTGAAATATTAAATAGAAGTCAGGGAAGTCATTTTTCCTTTGCTGTAATGAATTTTTTTTTAGCATACTAGTAGAAATAATGGGCCATGTTTCAGAATCAGCAACAAGAAAACAAAAACAGAGTATTAGTATCTACAAAGTATCTCTTCAGCCCTGATAGCTACCTGTAAATGGAGACCAGATTTGGTTCATCAAGGAAAACATCACATGAGAACTGTTAAAATGACAGGGTAAATTGTTTCCAGTTGCAATCAATCCTAGAAAACCATTTTTTTGAAGGTCATAAATATGCTCTACACCCTATTTCAATAACTTATATTGTTATTATATTTGAATTATAATTCATTTCCATGTCCTCTTTTGTCAAAATGAATTTCAGATTCTAGATAAGAAAAAAGAAATTGCTTGCTGTGAAAAAAAACACAACAAATCTTTAGTATTTAATTGGCTACATAATGATAATATCTGTAAAACTAATAGCAAAATCCAAATATGCTCTTATTGAAAAGTTCTTTAGCACTCTCTCTTATCATCTCTCATTTTCTCTGATGTACTAGACCTAAATTGCTACTTATAATGTGTGATGAACATACAGAAACTTACATGTTGCCTTTTGTTTTATCTAGGAGCAAGTAGATTGTACAAATAAGCTTGATTGCTCTGTGATAGAAAATGTGACCATCTGTAACAATTCATATTGTGAACTTATTACATAGATAATTATTATGATTAGTGTTACAATTCAGCAATCAGAAATCTGTACAGGATCCAAAAGAACACAGCAGGATAATACTCCATCTAAATGGGCTCAGGAAAAATGCAATTTATTTGACACACTCCACAAGAGAGGCAGAATCAATTGGACATATAGCGTAATCATTTCTCTCTCCTTCAGTGGTTTGGCACCGGAGCCAGCATCATGCATGGGAGGGAGCTCGCAATACAGAACCATGGTTATTGCATCTGCATAAGGATAGATCGATCCTGGGGGACACTCAAGAAATTACTAGAGTTCCTTTTATATGGACAAGACAGGTTTCCCTAAGGACACGCTCCTTGTATTACATAGGGCACCTATTTCACCTTTCATTGTTATCTCTCTGTCCCTCAGGAAACTAAACCTCCCCATCTCCTTAACTCTACTTGGGTTCAAATGCAGCAATTAAGTTTAGATTGCACAGTGTATTGTACAAGAAAAATCCACAAAAAAAGTCCTTTCCAAGGTTCTTGTAGCTGTCATATGAACTATTTTTTGAAAAATTGCTGAACCTTCATGTGAGAATTATAAACTTATTTAAATCTTTTCGAGTACCCAATGGTTTTTTGAGTTTCAAAGACATGATAATTTTTTATTACCATGCTGATAAAATCTGTAATTTTTCGATTTTAAAAAGCTGCTGTACATCTCTAGTTAATCCACATCTGCTACATTAAATAAGATATGACAGAAGGGAACTTGGCGGGAGGTAGAGAGGAATAAGGCAAAGGAATCCTAAAGACATGCAGGTGGAAAATTGTTATTCTAAACATCTGGACCTATTTACTATGTAGTTGCTATCCTGGGATAGATACATGTTCTATTTAGAAACTCCCTTGGTGGAATACAAATAATAATAATAAAAAAAAATGAAATGTCTTTATTGCATAAAATATCACTTTGAAAATGTTAATTTTTTAGAATATTCAGTTATGAAATCATGAAGATGGAGCATCATTTGTTTCTATTTAATAGAAAACTTTAAAGATAAGCAACTGTCCAATAAAAGTTTTTGAATAAAGATTAATTTCTATATTTATTCCCTACTTCTAAACTTTATATTAATAATGAAATAACACTGAGTTGGAAAGAGAGAACCTTATATCATTTTCTTCAAGTATTCCACACATATTTATTGTGTATTTTGTGCCAGATATCTGTGCCTATACTCCAGGCATTATTTCATTTAAATGGTGTATATGTTTGGTGGTGGGGGAGTGATCATATATCATGGTAGTACTTGGATTTCTTTTTTTTCCTTTATGTATCATATTACTGATTTTTGAAGAGATTATTCATGCAAGTGGCATGCTTTTTTATAAGTACAAAAGAATTGACAAATTAAAAACAAGACTGCTTCTATAGCCATTCGCTTTCTTTACTCAAAGGCTAGTATATACAAGCTAGTCTTCTGTTTTCAGGAATAATTTACCTATTGATTGGTTCCTTTTCTATTGTTTTTTGATTACTCAATCATAAAAACTATCTGCGGACTTCCCAAAATGGATAATAGAAGAGAAAGATTGGGCTTTTTATCCTGTCCTCTTCCTACCAAAGCACATATTACAGAAATGCAAGTATTAACATACGTATATTTATACACACCCACTGTCTTCCAATGGAATTACATAAGTCGGGTTTTTAGTGTTTAGCACTCAAGTCAATAGTCAATATTTGCATTATTATAACTATGTAAATACTATTCATAGATAAGCCATGTAGACTCTTCCATGTGGTATATTAAAATTACATTTCATATTTTACTCAACTTTTTGTAGCCCTAGAGCTTATTTTTTCATTTGGTCAACTTTCAGCATGACTATCATTAGTTCTTCCTCAAACAATCTCTAACATCCTTCCCTTGCTAAATGATTTACCTCAGCCAATATGGCAATCCCATTCCCATGGGCACTCATTTGCATACAACTCTATGCTGGCAAATGAATGGTGAGCAAAAGTCCTATAAGGAGTTTTAAGTCTCCTTTGGGAATGTGGAAAGAGATAATCCCTTTCTTTGCCTGCATATTTTCATATCTTAATATTTCATCCAAATCTACTACACTCTTCTTGCAGCCATGAGCATAAAATCGAACTGAACATGATAGAGAAAAGAGGTGAAAAGAACCTCATGTCTTCGAGTATATCGTTGGACCAATATGTCAAACAGCTCTGGACTGATGGTACATTATAGTTACATTAGATAATAAATGTTCTCGTAGTCCATCAATATGAGTCATGTATTCAGCTACAGGTATCTCGCCTAATACAGTAAGTTGGTTTATATTTAATACACAAATAATAGTTATTGATGGACAACTTACTATATGAGCATGCTTACTTTCAAAGCAAATGGCAAAAGTCTATTCACATGTTATGGTACAATAAAAATAATTTAGTTCATTGAAGAGAAGAGATATTTCAGGCTATGGTAGTGTTTCTGATTATACATAAATTTGAAAACATACAATTGAATGAGCTTTCTTTCAGGAAGATTCGAAAATGTAATCTTACATATAAAATCTGGGGGAAAAGATTTCTAAATGGTAAGATTATTATAAATGTAGAATGTACTACATTATGTCAATGTTTTAAAAATAGAGCCATTTTCTTTGGTCTTTTTTTAGTGTCATATAATTACCACTTTGAAATACTATTGAGACATGAATTATTTTTGTCCTATTTTTTAGGGGATTGCATTGTTGCAATTTTAAATTAATAAAAAATAGTAGTTATTAAAATTTACTGGATTATTTTTATTTTACAAGTAGTGTTTATGAATATTACATATTTAATCTCAATGATAGCTCTACAGTGAAGCTCAGGAAATTGTATTATGACTGATATTATATAGATAAAAAACTAATGCAGAAAGAAATTAAGATATTTATACTAATAACTGGAAATTTCATGCCTCAAACCAGCTTATCTGGTGATGATCTATTCCAAAGCTTGATAAACTTCAAGGATATTCTCAGCACTTTTTAATGATTCTCCATAAAACACGCTTTTCGAGATAATCTTCATATTAAGTACAATATTCTGCCCTCTGTTTGCTTCTCCCTCTTCTTTTCAGGCTTAGATTAATTTTGAAAGGAATCTGAAGGTGGATTAGATAGTAATCCAGTAAATCCATTTAGAATGTCACAGGGTTTGATGGCAGTAAATAAATTGTCTTCAAATACTTCTACATTATTGTTAGCAACAAAATCACAAAGATACCGAAGAATAGAAATGCTGATTCTGTGTCCAGGAAACATTTTGAGGGATTAAAACATGATATAATTTAATGCCAACCAATTTAGGGATTTACTTAATATCTTAATACAGAGAAGAAAATACAGTTTTGTGAGGAAGTGACAATAGGTCTTTGTGTATCTCAAAATATACTCTATCAATAGTGCTTTCGTTTGCTTGAGCCACACAAAGTTGTCAGTATTTCACTGTTTGGGGCCTACAAAATGACAATTGCATTGGGTTCAAACTAGCACATCTGGGCCTTTATTTTTGCCAAAAAACATCTGAGAAGAGAGAGAGTAAGTCAAACTATCAGCCCAATTTATACTCATGACACAAAAATAATGATTTTTGTGTACACAAAACCTTATTTAATTTGGCATATTTGGTTTCTGAACTTCTCTCTAATGGAAGACTCATACAGTAGAATCATAACTTTAACAAAAGCTTGGTCAAGTACTTATATCTGTGTAATTGGTAAGATCTTTATGAGAATGTCACATCAACAATTTTGGAGGGAAACTTAAGGTAGAATATTAGCATCACAACTTAAGAATGCAGATATTTATAATGTGATGTCAGAAAACCCATAAATAACATCTTTCTAAACAAATGGTTCATTGTGTAAAGAATCCAGGAAAATAACAAAAATAAATTCAGAAAGCAACTTTTCAATTAAAATCTAAGTATTAAAATTTTCTTTAATTTTGAAGGCAGAGACCTTGTCCTGTTTGTCAATATATTCCTACCCTTCTCCCAGTACCTATAATTTGTATTTAATATGTACTTCATAAAGCTCTTGTATTATGTTTTGCATGGAAACGTGATTATATTCTTAGTGATTCACCGTAAACGGCACTTGGGGCAGGCGAGGAGGAACCTAAATAATAGATAAATATTTTAATAGTACATTTGATACTTTACATAAAAAGATCTTTTTTAGAATGTTTTACAGTGTTTCAATTAGTTTTATTTTAAGGTTTTATAGTGCATTTACTTGAGAACTGTGTCAAAATCAGTTTTAAGAAAGCATTTCAAAATTCTACATCAAACAGAATAATTAATAAAAATCTTCCTTTATTGTTCATAAATTTAGGCACAAAAATGTTGGAAATTAAATATATATGTATAATTTCTTATTTATACATACAATAACATTACAAATTCTTCAAATTTTAAATAAAAGTTTTATTAAGATTAATTCACCTATGTTAAAATTCATCCTTATAATGTACACAATTCAGTGGTTTTTAATATATTCACAGGGTTGTGCGGCCATCACTGCTATCTAATTTTGCATCATCCCATCAAACCCAATTAGCAGTCTAGGTTTGTAATATTTTATTTTTAAAGATTTTATTTATTTATTTAAGAGAGAGAGAGCACAAATAGGGGGAGGGGCAGAGGGAGAGGGAGAAGCAGACTCCCCGCAGAGCAAGGAGCCGGATGTGGGGCTCCCTCCCAGGACCCTGAGATCATGACCTGAGCTGAAGGCAGGCGCTTAACCGACTGGGCAACCCAGGTGCCCCTAGGTTTGTAATATTTTTAAAAGAAAAACAAATTACACATACAGATGGTCCCCAACTTACAATGGTCCCACTTTTGATTTTTTGACTTTATGATGGTCCAAACGCAATATGCATTCAATTAGAAACAGTACATAAAATTTTGAAATTTGATCTTTCCTAGGGCTAGTGATACGCAGTAGGATACTCTCTCCTGATGCCAGAAGATCGTGAAGGTAAGCAACCGATACACTTACAACCTTTCTGTACTCGTACAGCTCTTCTGTCTCTCACTGTCAGTACAGTATTCAATGGGCTGCATGGGCTATTCAACACTTTACTATAAAATAAGCTTTGTGGGGCGCCTGGGTGGCTCAGTTGGTTAAGCGACTGCCTTCGGCTCAGGTCGTGATCCTGGAGTCCCGGGATCGAGTCCTGCATCGGGCTCCCTGCTCGGCAGGGAGTTGCTTCTCCCTCTGACCCTCCTCCCTCTCATGCTCTCTGTCTCTCATTCTCTCTCTCGCAAACAAATAAAATCTTAAAAAAAAAAAAAATAAAATAAAATAATAAGCTTTGTGTTAGATGATTTTGTCCAATTGTAGGCTAACATAAGTGTTCTTGCTACCAAAACCCAAGTTTAGCTGTCCATCACTAGAAAGGCCAATATTTAAAAGATTTTGATGGAAAAGAATATGAGCTTTATTCAGGAGGCTGGCCACCTGGGAAGAAGGCAGATCTTTTTCCAAAGGCCTTTTCTGCCTGGCCCAGAGATTTTTAAAGGAGTTTAATCAGTTAAGGGAGTGCAATGGTCTGTGGCATTTCTTGACTTTGTGCAGACCGATGATGTCAGCGACAGTGTTATCTCAGTGCTCAGAGGTTATGTAAGAAGGTCTGTTCCTTGGTGCTCAGGGGTTGTGCAAGGGTACTCTGTTCTTTCTGCAAAGGAGGGCAAGGTCCAGAGATGCGCAAAAGGAGGTCAGTAAAGTCATTTGTGTGATCTTAAAAAAGAAAAACATTTTGCTCAAAGAGTGTTGAGCTAATCAGAAAGCTAAGGGGGCTTCAAACAGACTTGCCAGCCTCTGTGGCCTGGGAATATTCTGGTTCCTTATTCCCCAAGGCCAGTGGTCTGCAAATCTCAAAGACAGTAAATTAGTTCTGCTACAGACCAAGGGTCTTAAGTCAGCAAGCAAGGAGTGTGTTAACTCGAAGCAAGTTAACCCTTAAGAGCAGCTAGATTGCTGTTACAGTCTGAGTACATTTAGGGTAGGCCAAGCTAAGCTATGATGTTTGGTAGGTTAGGTACATTAAATGCATTTTAGACTTAGGTTATTTTCAATTTATGTTGATTTTATTGGACACAACCCTATCATAAACTCAGGAAGATCTATACTTTGTACTGAAAACAGAACTAACACACAAACTTAGGTAATCTTGGTTTCCTGTTGGAAGCAATTAGTGAGAGTGGAAATTTTCCCTCGGCTAGGCCTCTATACCAACTGTACCAGCAGGTTTGACTTCAGGCTTAGAAGAAGACTTCCAAGGTTTAAGAATCCAATATTTTTTTCTGAATGTTTTATACTATTTGGACTTTCAGTGTCCATCTCATTAAATATCTTCCTCCCATGTGTACACTGAATGTGGTAATTTAATGCATTAATGGCCCTAACTCTTCACCAGTCCCGTACCCAGGGATTTTGTCATGTAACTTTGTAGTGTCCTCCCCCTCAGCCCTTGAATGGCCATGTTGTTTGCTTTGGCCAGCATGATTTTAGAATATGCAATCTAAGCAGAGGCATGAACTGAGCTTGAACGGTGGAAATATTTTCTTTTGTTATCTGCAATTGCCAGAAACAAACAAACAAACAAATAAGCAAACAAAAACGTAAGCCTGGGCTAACCTGCTGTTCCTAGGAGGAAGATGAAACAAGTTGATCAAAGGGGCACCCGGGTGGCTCAGTCGGTTAAGCATCTGCCTTCAGCTCAGGTCATAGTCTTAGAGTCCTGAGATTGGGCCCCAGGTTGGGCTCTCTGCTCAGCAGGGAGTCTGCTCTCCCTCTCCCTCTGTGCTCTATCGTGGTGAAAATTCCATGGCTTGCTTTCATAAAACTAAAATGTTTGTTTTATACTGGTCTAAAATTGCAATTATGCCAAACTATTTCTTCACGTGACATATTCCAGTTTCAGTAATTTTTACCCATGCATATAAATATGAACATTTGGAAGGCTTTGATCTTCACATTTCTGGATTGGTCTAATACATAATTTAGAATTATGCTGGCTGCAGTCCACTGAAGTGGGTATATGTTTATAGAGGGTCTGAGATCCTGGATGAAAATGGGAAATTAATATTACAATTCAGCTACAATATGAGTTAAGCTCTTATAAGTCAGCTGGGAAACAAATCTATTATTGCACTGTTTCAGAATCAAAAAATATGCTGTCAGCAAAATTAATATTTTGCAGTGCAACTGTGAGTACAAAGCTCGGTCCATCCATGTTCTCTACCCTATTGACTATACAATGTTTATCCTGGCCCTGTTTTCTGTGCTCTGGGAGGACAGTATTGTAATTACGCAGGCCACTTAAGAACCATAAATGAGAGTCATTCAGTTATTCTTACTGATTCACTCATTCATTCATTCATGCTATAAATATTGGCTGAGTATCTACTATGTGCTTTCTATCATAAATAACATGCTAGCACTATTCTAGAACAAGGAATATCATCTTTGTGAAAGGTATATTATAGTGGAAAGATTAATAATATTAATATAATTTAAGAAAGGATAGGTACTATAAAGAAAAACACAATGAAAGTCAGTAAGTACTTGGGAAAATACAATTTTATATATGATGATCCAGGAAAGCCTCTCAAAGGAATTAATATTTTGATATAAATTTGTAGGAAGTAAGATAATGAGGGAAGTGATACCTAGAGAAATAGCATACCAGTCAGAAAAAATAGTAAGCCCAAAGACCCTAGCAGGAACACATATGGCTTATTTGAGGAACACTTAAAAAGCCAGAAAGTCATCAATGGCCCAAGAATATGCTACCCCTCTCAATTTTCCAAGTACAATATACTGCTTTAAAAGAGAGGACTAAACCAGTGGAAAGACTCACACATTGAAGTATACAATTTGGAACTACTTGTCTTTAAAAAAGTTATTTCTGGGGCGCCTGAGTGGCTTGGTCGGGTAAGCGTCTGCCTTCAGCTCAGGTCATGATCCCAGGGTCCTGAGATCGAGTCCCGCATAGGGCTCACTGCTCAATGAGTAGGCTGCTTCTCCCACTTCTTCTCCCTCAGCCCCTCCCCCCTTGCTTGTGCTCTCTCTCTTTCTCTCACTTGCTCTCTCTCAAACAAATAAAATCTTTTTTAAAAATTTTAAAAATTTAAAAATTATTTCTATTTTGTCCTATAAAAATGCAACTTTCTTAACAAACATCACAGTATTCAGATCCCATTTTTCACTACAATGATTATAATGTCAATCCTATTTATTTGGCCACTCTAACATTTGAGGAGGTACAATCTCCAATGTTATATTCACCCACAAAAAAGAATTACTCCATAAATATAAATGTTGGATTTTTGAGCAATGATTAACTCATAGCATGTTTCTGTGTGCTTTATGTATACTAATATATAGCCCTACAAAAATGATGTCTATTTCCCTCATATAACCAATTCCAAATTCTTCCTAATTAAAGACAAAACTTCACAAAGTGGCTAACTACTAAAACAATAATTAATCTATCTCCAAAAGAAAAATTTTCTGAACCAGAACTATAGATTTTAATTGAATGACAGTGCAAAGTTAACACATTTTACTACTTGAAATATAATACTCTTACGAAAGATAGGGAAAAATATCCTCTTTCCTACCTCCCTATTCTTCCAACCCCACCAAAATAGACAGTACCATGCTCCCATCTGCCCTCTGGTGCAAATAACCAGGGATTCTACTAATCAAAAGCCTGTGCATTAGTCTTCTCAGCTCTGTGGCCAATGTGCTACTCAAAATATCCATTCATATCCTTGTATCAATTTGAACGCAGTGATTCTCATGAGACCACAGGGGGACAGAAAGAGGGCTTACATTGTATTTTAGGAGATATAATCTCAACAATTAAAGTACTATAGGTAGAGCAAAAGATAAAAGGGACTCTGACAGAGTTTTCCATATTAACCAAAACTTCAAACCATCAGAAAACTAGGCTATGGCTTTCATCTGTTTTTATTATTCTTTGTGTTCTTTTGCTTGTTTTTCATTGTATCTCAAATAAACAAACAAAAAAGCTGCACTAATTGTTTTCCTATTCAACCATGTATACTGGACTAAGAAGTACACAGGGCAATCTGACCTTTAAGAATTTGGAAAGGGATATAGATAGATATGAAAGATTATTATGAATATCGTCAACATTAGTCATCTTATCTGTTGGTAAATGGCTGGTAAGGTGATCTCTTCTTTACTAATAATGAACAGAGAGAACTAAATGCATGTACTTGAGGAAAAGAAGACAAAAGTAAGAAGTATTACCCTGAAGATAGGCATACCTCTGGAACCTATGTGCCATAGGAATCTGAAGAATATTAGCCTTTAACCAGCAATTTAAATGTTAAAAGACCATGCAATTTCTAGTACTTGTGGGCAGAATATCTTAAAAATAGGCTGGGGAAGATCGAGTGTTGGGTGAGAAATAGGGCAGAATACAGGAGACCAGAAAGAGCGGAAGTAACTTTTACATTGTAGGCAGCAGGAGGTGGGAGTGACATGGTGGACAATCCAAAGAGAAGATGGAGGGAAACTTGAGAACAATCGAAAAACCCTTCTTTGAACACAAAAAACAAAAGATTAAAACCAATGGAAAGTAAAGTATGTATAGAAGATGAACAAAATGAGTCTAAACTGGAAATAATTTGTGCTCTTTTTTACATGACCTAGTCAATTAGAACAAAAGCAAAATTATAATCAAACTTCTAGTAGAAGAAAACTTCCCCCCCAAAAAAGAAAATGTGGATCAGTCATGATAATTCTAATTTTGATGAGATGTGGTAGACTATACATATTTTTCTGTTTCTCCTCACACACAGAGGGCCCCTAAAATTATAGATAATATGAAAGAGAAACTACACAAGAGAGAATGAAACCACCAACGTTCTGGAAGTTGGAAAAGGACAACCATCCGATGTTCTGGGGATATATGGAAATCAGAAAGCAGAATGGATTGAATAGCTGGAGAATGACCTGAAGAAAAAAAAAATACTAGTTGTGAGAGTCCTCCCAGTTAAGCCCAGAAAAGCAAAACATTGAAAATGGCAGCATATACTAGATTCTTTAATTTTCAATTTCCAATGGATCATATATTGCCCAGTTATTTGTTTTATTATTTTAAAGATTTTGTTTATTTATTTGAGAAAGAGAGCGAGAGAGAGAAAGAGAGAGAGTGTGCATGCACGCGCGTGTCCAAGTAAGGGAAGGGCCAGATGGAGAGGGAGAAGCAGACTCCCTTCTGAGCAGGGAGCCTGACATGGGGCTCGATCCCAGGACCCTGAGATCATGACCTGAGCCAAAATCAAGATGCAGAAGCTTAACCCACTGAGCCACCCAGGCACCACCCATTTATTTGTTTTAAAATGAAAATTTCTTTCCATGAATTAAAACAAAAAGTCCTAGGCTTTGTGTCTTGAAAATTCTTTTTTGGGGAGCTCTAGAGTAGACTACAGATACTTGTGTGTATTTAAACTCCTCAGGTGACACTGAAGGACATTCTTGGTTATAGTTTGTTGCCGTCATTAGTGGTTACAGTTGCTTACCACCAGACCCCTACCTTGAAGTAAGCTAATTAATGATTTGCTGGGTAGTATGTGATTTTAGGTGGGAGTTAAATATTATTATTTAACAAATTGTTTTAATGTTGTTTATGGTTAAAAACAGATTAAGTTATGTAGTTTAAAATAGTTTATGTTTAAAGATTTTTCACAAGAAAACACATTACATTTTGTAGAAGTTGGTGACAAACATTTCCATTTTTCATTCTAACTTAATTATATATATGTAAAATTATATATAAGTATTTTAAATATTTTATGTTATATAATATATAAATGTATACAGTAAATGTATATATACAGTATAGATATACTGTATATCACTATACCAGATTTCTGAACAAGTTGGTGATATATACCTATATCTACCTATATGTATATGTATATGTATCTCTATTTCATGTGAGAATCACTTTCTCAGTACTCATATAATTTACCAGAAAACAAACTACTAAATCTGTAGAAATAATGATCTATAGATTCAAAAATATACAAATAATGAAATTTACTTTGACAACTGTCAAATACAAATTAAAGGAAGAAACTCAGCTGAAAAATCTATATTTTAAAAAATTTTTTAAATAAGCTTCCATATTAATGAATTATCATAAAATATATAGTATCATAATACAAATATGGATGGAAGTGGATATTCATAGCATTATAAATTGTTAACAGCTTTAGTTTTCCATATACACACAAAAAATGGAATGGGTTTAAACTCCTTCTCTGCCCACCCTAAAACACACACACACACACAAAATACAGCAACAACAAAAAATAAAGACAGATCCAAGGTAAGTAATCCATTTTGAACCATAAAGGAGACATTGGATCATTAAATAACACAATTGGAGTCATGGCTAGGACCTAAAAGTCCTGTGCATTGTTATCTTCTATTCATTATCCGTTGGAGTTAAACAGCCCCCAAAATGAACAGAACTTTGAACTGTGTTTAGACATTAGGAATTCCTGATCTTCTAACTGTTGTTCACAGGATTCAAACAAGGAAAGTCTTTGAAGTGGTATTACTGATACATATTTCATAGTTGGATGGGAAATTCCACAATAGCCAATGCCTCATTTTGCTTTAGAATTGGAAGCTAATAAAACATGTCCACATATGAATTATACAAAGAACTAGTTCCCAGAATTTACTGAGACTAAATAATATGCCCTCTGTTTTTTTTCAATTCCTTAGAGAATCCTCGACACTGGCTTTTGCGCCTGAGTTTTGAAATTCAAGATTTCAGTTTAGTTCACTGAGCCTGAAAACAAAAGCTGTTATAATCTTTGCTTTGGGAGTCTTAAAGAATTTGAGTTTTGTGGAAAGATTCTTCAACATTTAAGATTTGAAAAGTGTGAGAATGCCACCTTTAGCAGTGGGTCCCTCTTCCCCATGTTGGTTTAGGACAACGTTTCTCTCTATTGAGCACAGATCAGAATCATTTGGAGGGCTGGCTAAAACCCAGGTTGCTGGCCCAGATCCAGTGAGTTTCTAATTCGGGAGATCTGGGGTGGGGCCCATAAATTTGCATTTGTAAGAAGTTTCATAAATTTGCATAATTTAATAAATTTCATAAATCTGCGTTTGTAACAAGTTTCAACTGCTTATGCACTTGATACACAGACCAAACTTTGAGAACCACTGTTTTAGGCTATGTATCCATTAATTTATCAGCTGAAATTACATACATCTAACACACGAAAAATAACTTGGGGTGATTTGGTCTATATTTACGTCTCCAAAGAGACATATGGATCCATATACTCTTACATTATAGAATAACAAATTTTACTTCTAGTAACAAGTATATGTTATTGCACATATATGTTTCTTGCATAAAATGAAGTAAACCTGTGAACATCATCGATGCTATTATACCCCAAAATAGGACAATATTTTAGATTCGTAAATTGCTAGTTTTTAATTTTCTATACGTTTTTAACTTCAAACAAAAATCTTACTTAAGATGGTCTCCTGGGGCTTTCCACTGACATCTTCTAAAGTGATTCAGTGGCTGAAGAAATGCAGAGGCTAATCATTTTGATTAATTTCTCATTAGATCTACCTGTATTCCAGAGGAAATGCTCCATGTTAACCATTTGAAGAGGCCAGGTGAAGATCCAACAGCATTTCTAGAACATATGCAGTTAATTTCTAATAATTCAGCTTATGGACTTCAGTGGAAATTGGTAAAACTCTCTTCTTCAGTCATAACTTAGCAGAAAGTTGTTTTTTTTTTTTTAATAAAGAAAGTAAATCTCTCATTTACCCTCATATCCCTTTTATTCCTTACTTTTTTGAAAACAGTGTTTAAAACCACTCAAGTTTGTAATTATTGTTAAAATTATTACTGAACACAATGAAAGACAATCCCAACCATAGGTGCCAATTTTTTTTTTTTTTAAGATTTTATTTATTGATTTGACAGAGACAGAGACAGCAAGAGCAGGAACACAAGCAGGGAGAGTGGGAGAGGGAGAAGCAGGCTTCCTGCCGAGCATGGAGCCTGATGCGGAGCTCGATCCCAGGACCCTGGGATCATGACCTGAGCCAAAGGCAGCCGCTTAACAACTGAGCCACCCAGGCGCCCCCCAGTTTTTTTTTTAATTCAAGAATTTCACCTGCAGATTAGTTTTGTTTTGTTTTGTTTTGTTTTAACAAATTTGGGATGCTGAAAGTAGAGCTGGAATGGTTTTGAAATCTGAAATTGATTTACCTTCAAGCAACTTTCAATTAGATTCTCCTGGGCAATTCAGAACATCTATTCTGGGATGTGGTTATACCAACTATTATTGCAGAAACTGAGGGAAATGCCAGACAACAATAGAATCCTATTCTGGGGGGAGGGGGAATACATTTTACTAAGAAAAATAAAATCAACTTAGGACAATATTGTATTTCCCCAGTGCTTCAACATGGAGAATGAGATCCTGTGAATAAAATCTTGTCAACCATTCCAGTTAAATATTTTAGTTTTAATGATTTGATTTTTAAAAAATATAACATATAAATATATATATAACACACAATAATATGTATGCTGTTTTCTGGTTTCATAAAGAAATCCAAATAAAAAAATTGAGAATAAAAATAGTTCTGTAAAATTTTAAAATGTGCCCCAGTAAACATAAACAAACTCAGAATTAAATATGGCTTCCATAATTAGGTAATAAACTAAGCAGGATGATTTTGCTGCATATTTTTATAAGAAAAACACTGAAGATATGACTGGCATAACTTCTAAAACCTCCAAATATTCAACCTGTACCAAAAAGCCCCATTTGTATCTGCATTTCCTACACATTTAAAATTCTACTCTTCTCCTATTATTTCCTTTAATCTGGCTATTGATAACTTTAATTTTACCAAAAAGTTAAAACCTCAGTTCTTGTTAATAATGTACATAAATCCTCACCCAGAAAATACTACAAAACTCTTTCAAAAACTTCAAATATAGAACAAAATTGTCCACCTTTACACCATGACCCTTCTGCCATGTTGACTAAAACAGTTTCTCCGCACACTTGACAAATCTGGAATTTATATGTCTTCTATGTTTAACAGTTTCCCAGTAGAAAAATATACTGGTACATTTGAGTGAATTTATTATATGTTAAATTCCCCTCCCAAGGTTTCTAGAGCCAGCTGATGGGTCTTATTAAATGTACTGATCAGATATGCCTTGAATCAAAATCATAATCCTCTTGTCAGATGCAATATAACTTTTTCATATCCTTTGAATTGCTGCGATTGAGACTTTTCTGTTTTGACGAATCTGTGCCTTTCTCAAAGAGTGGTTGATATCTCCTTAATTGATACTATCTTACAAACTAGAGGTCAGGGCCTCACCTTCTTACCCACTGATCATAATTGTCTTTCCATCCATCAACATGTATCCTCAAGAGAAAATGAATAATTCAAGTTACTGTGACTAAATTGCTAATTGTGGCTTCATAAAAATCTATCCCTTTTAATGTTTTTCCCATGTGATAATTATGACTTGGAACCTCTCTTTTACAACAGTTTTAATGGCTCTATAATGGACCCAGTTTCTTTGAAGTATTCAAAACATTCAAAAAGAATTTTTGTGTAACTCCTGAGTAGAATAAATTAAAATATATTAATATCACAGTAGCCAAGAGAGAAAATAGAAGGGTAAAGTGCATATAACAAAACAAAAAATGTATCAAAATGTCCATCTTATTTTTTCATAAGATCACATGAAATCAATGGTCTATACCTGAAGATCAACCAAAATGATGAATTGATTGGCCATATATATCATTCCAGTTTTAGCTTCACTTTATTTTGCATGGATGTACATCTTTCTCCAATTACACTTTCACCATGACTACTGATGTTTGACATAAAGTGCCTTGTCAACACTTCTATTCCCATTCAAAGATTGAAAGTCTTGCACACTTTCTTAAACTCTTTATCAAAAGTCAAGCAGAAGCATTTGGTATCATTAAGTCATTCCACTAGAAAAGCTTTCTAATTTGTACACTTTATCTAAGAGTTCCAGGGTAGACAAGATGTTCTCAACACATCACTCAATGTGGTGAAAGTCAGAACCACTTATATTGTATCAGAAGTCCAGAGTTCAGTTCATTTCCGATGATTAGTTTCTTCATAGATCATTAAAATTAGCAAATTTCTTAATTACAAAAGTAAAAAAAAAAACTGATATGTAGGGCAAAGTCTACATGGGAACATGAATTCTCACACTTCCTGAGGTTATTCCCTTGGCAGGTCCTATGGATGCGTGTTTAAAGCCAGGGACAAACTTCAGAAGGCTACTGCTAATGATGTTATATCATCAGAACTTCCATGGAGACTGGTGTTGTTTTAGTCTTCACTTGATTCTGCAAGGTGGCACGATACAGAACATATGCTGCTAACTTAGCAACTACGCCTGTTTCTGAAGAAGTTTTGCTTTCTTTGATGAATGCTTCCCCATTATCTGAAGTCTGGCCAAAATTCCTGGGCTCTGATGAATATCTTCTTGAACATGAAACACTGCAAGAATTGTTTTAGAAGAAAAAACATTCTGCACACCAACTATTCTACACAGTATGCTAGGAGCTTTGCCAGATATATCATCTGGATGTGCATAGGCTTGTCAATTAACATTTTATAATTGTGATTAAAAGGCTTCTTCCTCATTCTCATCAGAGCCTGAGTTGCCACTTGAATCCTCAGCACGGCTACCATATAACTTTCAAACATCTAGGTGAATCTCTTCTTTTCTTTTCAGATCCTTTCAGTCACTTTTCAAAAGACTAAGAGGAGATGAGTTCTTTGGGTAAACTTAGATAACTTTTAACATCTCTTCTGACTTTAATCCTTTGTTTCTGACGGTGTCTCATGGGTAGAGATTGTTCATGTCTTCAGGGCCACTGAGCCCTCTCTCCACTCAAGGGGCAGACCCCTCTCCCCAGGACACCAGCAGAGCTATGCTGGACCCCTCTCCCTTCTTGGACTTTTTTCAAGATAATATAATCATATAAATATTCTTTTTATATTAGAAAGTCATTTATTAGTTATCTATTGATACATGACAATTTAACCCCCAAAGGCAGGTTAAACCAACATTTATTATCTCACTCAGTTTCTACAGGTCAGAAATTTGGAAGAAGCTTAGCTACATGTCCCTGATGGTGAGTCTCACCTAAGGCTGCAAACAAGCTATCTGGTAGGGCTATAGTTACCAAAAGGCTGCAGTGAGGTTGAGGGATCTAGTTCCAAACTCACTTATTTGACTGCTGGCAATAGGCCTCAGTTTCTCACTGGTTTATGACAGTGGTCTCAGTTCCTTGCCACATGGACTTCTCTGTAAGGCTGGTTATCTCATGGCAAACATGAACCAAGAGAAAAGGGCATGAGAGAAGGCAAGGCCAAGATGGAAACCGTAGTGTCTTTTATAACGGAACCTCAGGGGTGATGTACTATCAGTTCTGCTTTCTATTTACCACTCAAACTTAGTGGGAACAAATTACACAAGGACATGAATATACGATGTGGAAAGCATTGGGAACCATCTTGGAAGCTGGCTATCACATCATCTAAGCAAAAGTTTGAGATGTTACTATGTCCAGTTTCTAAATATAATTTTCCAACTATTCTAAGAAAAAGAAACTTCAAAGGCATTATAAACAGACAAAAAATAGGAATCAATAATTTATCGCACTGAATGACGAAAAACAAGAAGTATAAACATAGAAGATATATAGATTTCACATCTACGTATAGAACTGTGATGATGTAAAAATATCAATAAAGCTGATGTGGAGAGAAATTAATGAATTCTGTTTTGACGATGTTAAGTGTCAGGTAACAATAAGGTACTCAAGTAACATATGGTTGGTATTTAGAGATTTAACACTGTCCTATAAGGGAGAATTCAGAGATAGAAATGAAATTTTTATAATATGGACTGACTCTACAGTAGAGGGAATATAACATAGAAACAGAGGCAAGAACCAAAGAATTAAGAAACAGAAGGGGAAATTATTGGAAGAAAAGAAAAAAAAGAAAAACTTCTCATGGAGGAGAGAGATAAAGGAAAATCATACATTTTGGTTCATGAAGTCATGAGAAGAAAGGAAGTTCCAAAAACAGGTTCACAAACATCAAGGACAGGCTCACGTACCCAAATAAGAAAACTGGTTCCTTGTTAAGCTAAGATGTCAGGATCTAAGAACCACATACCTCTAGCATCCTGGGTTCCCACAATATTATTAACTGAGATTAATCTTTATGAAGCTTTCACTCCCAGTTTTAAAAGAAAATAATTTCCCCAAACTTTTAGAGCAGCAAACAGCAAATTTAATCGGAAACCAGATCGTGTTGCATTCACCTTCTGTCAGCACGTCACTGCCTTCAGCTGTAAAACTGGTTGACGTGATTCCAAATGGAAAAAGGTATGGGAGTGTGAATATAAAAGGAAAACATTTGACTGTGGTTTCAAAATATATGAGATGAGAAAATATTTGAATAAATATACTTCTGCTTAACATTTATTGAAACTAGCTAAGATATTAATAACATTTTGATTTAAATGTCATGCATCTTTTTATACTATGTTACAAAGGGCTGCTATTTATTTTATCATTTTCTTACACAAAGTCAACTTGAAGAGGCAGGTGTGAAATTGTCTCTCCTTTTGGCCATCACAGCCGTTACTGGTGGAGTGTCTTCAAGCAGCCCTTTTTCCTAACTCCCATACCCTCTGGAGAGGTATGCCCGGGAGGATGGGGTGAGGAGTTCCCCTGGCAAGCTACAAGCTGCGGGAGCAATCCCCTAGTCCCCGGCTCGGGAAGGGATCGCTGAACATTTAAGTCATTCAATAGCAAGGTATCTCAGAGATATCATATGTGGAGAGAAGAGAGGAAGACAAATAACAAGAGAGAGCACGGTGAGGTGACGAGTTCTGCAGCAGCTGTCCCTGGGGCAGAGCCGGAAAAGTGCGTGACACAGAAGCCTGGAATCCTAGTGAGAATGAACAGAGGATGGAGATTGTGAAAACTCCAGGCGTTTCCACTCCCCCAGCCCCCGACAGCAACCTCCCACCCATAGGCCAGGATTCAAGGAGGCTATAATTCCAACCCTCCCTTTACTAGTATTTTTACCTCAAATTGATGTGGCTATAGCGATGATTATTTATAAATAGTCAGGAATAGCCACAGTATACTGTATTGGTTACGAACATAGTCTTTAAGCTCAAACAGAAATTAAAATCTTGACTCAGTCTCTTGTTGGCAATGCGGCTCTCGGAATCTGTTTCCTCAACTGTGATATATGAGGTTTATCTTATACCTCACTGTCTTGTGGAATTGTTGGAAAGTTTGTTAAATCTATTTACATTACAAAACTAGCAAATTACAGGGTAATTAACTATAAACTAGTCAATTACAGAGTAATTAACTAGTAAACTAGTCAATTACAGAGCTGGTTTCAAACCCAGGTCTGCCTGATTCTGAAGTGCATGCTTTTGGCCCCTGCCTGACAAAGGAGAAGCATTTAAATATTTGCTGCTATCATTATTAAAATTAAAAAGTGAAAATTGGAAAAATACAAAATCATGAATGGCAAAATAATAATTACTGTTATCCATTGCTCTGATAATGACAAATATATATTAAGCACCCATATATGATCGGGGCTTTTGCATAAATCATCTCATCCTATAGTCGAACATTCTTATGAGGCTAGAATAACCTCATAGGTTAATGATTAATAATCCTTATTATTAGAATGAGAATAATAGAATAATTCTTTAGAATTAATGATCCTTATCATCCCAGGATTCCAGATGAGCAAACTGAGGTACAGAACATTGAAATAATTACCTGTGGTCACATAGCTAGTACACAGGAGCTAAAATTCAAAATGACGGACTGCGGCACCTACATATTTGAGCACTAATCTATGGAATTATACTGCCTGCCACCACTTGAACTCGACTGTTTTCTTTCTCAACTAGATTCTTATACTTTTTTTTGTTTCTCTCTATGTGTGTATGTGTGTATTCAAATAGTCGTATTCATATTAAAATATTCAAAAGTTGTATTCATAATGTACTTAACATTTTATGCTGCTTTTTTTCTTCTAACATTCTCTCATAAGTTTTTCCTATATTGTCCTTCAATTGCCATAATTATATTTTATTTTATTCATACATAACATTCTATACGGTAATGTTCTAAAACTGAAAAAGCCGTTCTTCTACAATTTGACATTTCATTTAGCTCACATTCAATTTTTGCCTGGCATAAACAACTACACAATAAATTTATATATATAATCTTTTTTAGTTATCAAATTATTTTCCAAGCTAAATTTTCAGGAGATTCTTAAGTTAAAGTATATGAACGTTTATATGACTTCTTATGCATACCAAAATGCTTTATTGAAACCTCACCACAGCATTCTCCAATACTGACATCAAAGAGAAATATAAATAAAACAACTATTAAGAGAAGTTTTGTTTTTATTCATGACTACATATATAGATATATATCTCGGTGTTGCTGTGATAGGCCCCAAAATGCATATGGTTTGAGTGTGTGCATCCAGTAGAAATGATGGGTAGAGTTGCCACGCTTGCTCTGTGCCCTGAGCCTGAGCAGCGCATGTAAAGAGCTTGCCAAGTCTTTCTTGTAATCAGATGCCACTGAAAAGCACACCTAACTGACCCCAAAGTCAAGGGGAAACACTCAACGTTGGGCTCATTAGCATTATGCCATAACCAATAGAGCTAATTTTCCAACTGATGCTTCACAGTAGGTACTTAGTAAGTTCTTGTTTACCATCTAAGGTCTTTTGCTCCATCCCATATGCCCACATTCTCTCCTGCTTCTCAGAGTCCCCAGTCAGATTACAAATCTTACAAACACATTTTCATTCCCCCCAAGAGCCTCACAAGGACCCAATGCTCTTAAAGATATTTTCCTTTTGGAGAGCATAATAAATGTATTTTATTTTACCAACACTTACTAAACTCATATTTTTTATGATTCTATGACTTTTTCATATCATTCTACCTCATCTCTCTTGAATTTCTGAATTTGGAACTGATTCTCCGTACTACAAACTTGGACACCAGTTTTAATTAGTGAGTATATGCCATTAAAATGTAAGTATTTCATATACTTTGACAACTTAGTTTTGGTATCAGTCTTACATTGGTTATTTCCTTAAGTAACAGTAATTTTCTTTTCCTTGGTTGAGGCATTGCAGCTCTGGGGGCACAAAGAACCCACTCTTTTGATTAGAGACTGACCTTCTCTGCAGAGTGCTGATGGTCAGAGTATTGGAAAGATACTGCTGTCAACCAGCCGTTCTGAGAACAACCAGTGAGGAGAGAGCCTGAGCAGGAGAACATGAAGAGACTATACACATGTTGTTGAGAAACCATGAAAAATTGCAGAAATAATTGAGGTATTTTTGCAGAAGGCTGAGTTCCTATATTGTGTGGGTAGATTCGGGGGCCGGGTACATTTTGCTTATTGCTGTTAACATGAGGCTTCAGACTCTTGAGGCCTCAGGAAACTCCTATGAGATGCAGACACAGCTGTAATATTAATGTGAATGTCAATATGTGGACATAGATATAAAAGATGTCAAGACTGATATAGTGACAGACATTAAGTATACATCTGGCAGCAAGCTGACATCTGATCTCTACTTCTACATTTGTATGGACTTACTCATAATAGGGGAACTATGATTCTTTTCTCCTCATTAGGAATCACATAAAATTTTTCTTGTTTTCAACACACAGTAACTGAATCTAAGCAGCATTTAATTTATGGGGAATTGATATTTTTAATATTTACCTGAAAATACTTGATTTGAAATGATATTCAGTGATATACTCAGACCAAATAATCTGCTTCCAGGACTAGTTTATATTCAATTCTGACAAAGAAGTAAGGAAGGTAACAATTTCAATGCACAATCTTCCACACCGATGTGTATTACATCTCCTCTTGATTACCCACAGATTATACACATTAAAAAATAAGTTATGACTATTTGTGACTTTACCCTTTTACCACTGAGTTCTGGTCTTAGACATCTAAAAAAAAAAAAAAGAAGGGAGTGGAGAAGAAGAGAAAAGAGAGGACAGAGATGGAAACAGAAGAAGGGAAAAGAATAAGAAATATTTATCTTTTTTGTAAATATTTTTATAATACGTAGTTCCTATATGTTTTCACAACTATATGTTACATCAACTATAGTATAGTATTCATCTAAGAATGACCTGAACTGCACACAGATTTGACCTCTATCATGAATATGTGGGCATTTATTATTACATCATAGTGTGAAATATATTGGTAAAATCTCCAAACAGCAACAGCAAAACGTCTAGAGCATGGTGGTCTGAGAGGTTGACATGCCTGCTCTTAGTATATAACAGTTACGTATAAGTGTACAAGAATCTTAGTGATCAGATTATTTAGGCTTTTGTGATTCAAAGTATGTTGCACGGACCAGCAGCATCCCATTACCCAGGAGCTGATTAGAAGTACAGAATCTCAGGCCCCATCCCAAGTTGACTGAATCAGGAAGAGCACTTTGATAAGATCCTCCAGATAATGCACATGCTCATTAAATCTTAAAATAACTTACTTGGGTGGTTCCCCTTATTTCTAAGTTGAAGACACTGAAGGTCAAAGAGAATAGATCACTTGTGTAAGTAATGTTTAACAACACAGTGGAAGGATCAGAATAGAATCTAATCTCACGAGGCTAAGCCCAGGTTCTTTCCACTAAATTATACTTCTTTGAACTACTTTAACACCCCCACACATGCACACACACACGCAAGTGCGCACACACACACGTACACACACACACACATCTTCCTTTCCCCAAAGTTCCACCAGTGAAACTTCATGATTTATAACGGATCCCATTTTACAGGAACCAGAAGGCTTCTGTGACAAACGAATTTATCTGTCCTTACCCTCTCCTCCTTCTTTTAGGTGACATTACCACATGTCTCTCTTCTTACCCAATTCCACTTCTCCCATCTGTATTGGGAAGTCCATCGTCTCCTACCTCCTCAGGAATTAATACTCAGTAAGTCCTCCTCTTCCTACCGCTCACTCACAACAACATCCTTCCCATTTCAATTTCCTTCAAGATATAGTTTTCTTCTTCTAACAAACTATCTCTTCATTTCGTTTTACAACCAAACTTCTTGAAAAACTTTTTCCATGTTCATTATTTTCATGAACAAATAAATGAGAGGTGTTGACGGAAAACTATGTGTTCATATGCCAAAGTCAAGCTCTCCAAACAATTCAATTATGTCATCATTTCAAAGACAGAATACTGCTTTAAAGCAGTATAAAGTGTGTGCCACAGAACATTTGTTTTGGGAAAGGCCAATGTGTTCCTCTCAAAAAGGCCAATTGCCTGCATATCCACACACCTCTACAAAATGCAGCTCACTATAGCATCCATACAGAAATTCAAAACTGACCTTAGCGTGTTCTAAGATTTGTACTGTACTGTGATAAAATTTTTAAGCTTTGTTTTCTCAGCACATCCCACACTTATTTAATCATTGTTAGTTTGTTGTTTCCTTTGTTTAACTTTTTATTTACAAGGTACTTCTCATGAGACAATGTTCTGTGAAATATCATTTTTTTAAACTGTTTCACAGGTCTGTAGACTATTTTTCAAAGCACATCCATGTATAATATATTTGGCTTATTTCTTGCTATAATCTTTCTTATTACATGTTGGTGTTGTCATGACTGTATAGAAGATTTTTATACAGCAAATCTAAGGGCTCATTTTAGTACATATGAAATATCAGTAATCCAGATATTTTGTTTAAAATCTTGACAAATAATGTGAAAATAGAATACATGTTAATATGAGGTCATCTGTTTTATTTAGAGCTTTGTGTAATTCATTTAAACTCTTGTAAATGACTAATTTCCACTTACGAATTTTCTCATAGTGACACATGACTGCGTTTTTTAAAAAACAACTAAAAGTTAAAGGAAGCTTTATATCTTTATGTGATAGTATAATTTTGTTTTGTTTTTTTACTCTAAGGTAAAATATGTGCACTTGTTTAAATGGATGGAAAAATCCCCCCGAGTAAATGTTAATTTGATTAGTCCATTTACAAGTCCTTTTAGGTTTTACACATGACAAAATTAATCACGAGGCAAAGTTCTATCTTGTCTATGACATAGTTATTCAAAAACACTCCATTATCAAAAGGTCTTTTTAAAAACATTGTTTTAGTTCTTTCTTTCTTTCTTTTCTTTTCTTCTTTCTTTCTTTCTTCTTTCTTTCTTTCTTTCTTTCTTTCTTTCTTTCTTTCTTTCTTTCTTTTTCTTTCTTTCTGAGAGAGCACGTGAGCAGGGGGATGAGGGGCAGAGAGACAGGGAGAGAGAGCATCTCAAGCAGACTCCAGCCAGCACGGAGTCCAATGCGAGCCTCAATCCCAGGACCCTGAGATCAAGGCCCGAGCGGAAATCAAGAGTCTGACCCTTAACCCACTGAGGCACCCAGGCGCCCCTATTTCGGTTCTTTAAACGCAGAGCTATTATGATGCAAATATTTGTTCTAGGTGCTAATGAAACAAGGATAAATAAGATATTGTTTTCCTTCTCCAGAGGTTTATGACACAGTGAAGAAAACAAAGTACAAGCATCTCATCACAGTGCTAAGTGTGTGATAGGCACTGAGATGGAGGTATGCAGAGAGGTCTCAGACATATTTCTATTGTGTCCCTTTAATTCCTGTTTACAGTGCTAGAATTTGTTATTTCCTTCAGTGTAAGAAACAGTACAGTCTCCTACTTTTCTATTTTTTTACAAGGCCCTCTTGCTCTTCAGGCTGAACCTATGAGAAAGCCACTGTTAAATTTTGCTTCCCTATAATGATGTTACTATCATTAACAGAGAGATGAGGAGAGAACATTTATTAACTTGCTTTGAACTAAAACAAAAATAGGAGTTTTTACAAAGGCATTGCTTGTTTTGATCTAGGACCCTGCACTTTGATCTGTCCTTACTTTGAAGATGATTCTAAAAGAAAATTTCAGATATACTCAGGTAACAATATTTGCATAAAAGACCCAGAACTCCCAACTGAAAGAGGTATCATTCCAGTACAAAAAAACATACTTTAAACTGATTCATGTTTTCACAGACAGTGATGATGATCCAAGCTATAGTCTCCTTCTCCAAGAGGTACAGAAGTCCTTTTCTGATATGTAATTGAATGTGTTTTGGCAATTTATTAAGCTTCCGGGGAGATTTTTGATAACGAGTCAGGAAGCAATACTTACAGAGATTTGGACACTTGATAGATTTTCACATTGATAACTTTTTATATTTTAGGAATAAAGATTTCTAATTATCAATTCAGATTCTCCCCTGTCTGCTACACAAAATGAGCTTGCTTGAATATTTTGTATTGCTGTCAGAAAAGCCGGGATAATGTTCATGCCAGATATTTTAACTATAAACATTACTTTCAAAATATCTTAAATCCTCCCTACTCATCAAGCAAATTTTTTCTAAGTCTTAGACCACAGCTACTTGATGCAGAAGCTTTCCAGATACCATTCCCTAAAATGAAAACCCACCCAGAGAAAAGAAAGATCTCTTATCTTTACATACTTTACATATCTTTGTAGATATTTTGTAAATTTTGAAGTGTGTAATAAATTGTAGCTTGTGTGGCTGCTCATCTCACTAAACTGGATACCTTGCATAATACCGTAGTGATTGCTGTGCTAAGCTGTACTGCAATGCAATTAATACATATTCATTGTATTACTGAGTGAATACATGATCATCAAGATATTAAAATAATAAGTTTACCAAATTTTAAAAAAAGAAAATTTCTTCATGCCCTGTTTAATGCTTTTATGTGAAATGTGGTGATTAGAGTCCAGAAAAGGAATCTTAAAGTTAACTAGAATGACAGAGGCCATATATATATATATTTTTTTTTTCTTTAAAGAAGGAAGATGGTTCTTTTGTGTTTACTGTGATGTCTTTAAATTACAAAATAAGCCAACAGGCATAAAGAACCACAGAAGAAGTTCTAGGATTTTCTCATTAACTTTGCCATGCTCATTAGTCTTTGAATTAGGACTTTGCTCCTGTCTTTTTTAAAACAAAGATTTAGTTGCAATTTATAGAAGTGAGGAGGAAATAAGATACAGTGAGAATTGATGAGGGAGATTGCACTGCTGAGAACCTTGGTTTATAGTGGTGATAAACATAAGTCAAAGGGTCCAACAATCTTGAAATTGATTTTTATGCAATGAACAGATGGTGAACCACATAAAAATACTTAAAAGTAAATACTGTAATACGGAGAAATACTTATGCTATTATGTTAATTGCAAAAGGAGGATATACACTTTTACGATCATTACTCATACATGAAACGAATATTTATCAACCCTACTATGTGTGTGGTGCTTTATTAGTTACTAGGAACACAGTGATGGCTAAGACAGAAAGAGTCTGTGCTTTTTAGTCTACAACCTCCTCAGGGTGCGGGCAGGGGTGGGAGGCTGAATGAGTGTAGACAATTAAACAGATATTCAACAAGAAATGTTTTAAGTCTTAGAAGGGGGAATTACATGGAGCCTCAATAACCCCTGTATAGAAATGAGTCTAAATCAAAAACCCAAAGAAGGCTCCTAGGAGGAAAAACTCTTAAATGCCTTTGGATTATTTTTTAAAAATAGGTGGGATGTCAAGTGATCTAATTGTGATTGAGTTGGGGAGTAACAACCACAGGTAGAGAGGATTCTGATTTCTTTTTTTTAATTTTTTGTATATTTCAAATTGTTCTTAGTGAACATAGCTTTTATAATGGGAACAATAAAGATTGAAATAACACAATAACAATAAGGGGATATAAGTTAATTTAGGTACAAAGACAATACTCAATGATATTTATGGTGGAATTTACACAGGAAGAATTTCCAGTAGAGCTGTTAGATACTGGGTAAAGTGTGCCTGCATGTCTGTTGATTTTATTCTGCAGGACTGAGTGCAACAAGGGATTTAGCCAGAAAACAACATTAAAATAGCCCCTAGATGTCAAACCAAGAAGTCTACTGCCCCTCTTCACAGTTCGTCTTCCTCTGTCTATCTGTCTGTCTTTCTCTCAACACTTTTAGCATCTGCTATTCACATTGCCCTTTTTCATTTTCCTCTGAAGAATATTATTATTATCTGCCAGTTTTATGTATTTATTTGTTATGCAAATAACTTCTTTAATAATAGTTCTTTTTCTCATTTATATTTGCGATATTTGGTATAGAAATGTGCTTGATTAACTTTTTAGATTATTGATAAACTTTTTGGAATATTGAAACTTTCCTCAAATGCTCGATGTATTTAAAAATCTTAAAGATAATTTCTAATTCAAATTGAAAAACAAAACAATAACTTTCTAAATGAGAATTGTATAATTATAAAATGTTGTAAATCCCTATTTTCCACATAGTAGATATTGAGTAACTTAGTTTTAAAGACTGGTAGAATACATACATATATACATAAATGCTTACATATCATTTTTATGTACATTAAAATTTTTGCCAGATAAAAACTTACCCTTTAACTTCAAAATAATCATGAGTCTGATGTTACAAGCTTATTCAGCAAAATCAATCACAATGATGTTGAGTATACTTAGGCTCATTGTATATAATTATGTAAAAGATGCTTAATCTAGTTGTGTACCCCTTGGCATTACTAAAGCAATGAAAGATATTTAGATAAAAACTTCACCACAATATAATTTTATGTGCTTTAAAATCATGAAATCATGCTAAAAAAATGAATGCGTTATTTTATCTCTTCAAAAATGTTGCTTTATCTGCCTTTAAAGCAGGGGAATCATCTCTGAGACTGGGAAATGAGTGAACTCCTTGTGGTGCATGCAATTCACTTAAGCTGTGGTCATGCCCTTTATATAATATAGAGATTTCACCTTTTTGTTTGGCCCTTTATGGATACCTGAAAGATGCTTCCTACATTGCACTTTCCTTATTAAGAAACAGCAGTGGGAAATGAATGGCTAAAGTGAATCCTGACGTCAGAACAGTATCCCCAAACTAAAATTAGGAAGAAAATGCTCCAAAAACAAGTGATGGGAAAAACAAGAAAAGAGGAAACCACACTTACTCAGCATTCTCTGTTGGGTTGTTACCTCATCATCATAGAGAAGTCAAACACATCCGGTAAAACAAGAGCCACCATCATAGTAAAAATTAATGGGATTTTTAAATTACCAAAAATTATTAAAAAAAAAATTATTAACAAGATAAATATCTATATTTTATTAATTTCAGAAAATCTTGTATCTAATCTTAATTCTTCTTTAAGGTTGTGCAAATACCACATTAATATTAATGAATATCTGGAAATCATGTGATATATATGTAATTAGATAACACAGATCATAAAATTTATTTCCAATTTTTGAGTATTGATTTGGGTAAATACAATAATCAAATTCAACAATACTTCAGAACTTTAGGTCTAAATTCAAATAATAAACCAGTACCTAAAACAAGTATTTTGTGTGGATAATATACATTTGAACCATATGAAAATGCTGTTTTCACAGGTCAGAATTAGTTAAAAATTATTATTTTTATATGGCATAACACATATTTTAAATTAACAGACTTTTTAGTACAGTTTTAGATTTATAAATTGGGTAGCTAATACAGAGAATTCCCATATGCCCCTTGCACCAACCACAGCTTCCCCTATTACTAACACCTTATATTAGTGTGGTACATTTGTTACAATTAATGAACTGATATTGTTACATTATTATTAACTACAGTTCATAGTTTTTTTTTTGTTTTTTGTTTTTTTTTTTAAGATTTTACTTATTTATTTGAGAGAGAGAGAATGAGAGAGAACACATAAGAGGGGGGAGGGTCAGAGGGAGAAGCAGACTCCCTGCCGAGCAGGGAGCCCGATGTGGGACTCGATCCAGGGACTCCAGGATCATGACCTGAGCCGAAGGCAGCCGCTTAACCAACTGAGCCACCCAGGCGCCCTACAGTTCATAGTTTACATTAAGTTTTATTCTTGATGTGTACAGTTCTATGTGTTTGATAAATGAATGTCATGTATTTACCATTAGAATGTCATACAGAATAGCTTAACTACCCTAAAAATCCCCTTTGCTTCACCTATTAATCCTACACTCTCCCCAAAACCCTACCAACCACTGATCTTTTTACTCTAATTTTCATCTTACCAGAATGTCATGTAGTTGTAATTATACTGTATGTAGTCTTTTCAGACTGTTTTTTTTTTTAATTAACAATAGGCTTTTAACATCCTTCCACATCTTTTTGTGGCTTGATAGCTCATCTTCTTTATTGCTGAATGATATCCCCTTGTATGGATATATACATTTTGCTTTTCCATTCAACCTGTTGAAAGACATCTTGGTTGCTTCCAGTTTTGGACAATTACACATAAAATTGCTATAAGCATTAATTCGTTTATGTGTGGATAGAAGTTTTCAAAGCCACTGGATAAATACCTAGGAATGAGACCGTTGCAGAGAAAGAATATATATAGAGAGAGAATTTATATAGAGAGAGAATATATAGAGAATATATAGAGAGAATATATATAGAGTATGTATATATGTATATATAATATATACATATTCAAACTATTCTCTACTCAGGTATATAGGATCCCTGTAAATCTGTACACCAAGTTTTTATTTCTAGCAATCATATTTTTATTTCTGGAACTTCTATTTGTTTCTATTTCAATATGCCTAGTCATCCTTAATAGTCACTTGTCACTTATTTGTATGTTTTAGTTCATCCATTAAAAAAAAAAAAACATTTTATTCATAACTATTCTGTAGCCTGTATCTGAAAGTTCCAATATCTGTAGCCTGGAATGCGGGAAGGGGGGAATATAACCATATTAATTGTTTCTGCTGACATATACTTGTGGTGACTTCCCTTCTTGCATGCTTAGTCATCTCTATACGCTCATTTATTAATCTCAATTTTAAGGATCTTATGAACTTAATTGGCAATGCTTTCTTCTAGACAAGATTTTTACCTTCTAGAAGACAAAAGTTGCCTCTGTGCTGGAAGTCTTCAATCCCATTTAAGGATCTTGATCAATAAGGGATGCTTCAAACTCAGCTCAAAAACCTTGCCCTGGCCTGAGGACCAATGCTCAAATGCAGAACTACTTTTGGCATCTATTCCCAAGATAACTCCATTTCTTCACACATCTTACCACTCTGTTTCAACTCAGACACAAGATCTCAGATGATAACGATAAGGAGGAAAAGAAGGAAGAAGAATTTGAATTTGCAGGGCCCATGGAGACCTATGTTATACAGGCATGTCACCATCAAAAGACTTTTATTTTGAAAGTAGTTTTTGATATAGGAAGTTTTATCAAAATATCTAGTCTACCAGAAGCAGACATCCCCCAAAGATTTTTTCAGAAGTCACGTTGCATTATCTCACAATAGGCAAATTGATCAACTACTCCCAATAATTTAATATAAGGTTCCTTTAATTCTTGCATATTCCATCAGTTGACAATAGAAATGTTGATTATAAATGTAATACCTTACATTTTAATTTACATTAAATTGAATTTTGACTGTTTCATTTGAGTCAACATGTTTTTTGAATTGTAATTCTTTCATTGAATGAATTGGTAATTCCTCTCAGCATTTGATCATCTGCAAATTTGATTAAGTTAATAAAGAGGGGAAAATTGACGGGGGCTTCTGACACCCTTCCCCTGCTCAGCACTAGGACTGCTATAGAATTAGGAATCAAGCTCTGAAAATGCTAAAGTCTAGGAAAAGTCCGTGGGGGAGGCTTGTGACCAAGTGTCCTCAGGCAGGCGAGGGCAGATTGCCATGAGAGGGTGGGATGGAGGATTTTTAATTTCTGTTTTTCTCTTTTTGCCAGATAGCCTTTGGCAGATTATTTTCTAGATTTATACCACTGTAGTACAGAAAAAAAAAATCAGAAAACTGAATCCTTTAATATATTAAAAATGACACAATATTGTTAAGTTCAGTATTTTTCAGGAATTCAATAAAAATTCAACATCGTCAATGTACTTCACCATGTAAAGACACTATTTTAGGCACTGGGATCAAAACAGAAAATAAACAGAAATGCCTTCATGTAGTTTACATTTGAGGAAGAAACTGATAATGACCGTGACACTTAAATTGGGCTTTTAAGTGCCGTTATGTATCTTTCCTCATATAATTTTCACAGCACCAATAAGAGTTCTGTGCTAGTGTTGTTTCTCCTTCGCCAAAGAAGATCTGAAAGACAAACAGATTAAGAAACTCGCCTGAAGTCACACAATTTGTGAGTGGTAGAGTTCAGATTCCAACTGTGCAGTCTCCTCCAGAACTCTACTTGGAACTGGGAATTCAATTGAGGAGTTATCATTTATTCCCATCAGAATACAAAAATGAAAGAGGAGAATGACAACACATGCTTCTGAAAAGTGGGCAGTATAAGAATTCTAGAGCACCTAAACTGGTTCATCCATTCTGTGAGGCTATAGTGAAGGTTTTGGAAACCTTAAAGGGGTGTAGACCCTGTGGTCCAGTGCTTGAACTCTAACGTTCACACAGGGTTCTGCTAGATATTTATTGATGTAGGAAAGATGTTAGGGTTCGAAGCCAATGGCCAAGAAAGAATTCCTGAGACATCTTTGGTGCAAAAAAGTGATGTTATTAAAGCACGGGGACAGGACCCGTGGGCAGAAAGAGTTGCACTGGGTCGTGAGGAGTGGTCCATTATATACTTTCAAGTTGGGAGGGGTTAGGGATAGCGTAAGTCTCTAAGGAATTTTGGAAGCAAGGTTTCCAGGACCCTGATGGGGCTAGCTATTGTTCAGAAAAGGTCATTGATTACTGTCTAATAAAACCTTGGTCATGAGACCCTTCAGATATGTATTGGTGGGTCATATGCTTGGGTAATGATTGCCAACATGTATCTTGGGTGGGGGGAGGTAGAGATAAAGGAATTTTCCAAAGGAATTTTTATATGTTAAAGTAGACTTACAGGATCCTGGGGGTTTGGCTAAGATCGCCTTTTGTCCTTAGCAAAGTGTCAACATCCAGGCAGTTGAGTCCCTGGGGGAATGTCACTCTGCCCACCTCAAGGACTTGTCAATGGGCTGCAAGTAGTAAAGAAATTTAATAATATTTCTTCTGTTTTTGTTTCCCACATCATTTATCCTGGTGTTGTAGGAGGGTGAAGGAAGTAGAAGATAACCCCCATGTCCATCCATAAAGTAACGAAGAGAACAATGACCTGAATGTTGCTAAAAAGCAACAAACTAGAGGCATATTCAGTAATAATATTCAGACCTCAAAATCATAGTGTTGAGTTAGGAGAGTAGGAAACAGAATAATGCATCACTTATGTTAAAATACAGATAAACACATAGGTATTTAAAGGAAGCTTTTAAGGGTGTACTTCAAACATATAAGCAAGCATGAGTAGGTTGAGAATGGAAATCAGGGGAAGAAGGAAAAGTAAAATGAAGCAAGCATATGATTTCCTCAGACTGAGGAGAACAATAAGCTGTGAGCTAAGAAATGTGATTAGCTCCATTCTGCATGTGAAGGCCAAATGAACAAATCAATCAACCAATCAAGAAAATAAAATCCCTTAGCTAAAGTTAATTAGAAAATAAGTACATTAAATTTTTTCCCCAAAAATTTTACTATGAATCCAACATTTTCTTTTCTGCCACACTCCCTTTTGCAGCCTATTCCTCTTCTATACTTTTAATCCATCCTAAAGGCTTGACAGGGTTAACTTCATAACTCAAAATAATTCAGAGAGAAAGTGTCATTGAATTATAAAAAGGAAGCATTCCGCATCACTCAGAATTTTTTATGGCAATGTAAATTATTTTCATTCAAAAAGCATCTTTTAATATTTTAATTAGGATACTGTGTTATATGAAAGGAACATCTGATTTTAGAAATGCAAATGAGGGTAGGCTAGGAAACAAAGGTACAGAATTAAAAAGGTAATATGCAGTTCAGCAACCAGCAATGAAGAGAAAGAATGTGGGGAAGGATCAAGGAAATAACCTGATTTTTGAAGTGAAAATTGTACTAGTATTTTTCACATTTAGCAATTTGACAAGGTTAATGACAGTTTTCATATACTTTTTACTATAAAATGCAATAATTATCAGTGGGTACTAAACTTGAAATCAATCAAACTGCCTGTATTTATTGACAGCAATGGGAAACAGTTACCCACCCCGCACAGGTTCCTGAGGGCCCCACAGGCTGGCTGAGTTGGGAGGAGTGGCCGTTCACTCACCATCCGGGCTTCCTTTTCCCCTTTCCCTTTCTGCCCACTGCTACAAAACAAAGAAGGCATTGATTGTAGACCATGCTATGAAATAGAGCTGAATTTCACAGCTGTCTCCTTTATTTATTTATTTATTTATTTATTTATTTATTTATTTATTATTTATTTGGCAGAGAAAGAGAGAGAGCACAAGTAGGCAGAGAGGCAGGCAGAGGGAGAGGGAGAAGCAGGCTCCCCGCTGAGCAGGGAGCCCAATGCGGGGCTCCATCCCAGGACCCTGGGATCATGACCTGAGCCGAAGGCAGCCGCTTAACCGACTGAGCCACCCAGGTGCCCCCAGCTTTCTCCTTTTAAACACGAGGGAATTGAGTCTCTGAAAGGAGAAACCACTTGGCCAAGTGACAAAAAGGAGTGGGACTAAAATTCAGGTCTGCACTCAAGGAATCCATGCTCTCATAAATGAGAGCACACTGCCCTGGGACTGTAGACCTAGGACTTCTTCACGCCCACAGGAGAAATTTGGCCACAGTCTTTTCTTTTCTTTCTTTCTTCTTCTTCTTTTTTTTTTTTTTTCAATTAAACTTGTGAACTTGTGTTGTTTCTTTGTTGCTGACAGGAAAGGAAACCAGACTAGAAGAAAAACGTCAAAAGAGTCATGGAGTTCTTTCTCAATGAGGAGAATAACTGTGAGGCCACATTATTCAAGAGAGATATTCTAGTAAAAAGTAACAACAGAAGTGAAAGAAGAAAGAGAAAGACATCCTGAAGCCATAAGAAGTAAACGAAGGAGGTGAATGAAGAGCTACACGGACCAAGGCAGAAAATGTTCCCTGGAATGGATTCATATTGGCAATAATGCTTAGCCCCCCTGTCCTACATGTCTGCAGATCTGTGGCTGTGTTGCTTACTCATCAACAAATTCCTTTATGCCCAACCTTACATCCATTATCCAGGCCCCACTGGCTGAGGAAGGCAAGAAAGAATAGAATGGGATAATGGAAACATGGTTTGCAAATTCCACTCAGATTAGGGATTAAGAAACTATACAGGTTTAGCAAGGGAACAATCTATCACCTCACATTTCAGGTTCAAATTCTGAATTGCTTTCTCTCAGTGAGAAAGGGACAGGTGGGGCTAGGTAGGGAGAGATAGGTAGGGGGCTACAGAATCAGGCTCACAGAAATCCCAAAAATGTGGAGGTGTGGGGAAACCAGAGATAAGGAAACACACAGGCCACCCTGCCCTAGGCATGTGGGGTGGGTGTCCTCTGTTATAACAGTCACCTGTGACCAACTAAGAATAACCAGACCCTAAGAAGAAGTAAGCCATTAAAGATGTCCTCACCAGTCCTTACTCAAGCCAAGACATCACAAGAAAGTTAAGGCCACAAGCTCCCTGGTCAGTTCTAAATAAAAGACTCAGTGGAGGCCTATGTTGGCAACCCTGTCGGGACCCCTGTCACTCTTGAGAGCCTTTTCTGTATCTTCACTTAATAAAATTCTATCACTTTACTCACTCTCCTTTGTCTGCAAGATTCATTCTTGGACTCCATGAGATGAGAACCTAGCTCTTCCGCTTCATCAGAACCATTGTTGAACTCCATGGTTAACTTCTATATCGAATCTTGAATTAGATATTAAGAAAAAAAAGCAATTGACTTACAAAGGAGCTATTTGTCAATAGGGTAATGATCTGTGTACAATGTACGGTTTACAATGAGACTGGATGTTATAATAGGTTATATCTGTTCTTTAGGATCATATAGACTGTAGTAAAATACTTAACATCCTGGAACTCACATATTTACTTGTGAAATAAGAATAACAGTACATATCTCAGAGAATTTTTGTGAAAGTCAGGTTAGATGAATATAAAAAAGTACAACACTTGGCATATGCAGTGGCCGGTGAGCATTGCCATTAACAGTAGTAGCAGTGCTAATAATATTGTATGAAGTATGTAGAGTAAGGGAAAATCTTACAGCGTATTCTGTGGTTCAAGGGTCTATCCCATTAGTAAGAGCTAAGATATAATACAAACAAAAATAGGCTCAATTCACATGGCATTGATTATTGAAGTCTTCAGAATGAATGAGTTCCTCAAGTGAAGAAACGCCAGAGAGAAGACTGAGAGCCACATGCTGGGAATTGCTCAGTCTGAAGAGAGGAAAACAAAAATCAGTCATAGACTTAGGAAGTCAACCTAGATAGGTCAGAGTTACAGAGACCTAGACAGAAGATTTAGACAGATGGTATTAACAGAGTCAGAAAAATGCAGCCAGAGAAAGAGGACCGAGAAATGAAAGAAAAGGACCTATGGTTTTGAAAGAACAAGGAATTTTATTTGTAAGTAACATATATCATAAGAAATATTTTTGTATACTTTTAATTAAAAAGGACTGTCTTTGCTATGAAAAGTAAGCTAAGTAGAATAAGGTGAACTTCGAAGGAAAACAGTTCACCAGTTTGTATAAAACTAATTTTCTTTAGAAGTTCATTCATTACAATAGAACTTACGATAATAAAAACAAAAAAAATCAATGTTTCATAATAGGGAATGGATAGATGAATTAGGGTGTATCTCTTATTGGACTGTGATGCAACCATTTCCAATAATGATGTAACATAAAAATGTAAGATTCAAATGCAAACATATGTGATCAGATACATGTATGTATGCATATACATAATAAAAGGAACAAAATAGAACACATTGCAGTGTTATCAATGAGATGAGAAATGTTTCCTTCTATGTATTTGTAAAAATTTCTGAGGGTTCCAAATTCATGAATTCCTGTAATAGTAAGAAAAAAAGCATTAAAAAAAAACATAATTAAACTCTGCATGTACAGCAGCACTGCTCACACTAAACTTGAGTCAATGGAAATGGCTATAAGGAAACTATGTTTCTCAAATATCTGCTGCAGGTCTGTGACTGAAATTGGACAAAATTAGGCCAAAACAGTTCTTTAAGGACAATGTGGTCCATACCTTCCAAATTCCCTGCAACAAATAGCTAACGGGGCTTCCACAGTCAGTAAAGCAAAGATGTAGGGTGATTTCCTGAAAAGCCCATCCCACATGTAAGGGGGGTGGAGTGTGACTGTAGAACAGATAAAAGTTGCTTCCTCTTCTCCAGCATACCTGTCCACACACTGCTCACTTACACAAAACCATCAGCAAAACCTTTTACATGATGAGAGTGCAGAGAAAGATACTCAGATCTGTAATATTGAAACTACCAAGCCTTTGTATTTCCCAAAGTAACAATTTATAACTCACACATATTAATTTTTACTTCAAGTATTTAGCTTTATGTGTATCCACCACATTGAAAAAAAAATAGATTACTCTGTGCCCCAATTTTATCACAATAAGAAGAACTGAATAACTTATAAGCCCAGTCTTCTCTGGTGAGTTATGAACAAGTTCGCCTTGCCAAGAAGAAAATTAAATTCCTACTGCATCTGGAAACTCTTGCTAAAATATTTTATTACTGCTGTTAAGAGGTTTAGAATAATGGAGGCAGTGTTAAAGTAAGTATACTATCCTCATTTTCTGTCTCTTTAATTGTTGAATTGTCTATTTTACCACCAGGGTTTCATGGTTTATTTAATGTCAATTCATGAAACAGAAGCTAAGGGAGAGCATGTACTATTAGGATCATGTAACCCCCCCAAATAGCCAAGAAAATATAAGCGATCATCTCAAATGAGCCATACTTATGTTTATTTTCATAGCAGAGAAACTTGCAAGATTCAACACATGTTCAAATCTAACTATCATCGGAGAAACAGTACAAGTTGGTTTAGACTTGGTCATAAAGAGAAGTAGAAATCAGTAAACGCGGAGGCTACTTAAAGAATTACTGAGCATATAAATTACATCTCTCTCTGTTTTTAACTGCAAATCAAGGTTTTACTGAATTTTAAGACAAACTGAAATGTCTCAGTTAATTTTACCAAAAATACACCATTTTCAATATCAATAGGCATCCAGATTAATTCACCGGAAAGATATGTAACATCTGCTCTGTGGAAGGCACTCACACCAGTGTGTCAATGGCAAGAACTTCTGATCCAATATTCCAGTGCTTCAGCGAGTGAGAACAACCTCCAATATTTTTAACAGGCCCCTGTGTCAAACAGAGGACATTAATGTCTTCCTCAGGTCGGGCGGTGGAAATGCTTTCTAATAAATCAAAGCAAAAGAATAACAATAGGTATTAGTGAGCATTTGTGTCCTTGGGTATTGATGTGACTCTAGATTAAATTCTTCAACAGCATGACCATTGGAAGAAAATTATGATATTTGTTTTTGCTACAAAATAAACTGCGAATTCACAGGGCCTGAGTCAAGTTGCTGATTAAATTTAGTAGCATTTCCTGTTCATCTTTTATGTACAAATTACAACCTGGGTTAGAAAGGTGAGTAACTCATCATTCTCAGCAGTAGGAGACACTTTTTTTGCCTGGTGGGCAAAAGTAGAAGAACAAACACAAAACTGATCACATTTTAAAAAGGATTAATCATTGATGACAGTATTTGAGGGGCAATATTTACAAGAAAATTCACATAACCAAGAGACTGTATATGTTTATGACACCAGAAAAAAAATCCTAATGGAGTTAATGGCATTTGAAGTGAAACCCAGAGATAAAAGTTTGAAGTAGCAGAAGGACTCCATCTTAAGATTAATCAACAGTGGGTTATTATGGATGAATTAAGAAGGCAAAAGAAGTAAACCTGAAAATTGCATTTGGAAGAATTTTTCAAAGAATTCGGGAATTAGGAGGCTCTACAGTAGAGGAAATGGACTTAAAATGGAAATGTGGGGATAAAATATTGACACATGGTAGACATAGAATTTGAATTGATTAAATATAAAGAAAATGGGAGAAGGATAATAGCTCTGGCCTTAATACACTAGACTTATTTACAGAAATGAGAAAGTCCAGAGGAATAGCACATTGTGGAAAACACTGAGGAGAGGAAATGAATGGATTTGTTTTTTTAACCTGCCCAGTCTCAGTTCCTTGTAGGGTTTTCCAAGGTAGATCATCAAGGAGACTGAAATGCAGGTCTAGAAATACAATTTCAGGATTCATTGATGCTTACAGCATGAGAATAGATGAGATTCCCAAGAAAGAAAGTCCCACAGAAAGGGTAAGTTGAAAGATAGAAGAAAGTTATTTGAGGGCTAAACCTAAGGGACAATGTCTGCTAAAAGATATTAAACTATGATAATGTAAATCAATGTGATTCCCATTTTTGCTGGCCAGTACTTGTCAATGAAATTGTTGTTTTATTGATATTCAACCCAGTGTGAGATAATTCAATGAGGTTTACAGTTTTATTGAGAATTTCACAGCCTGTGGAATGTCCCTCAGGTGATAAAAAGTATTGGAATACAATTCTATGGTACTGATGGGGTAACTTTTATTTTCTTCTAACTTGATAGCAATAAATAAATTCTAGCCCTTGTGTAGCATATTATGAAACATAAAAACTTAGAAATGCCAAGCAAATTTTTGTCCACCGGGCGTATTCTTATCCAACGGCAACAATTTTTCATTGATCTGATAAGCTATCATTCATCCTGTTTCCCTAAGATAGAACCAATTTTGTTTTATTTCCACCTAAGCAAAGGGAATTTCACTGGGTAACCATATTCCTTTCATGAACAAAAGATTTGTCAGAGTTCACTCTTCCCGTGCAACATTGAAGGTAAAACACTAATATATGAAAAGTAACGGTACTTAATAATAGCAACAACAACATAAGCTGCAATCCCTCCCAAAACACTGGCTTGGAAGAAAAGAGCCTGCAGTAGCAGGAAAATTCCTCCTCTGAATTTGCTTCTCAGCTACTATGTCTGCGGATGTCCTAGAACCAGTTCTGTCACAATACCAGGGAGACTACCTCTTTCCTGCCTCCGCTATTCGTCTCATGAAGGCATCACACCTCAAAATGGGATTTCCCGCTCATGCCCCTGATGGTTGAGCCACAATGTCCTCTCCTCCTTCTGGCTCACATGCTTCCGGTTTCTACTTCATTCTCAGACTGCTGGGTTTCGGGAGCGCCCGCAAAGTGGGAGGAAGAAATCTTCATTCAAGGTGTGACATATCCTTGTTAGCAAACCAACAAAATACTGCAGCCCATATTTTAAAACAAGTTTTTAGAGTCTCTTCTAAACTTACACATTTGGGATCACAGTTCTTTCTTTCTAATACTCAAGTATAAGATCATGGGAGCTAGGCAAGATGTTGACTGGGGGACACACTTTCAAAGAACATCTCAAAGTCCTGTGTCCTCTTTGACACAGTATCTCTATGCCCTTCTCTCTTCACTTAGAAGAAATTTTTTTCCCCCAAAATGCTCTTTAATTGTTCCTAGGAAGAAAAAGAAAATAATTCTGTAAGTCTGACTTATTAGACTTTTAACATTAAGGATAAAATCTCAGGGTGAATATAGCTTAATACTAAAAATTAAGGAAAAAAGAAAATCTGCTCATATTATCATCATCATCACTATCACCGTTGTCATTGCCATTATTCCCAATTGCAGTAAAATGAATTATTGTTCCATTTTTTCACCCCTCCCTGTAATAGGATTACATCCAAACCTTTTGTATCCTAACTCTGCAGTGGTGCTTCCCCATAGGGTAGGGGAGATAGCCATCCTTACCCTGAGAACTTTGGACTGAGCCTTGTGACTTCCTTTGGATAATCTTTTTTTTTTTTTTTTTTAAGATTTATTTATTTATTTGACAGAGAGAGACACAGGGAGAGAGGGAACACAAGCAGAGGGGAGTGGGAGAGGGAGAAGCAGGCTTCCCGCCGAGCAGGGAGCCCGATGCGGGGCTTGATCCCAGGACCCCGGGACCATGACCTGAGCCAAAGGCAGATGCTTAACGACTGAGCCACCCAGGTACCAGAGCCAGACTACCTTTAAAGATTGGCTCCTCCACTTTCCAATTTGAAGGACCTAGCAGGCGAGCTACCGGCCCCCAGGAGAGGAGAATTATGGAAATGCGAGGAGAAAGTCTTTTTCCCCATTTCCATCCCTTATTGTAGAACATCTTGGGCATTTGATAGGGCAGGGCAGCCACTCTTGCCGTATGTCATTGTCCTTTGGAACAATATTCAAATAACAGGTACAGTCAACAGAGATATAAATGGGGCTCCTGGCCTCAGAGCAAAACAGCAAAAGGTGATTTTTTTTTTTTTTTGCACATGAGAGACCACTAGCTTTGGGGTATTTCAGAATTAACAGTCTTCAGTGAAGGGCAGATACTGCTACTGAATAGGTAGAACCTCAGAGCTAGTAAAATTCATGAGTTGATATTAATGTGGTGAAGCCTTAGAAAGATGTGTTACACTATATTTATCCTTGAATAAATTTAATTCATTTCAACAAATATTTATCAAGCATTTACTATGTGTGAAGTGTTATTGATGGATAAGAATGAAAGTAGCAGACCTAAGGCAGTGTAGCTTATTAGTTTATGCTTGTTTTAAGTAAATTTCAGATGACTTAAGATTGGAAAGCATATTTCTGTCTTATCTCTTCATGCTTGGATTCAGCGTGGCTGACAGAGCCCTGGATTAGTGGCGGGTGGGATGTCTGTGTTCGGTGATATTCACTCACAGTTATCCTAACACCATCACTTATTGGTTCTATCTGCCCCACCTCAATTTTTTTACTGGTAAAAGGCAAAATTATCTTAAACGACCCCCAAATTAATATTCTCTCTAAATCTAAATTTCATAGTTGAACTTTAGAGTCTCAATCTTTTACCATTATCCTTATTTCAGATAACCCTGACTCTGTAAATGTTATCACACCAGTGAATTAAAAGAATGCTAAGCAGTGATCTTGGAGAGGAAGCGAGTGGGATTTATCAGTCATACTCATCCAAATGTCAATACAAACATCATCAAGTTGGATTATTATAATTCTACACAGCATTAATTGAGGGAAATCCTCAAATAAATAAGCAAGTATATTACTTGTATCTCTGTGTTGTGTTACATGCATCTTACCCAAGGACCAACAGGAAAGTCAGGAAGTGTGCTCAACGGAAGAGTTAAGTTTGAGGTGTCAACATAATGTGAAACAACCACTTAAGCAGGTACCAAACTTGATTTTTTTTTTTATTTTGTTAAAGATTTTCATTTCTCACACAGCACAGCAGACACTACCATTGGAAAATCTTTAAAAGAAAAAGATTTTCGCACACTATAAACATGACTTAGGCAAAGTAGGACTCATTAGCAGGGTATAGATAGCATGGACCTAATTCCACCGGAAGCTCTGTAACTATATGAAAGCTCTACATCAGAATCAGAATTAAAAGCACCTTTAATAGCAGGTGGTTAAGTTCTAAACCTGTAGCGTTTTTACCTGATCCGTCCAGGCCCTGAGTCTGAATTTTTTTTTTTTTATTTTACTACTGAAAGATTCATTTGAAAACAGAAATTGCCATCATAATTCTACTATTACTAAAACTGCCATCTGTTCTAAAGTTAATAAAAATAAATAGCTGATATTTAAAAAAATGAAACTTCATTTATTCGACATTTACTGTATTAGGGAGAATACACTGGAAAAAAAGAATTGCTGCTGTATAAAAATATTTCTTTCTTTCTGGGAAATAATATGTTTGTATTTTTATTTTTGTAAACCTTTTCTAATCTATACTTATACAACTATTTAAAATTTCAGTGTTAACCTACACAAAGAGAATAAACAATTTACAAAGCAACTTTATTTATAGTTTCTGTCAAAGAAGTAGTAGATCCTAATAAATTTTGAGCAGTAAAAAATATCTTCTCATGTTACCCAAAATCCAGTCTTCAATTCTTACCCCCTCCTTTTAATTTTTTTAGGATTGTCAATTGTCAATTTATTTCCTTTAGCTTCTCAACCCTTCTGATACAGTATTCTAGAAGGGGGTCTTAAGTACACACACACACACACACATTTAAGATCCCAGAATCATGTCATTCAAAATATTTGATGCAACTGTCCTTAAGACATACTTATATTTTCTTTATACTAGGGCAAAGTGGTTATCTTTATTTTTCTAACAGGAAAAATACAAACAAAACTGGATGAAATGTTTAAATCTTGTATGTCCCTTAAGTTAAAGGATCAGTATCTCTCCCTGAGGCATTTTTGCCTTTTTATTTCAGATTAGGGCTAAATATCAATGGCATAGATCATATTATGCTAGTCTCATAATATCATATCATAATATCATATAACTACTATTAACACCAGTTAAGGAAAAATAAGGACATTACAAACTAAAACATTTAATGCCATTTTAAAGAGATGACTAAGTATACCATGATATAAATTCAATAAGAACCACTGCAAATACTATATCTTATTTAATTACCATATAAATACGAGAAGATGCTATGCTGAAAATATTTAGGTTTGCAAAAATTGTTTCATTTCTTCCTAAGACAGTACTTTTTTAAAAAATAAAGTACTAAGACAAAATAGATTTCAAGTGAGTTTTCAATCAGGATAAATGTATTTCACAGAAGATGGTAGGAAACAAAACAACTAACTTCTAAAACCATTTACCTACATTGGTAATATAAATACAAGGGAAGGAAATTTTTGCTTGTAGTGAGTGGTTATTTGTTCATGAGTCCTCTCCCCATAACCCCCTAAGGGGGAGGGATGGAGGGTTCTTCATTCTTTGTCATTAGGAGAACCTTAAATGTGCCTTTATAGTTTCAGGAGGCTGTTGTCTGGTTTCTGGCTTTTTTGCCTAGGAAATATATAGGACAAAGGATGGGCTGAGTTACTGCTTTAGAGCAGATCACAAGAGGTGCAATGGTGAGGAGGCAGAGTCTGTTGGGGTGAAGACTATATATGATTGTTTCCCATGAACCATCCTGTAGAGGTAGCATGGGGTCATCTTTGGTCCTGTTTGATACAGCTTCTCTGGACAAAAAAGCTAGAGAAAAAAGGGGTTGAGAGATGCATAAGGATTAAAAAGCAGTAAGTGGGAGAGAGATTCGATTACTTTGTTCAAAGAAATGCAGCTGGAAAAATGTCAGGGACAGAAGGAAAAAGAGTCATTACCAGGTCATCACACTAGTACCAGTTGGTTCAGAACATTTCTTCCTCCTCTATCTATTCATCTGCCCCATGCTCGAATTTTGAAAGACATCAGAAAATATCCATGGTGAGATGGGGAAAAGGAGTAGAGGAGTACTAGGTGAGAAAGGAGAAGATAAACTGGAACTCACCTTTAAAATTTTTTTTAAAAATTATTGAAGTATAGTTGGCATATAATATTATGTTAGTTTCAGGTGTATAACATAGTGATTTGACATTTATATACCTTATGAAGTGATGAACCACCATAAATCAAGCTACCATCTGTCACCATACGAAGTTGTTAACAGTATTATTAACTATATTCCCCACGCTGTACATTGCATCTCCGTGTCTTATTTATTTTATAACTGTAAGTGTGTACCCTTAATTCACCCTTTAGTCTTTTTTCCCTATTTCGTCCATCTTTCACCTCTCCCCTCTGGCAATCACCAGATTGTTCTCTGTATCTATGAGTGTGTTTCTGTGTTGTTTTGCTTGTTAATTTGTTTTGTTTTTTAGATTCCACAGATAAGTGAAATTAAATGGTATTTGTCCTTCTCTGTATGACTTATTTCACTTAAAATATGTCCATCCATGTTGGTCACAAATGGTAAGATTTCATTCTTTTTATAGCTAGTAATACTCTGATATATATCACATCTTCTTCATCCACTCATCCATCCACAATGGATACTTCAGGGTGCTTCCGTATCTTGGCAATTGTAAATAATGTTGCAGTGAAAACAGGAGTGCATATATCTTTTAAATTAGTGTTTTTTTCGTTGGTTGAAATACCCAAAAGTAGAATTTGCTGGATTATATTATAGTTCTATTTTTAATTTTTTTTTTGAGGAACCACCACACTGTTTTGCATAGTGGCTGCACCAGTTTGCATTCCCACCAAGAGTACATAAGTGTTCCCTTTTCTCCGAATCCACACCATCACTTGTTATTTCTTGTCTTTTAGATAATAACCATTCTGACAGGTGTGAGGTGGTATCTCCCTGTGGTTTTGATTTGTATATCCCTGATGATGAGTGATACTGAGCATTTTAATGTGTCTGCTGGCAATCTGTATATCTTCTTTGAAGAAATGTCTATTCAAGTCCTCTGCCCATTTATAATTGGATCGCTTGCTTTTTTGATATTGAGTTGGGTGAGTTCTTTATATATTTTGAAAATTTTTATTTTACGTAGGACTGGACATTTTAACTTTTGAGTTGTGATTCAGAGGAACTAGAGAACTTTTATTGCCTAAGAAAGACAAGAAAATTCATGGAATCTGCATAAGTTTTCATCAGGGGCATGGAAACAAATAACTCCACACACTGTATTTTAAGGAAATGGGAACTAAAAATAAAATCACCTGTAATTGTTGCTTACAAGTGCAATCAGTTCTATTAAATTGAGAATCTAAGAGCTGATACATTTAGTAATAGCAAATGAGTCCAAATAAAAAGAAAATTGGGGGCGCCTGGGTGGCTCAGTCGTTAAGCGTCTGCCTTCGGCTCAGGTCATGATCCCAGGGTTCTGGGATCGAGCCCCGCATCGGGTTCCCTGCTCGGCGGGAAGCCTGCTTCTCCCTCTCCCACTCCCCCTGCTTGTGTTCCCTCTCGCTGTCTCTCTCTCTGTCAAATAAATAAATAAAATCTTTAAAAAAAAAAAAGAAAATTGGTAGAGATTTACTGCATCAAGTAATAACTAAAGAGGAACTTTTGGCTACAATTGCTTGACTTTTTTTCTTCTCATTTAATTTATTGTATTTTTTTCTTCATAGTTTGCCTTAAAACAGGAATCTTATATTTCATATCAGTCAGTTACACATTCCTGAAAATCAGATGTTCTGTGCCAAAATGCTAACTGGTACCTATTTCCTATTATGTGAAAAGGGAGAGATTATGATGCATTACACAATAATCTCAAATTCCAAGGTTGATTTATTATAAAGCTGATGAAGCTTAACCTTGAGAGCTCCTTGCTTGAATGAGCACCTTTCAAGATCTTGGAAGAAAGCTTAGCAATAAATGCTTATAACATTAATAAATGTAGGATAATTGTGTATTCTTTTAAAGAAGACTCCTCTCAAATATTATAAGCCATAGCTCTTACTTAGATCACTCTAGTAAAACACCTATTTCTTAAATGTAGATAAAACACAGAAAACTGTTATATGAACATGCTAGGGAATAAAATGATTAAAACTTTGTTTCCTGATTACCAAACAATTGATACAGATAGGACAAAGAGTTGCCTTTGTGTATAGCAACATCTTTCCCACTATACTATGTTTTTTCATTTACTTATTTTCTTTTTTATAGATACCTTCTTTGATACTTTCTTGATTTTAGGAAGACTCATGTGAATCTAGTTTAAAATAAGGGTTGACTTTGCAGGGCACTCCGGAAACACCTTTAGGACAAAGTACGTGGGTAGAGAATGGTTTGCAGTAAGTGTGATATTGGCTCTTATAGCCAGAAATATCTCTAATACATGTGTGTGTCTTTTATTGACACATGCTTCCCTTTTCAAAATATTTGATGGGATTGTCATGGTTTCCTAATTGTATTTGAAATGTAACTGAAGCGCTTTCATGCACCTTGTTTTCTAAACATGGTTGTATTTTGCCTTCCACATGTGAATATGAAATTTCCTCTGTAAAACATCAGCTTCAAAAGGTATTGAGAGTTACATGCACTTGGTGAAGTTTAAGTATTTAAACACTAAGGGTGTTCTACTGGGAATATGGTAATAGAGATGATAGATTTGTGTAAGCTTACCTTCACTTTCAAAACTTGCTTAATGTCACTGCTTTGCAGTTATGTATGAACCTCCATGGCACCACTAAATAATAAATAGAAGAAAATAATAACAAAAATAATCTTTATTATTTTTGAATATTTCGCTAAATCTTTTCAAACACTATTTCATATAATCTTTCTCACAATCTAATAAATGTGTATTATTAGGTCTACTTAACAGATCAGAGAACTAAGAAATTCATTAATTTGTCCAAGGGACACAACTCTTAAGTGTCAGAGCCACAAGTCAACTGCACTTCATTCAATTTATTCAAAAAGTATTTACTGAGCATCTCTTTAACACAAGATATACCAGATTGCTTTGCTTAAATTATATATCATACAACATGCACTATAGAGATTTACTTCTACAGAAATTTGCACAGGTTTTCTATTAAAAATCCTTCTTTGGTAAATATTATGCTGATGAAATCCACCATGCTCTTCTGGTGGGAGTGCAAATAGTCCCAGACCTCTTGAAGAACAGTGTGACAACATTTAGTGAAATTAAGTACGTAAATACTCAAGATACAAAAATCACATTCTAGGCTATCCATGATGGGAACGGTGGATCAATTCAAGTAAATGAAGTACATACGGATACATCTAAAAACTAGTGTTGAGTGAAACAAGTAAGAAAGGATAAAGAGGATAATGTTACAGCACAGTATTACTTATATTATAAAATGTACTTAACAAAAACATATAAGTATAGTAGCATCAAAAACACTGGGCAGACTTCAAGGATCCATGTGTATTCAAAGAACTAAATTGACCTCATTAAATGATCACCAAAAAAGGAATAGGAAATAGGAATTAGAATAAAATTAAATTAAACAAGGAAGAAATTTTCCATAGAGTTATCATGACAATGTTTCACAAATTAAGAAATATTATTAACTCTAATGATTGACTTGAAATCCTAGAGGAAAAATAACCAGATTATGATGTTCCATCCTCAAAATTTTGATTCAATCTTCTGATTCAGATTGGCTTTGCTTAAGATCAAACACTACTTACGGGTTGGAATATAATGTAAAATAAGATTCAGCATGGCATTCACAGAGTCATCAATCACCAAAGACAGTCTCCTCCAGGCACTAGCCATCACTGATCTCATTTTATCAGATTATTTATTCAAGTAAGAAACATTTCATTAAATTCTCACTTGAATAGCTAGAAGTGATAGAAAACAAAGGCGTAGCCTTGGTAAACCAGTGTGTTGAAGTATAGTTTGCTTCTTTTTATAATATAGTTAAAACAGTATTTCTCAAATGTGGTTTGCTATAAAATAGGATTCCTTGAACAGTTTCCTGTAGTATTAATATCTGATATATAATATGACTCTTTCCTTCTTTCTCTCTCTTTCTGTTGCTCCATATATAGCTGTAACTATAGCTAAGTATAGATCTATAGATATAGGTATACATTCTTCATACAAATACATATTCTTTTTTTATGAGACTTTTTTTTAAAAGATTTTATTTATTTATTTATTTGACACAGAGAGAGAGAGAGCACGAGCACAAGCAGAGGGAGCAGCAGGCCCTGCTTGTGTTCCCTCTCTCACTGTCTCTCTCTCTCTCTCAAATAAATAAATAAAATCTTTAAAAAAAAAAAACAACCTTATATTCTAGAAGTTGACAATATAGCTATATGGACCAAAAGCTGAAATCACCTCAGATTGGTGATTCAACCCATTTTTTTCTGTATGTGTTTTCTTTAATTCTTTTTTTTCCCTATATTCTTTTGACAAGAATGTCTCCCTCTAGGGCTCCTGGGTGGCTTAGTCAGTTAAGCATCTGACTTTGGCTCAGGTCATGATCCCTGCGTCCTGGGATCGAGCCCTGCATCAGGCTCCCTGCTCAGCCGGGAACCTGCTTCTCCTTCTCCTGCCAGTTCCTGCTCTCTCTCTCTCTCTCTCCCAAATAAATAAATAAAAGAATTTTTTAAAAATAATAATGTCTTCCTCCTTCTTATTGCCCGGTGCAATACCACTTTCATCATAGTCATATTCACACTACGTTATACTTTTCTGTTTATTTCTGTCTTTCCCACTGGACTGTGAAGTCCTCTGAGACTATCTCTTGCATATCTATATCATTAGAAAACACTGCAGGCATGGCATATGTAAGCTCTTGTCTGCTATATATTTTTTTAAATATTTTATTTATTCATTTATTTGAGAGAGAGAGAGTGAAAGAGAGAGAGATCATGAGAGAAAGCAGGAGAAGGGGGGGGAGGGGCAGAGGGAGAAGCAGGCTCCCTGCCAAGCAGGGAGCCCTACAAAGGCTCAGTCCCAGGACCCTAGGATCATGACCTGAGCTGAAGGCAGATGTTTCACCACTGAGCCACCCAGGCACTCCTTGTCTGCTATATTTGTTTAAAGGGATAAGGAGGGGGATGGGATGGATATCTTCAATATACATTCCTGTTGGAGGTCATCTCTCTAAAATATATCTGAACAAGCGGTTAGTGAAGCTGTGGGGTGAAAATGACCTTAACTTTATTTTCTTTCACCTGAGGATATTTGAATGAACAAAACATCGTATATTTATAGGAGTCTATTAGTAAAAGACACATTTCAGTAGCAGCACTTTGGTTCAAATTGGTTTCTTTGGATGCAAATTATCAGGACCTGACAGTCTCATTGCAGCTGAATATTAGCGCTAGTTCGGTTTATTCACTCTCACCCTTGGAACGGGAATACTTTTTGGGTCTGAAAACCTATTTCCAAAAGCCCAGGTGAATTGGTGGGGTGGAAGAGATAATCCTGCAGCTGCTTAGTTAATAGTAATGCAGCCATCATTCCCCTCAAAATCCAAGGTATGATGAAAAGCTGTAAATCTAGAGTGGAATATCCAGCCAAGGCTTCATGAAACAAAATTCCTACCACATAAATACCCAAGCCCACTTTCCTGTTGGATATTTGGCACTACGAAGAGTGCCAATTCATTTCCTATTAAGAAAGGCATCATGAATATAGCCAGAAAATAGCTTGTTTGAGTCTCCTTCAGTACTAGCAATTACCTGCATCCTTGAAAGATAGAAAGAAAGGCATGGGGTCAACAAGGGTGGACAGCTGGTCAATCCTCTGGGCTGGGAACTACATAAGAGCTCAGCAGTGCTGTTTAAATGTGGAGTGTCATTAAATTGGCATTTAATTGAACACTATAAACAATGTCACTAGTACAACCATGTTGCTAACGATTAACCCCAAAGTAATCAGATGCTGTTATGCATCTTCTGGTGGCATCTTGAAATGTCACTTACCCAAGGGCTGTCTTGGGAGAAATAAAGAAAATACCAATACTACAGATGAAAAAAAAACCTGTATAAAATGATAATTTTATTTAACCTTACTTTTTACTTGTCTCAATTACAACTAAGTCTACATAAGACCTGTCTATGAATCAGTGTGTACAGAACCTACATAATTTTGTTTTTTAAAAACTTGTTAAATCGGTGTTTAAAATAAAAACATATTTGAGACTTTGCAATCATTTGCTTTGAATCTGACTTACCATTGGTAAAAATGCATTTATGTTTTGGAATAGTTGTTAAATTTTATGATATTCTGAAATGGCAGCTGTAGACTTCCCACTATTTCTGCCTGTAATGCGTACTGCCTAATCATATATGATTTCTTCTACAAGTGCCAATCCTGAGATTACACGTCCCTCCTCAAGTATATATGTATTTGCATAAACTCTTTTCATTTATATCTGTTTGTATATGTTACCTAGGGGATTTATACATGGAATTTTTGATGGCCCAGATTTTGGCCAAAACAGAGCACTATTTAGAGAAAAAGTTTCCATCTATATGGATGTGGCTGTGTCAGCAAGAGGAAAGCATAAAGAATCAGAAGGTGAAAACAAAAGATAAGGGGAGCTAAAAGCAAGAGAAAGATGGTTTAAAGATAGGCTGAGTATCTCTGGAGAGCTGGCTCAGGAACATTTCTGAGTGAGTGAGAAACCCACTATAGACATTTAAAATAGGTAGAATGGCTCTGAAGACCTAGATCAGGAAAATTTTTGATTGAGGGGGACACAAAAATCAGCTTAATATATCAGACACCCTCCAAGTTATTTCAGAATAAACCCAGCCTTTATGTCTAGAAAACCATCTGAAATAGATGTTGTATGTCTTCTTTATTCAAGAGACCTGAGAAAGATTGCTCTGGAGTAATATCAAATTACATTCAATTTCCAGAAACATATGGTCACCTACTCTGTGCCAACCATTGTGTTTCACACCAGAGATACAACCATGAAAAAGATGTGGACATTGACCTCAAGGATCTTATACTCTGTTGAAAGAAGCAGGTGATTTCAAGATCTTTTGAACAGTTTAAATAAAACAAATAAGTACAGGATGCTTGAGAACACAAAGCAGGAAAACCTAATTAATCTAAAAGGAACAAGTCTTCCTATAGGGAGTGACATCCAAACCAAATTTGAAAGAGGAATTAGGAATCAACCAGGTGGCAGGAACAGGAGAGGAATGAGAGGCAGAACCGTTTTCTAATCAAAGTTCTAGAACCAAAGACACTTGTACTGAGATAGAAGACTAGAGAGATTAAGAAGGAGATCGAAAAAGACCCTGGACTTTTTTTTTTTTAACGATTTTTTATTTATTTGACAGAGAAAGACACAGCGAGAGAGGGAACACAAGCAGGGGGAGAGGGAGAAGCAGGCTTCCCGCGGAGCAGGGAGCCTGATGCGGGGCTCGATCCCAGGACCCTGGGATCATGACCTGAGCTGAAGACAGATGCTTAACGACTGAGCCACCCAGGTGCCCCAACCCTGGACTTTTTTACTAAGCAAAATAGGGAAGAGTTGAAAGACTTTCAAGAGAGATACTGCACTTCTGCATTAGAAAGATGCCATTAGCTGTAGTGTGGAGAATGATTAGGAGGACGGATAAGGTGAAGATCAGTTAGGAAGCTACTGTAGCATTGCAGACAAAGGATGATGTGGCCTGAGCAAAGGGGCAATAATGGAGATGGGGAGAAATAGAAGGATTTGCGATATATTTAAGGAGTAGGAGACCAAAACTCTGATTGGTACCAAAACGAGTCTGTTGGTAGTGAAGCAAATGAACTGAACCTGAGAACATCCTGGGCTTTATAGCTATTTTGCATAACTATTTTATATACCTTGTGCCCAGTGATTCTTATAATATATCCAGGGAGCTTTTAAGCTATAAAGAAATAGGGAGAATGTTGTTGAAGTAATACAAGTGTAGGAATACCATCTACAGAGAACAAAACTCCTCTTTCAGCCCTTGATTTTGGCAGAAAAATTTACAAGCAATAAAAAGAGAAGCCTGGTGATGGTATTAAAGAGGGCACGTTCTGCATGGAGCACTGGATGTTATACGCAAACAATGAATCATGGAACACTACATCAAAAACTAATGATGTAATGTATGGTGATTAACATAACATAATATAAATAAATAAATAAATAAATAAATAAATAAATAAATAAGAGAAGCCTATTAACAAATTGGCCTTGACAATTTTCTCTGCATTTAAAATCTTGTCATAGGAATCACTGCACACTTTTCCCACCTATTTTAAGTCATAAACAACCACAGTCTCATCAGACATGTATAACAGTCTACAACTAATAACAGAGAAGATTTAATTGATAAGTTACTTCAAGCAAAAAGCCTGAAATGTCCTTCTGTCAGAAAAGCACGTGATCACCATGGTAGAATTATTGTACTGTCCCTGACAAACTTATCCGAAGGACCCCCATTGCCTAACTAACTGTTCTATGCCTATATTCTGGCTGAAACCTGGAGGTTAAATCCTGGCTTCCCCCCATGTGATGCCCGCATCACAAATTACTCTTCCTCTCACAAATCCATCTCCCATCAAGATTCCAACCAGACATACATCCTTTACCATTTCCTTTATCCTCAGACTTTCTGGATCAGAAAACTCAGACTCTACTGTCCACAGCGTTGGGATTCTCCAAGATTTACCTACCTCTCTCTAACTAAACATGAACAAAATGCCATCCTTCACTTGCAGAAAAAAATCTCACTTTGTGCTATTCCATTCCAACAGTCTCTCAAGGCTTCTCTTCTTTATTCACCCTAGATGTCTGCTTACCTGAACCACTCTCCCTTGATATCCTCAACTCCCTTGCTCCCCTGTCATTTTATAGCATAGTTTGTGGTTTTCTGATGAGAGGAAAAATCACACCAAAGGGAAGTCTGACCAAAGTTCTGCCCCTCCCTTCACATCTCTTTAACAATCCTCCATCCTACTGAACCTTCTACTACATAGGAATCATAGAGGGTACTGGGACCATCAGCAGTGAAATATGTCAATTCCATGACCCCAATATAAATCCACCTTCCCCCTCTACAGCAGCACAGCTGTCGGTTTACTGTGTAAACTCTATACCCAAACAGCCTGAATGCAAAACCTGCTGTATTGCCCGCTGATGACGATGGGTAAGTTATCTAGCCCTTCTGTATTTCAGTTTATTCATCAGTAAAATGTTGGTAGTTGTAGTAATTACTTCTATGGATGCTAAACATACTAGGTTAATTAATACATTAAAAGTTCTCAGAAACATGTCTCAGTTAGAAAAAATAATCTAGCTTGTACAAGTAAGTTAGTAAGAAGAAAAACCATCTGAAGGTCAAGTGAAATGTAACCCAGAGTCTAGAAACCCTGAGTATACATCTAATTAAAAGAACAAAGTTTGGTGAAGACTGTGGAGCAGGCTTTTATTTATGCATGGAGGTGGCCTCCAAGAGCAACGGGAGGGTCTCACTGGGCACCTAGGGCACCTATAGCCCCAATAGGGAGAGTAAGAAGCATTAAATTTTTGGAAGATAATAGCATCATTTAAAAAATGTGTAGGAGATTAAAAGACATTGGCTTTTTCAGAGAAATTAAAATATGTCTCAGGTTTCTTTAGGGAATAAAAGAACCACATACAGCAACTCCAAAGCCAGAAGCATAGGGCTATGTCAAAGGCATTTTTTAGTGCAGTTCTGCCCAATTTCCCCTGGGGGAGTGAGGGCAGGTTATATTGGATAGTCTTGTGGTATTAGTGGCCAGCTCAGGAAACACCAAGATTAGCAAGACCTCACTTGAAGGACGTGGTCCATTTGGGACTTTCAGATAACAATGCAATGTTGCCTATCGAAGAACATCTTAAGGAAGACTGTGGTCACTGACTCAGATCTTATGATAGGCAAGGTGAAGATGCTGTCAGAAGATATTGGTCACCTATAAAGCAAGACCTCCAGTACCTGTACCAGCAAGAGCATATTCTGCACAGTCAGAAAGATAGGGTGGTTTCTTCAGGTTGAGGGAAAAAGTGCCCTCTGGAAATGGAAAAAAAATGGGAAAAATAAATTTTCATAAGATCAAGTTTTCAGCAGCCAGTCTCAGGAAAGTTTACATTACTCATCTTGCCCTACCTTCTCCAAAATGAATTTGGTCACCGTCATGGACAACCCTCTGAGAGTCAACAACTCACTGACAAACTATAATGATGTGCTACTCATTGATTAGCAGAGCTGTGTTTTCTCATTTACAAAATTTGCTTGTGTCTTAAATTCAATGAGTTCCTAGTATCTCAGTTAAACCCCCTCTATACCCAGAAATTGTTCTAAAATTTATAATGTTTTAGAATTGAATAAAAGCAGTAAGTCAGTTAAAGTAAACATTCAAAGAATTTTGGTGCAAGCTCGTTGAGGCTTTCAATTTATATTAATCCCCTTGTGACTTAATATGACTTGAAGTTGTTCAGCCAACCAAAAATTTATACCTAGTCTGTAGAGTTCTCTCTTTGGAGCTGAGTTACAGCAATCATTGAAAGAAAAAAAAATTCAAGGATATACCTATTCTATTTATTCCATAGCAATCTAAATCAAGCTTATCAACCCAACCAAGTCAAAGTTCTTGTCACACAACTTTGTATCTGCTTCACCATGAAATGAAAAATACTACGGTAATGAAACTTATGGACTGTGAAGCCAGACTGAATAGATTTAAATTCCTGTTCTTTTTTTTTTTTTAAAGATTTTATTTATTTGTTTGAGAGAGAGCGCACGTGCACGAATGAGTAGGGGAGGGGGCAGGGCAGAGGGAGAGAATCTCAAGCAGACTCTGCACTGAGTGCAGAGCCTGAGGCAGGGCTCCATCTCAGGACCCTGAGACCATGACCTGAACCAAAACCAAGAGTTGGACACTTAACCCACTGAGCCACCTAGGTGCCCCTAAATTCTTGTTCTATCATATGAACTGTGTGATCTGAAGTACTTGAGTCTCCTATGTCTCAGTTCCCACCTGTGTAAAACAAGGATAAAAACAGAATCTACCACAGTATTGATGTGAGGGGTCAGTTACTCAGTATATATAAAAGTATTTACAACAATATCTGGTATATACATGCATTGACAATATTATTTGCATTGACTTTGTATTTTCTTTTCTACTGAAGTTATTCTGTAACTCTGTGCATTCTACAGAAAAGAGTAAAAAAAAAAATATTCCCCAAAATTCTGTTTTTTTACTCACTGCAACATAATTCTTTCACCAAATATATTCAGTTATTAGAGCTCTGAAATTTGAAAATATATTTCTTTATAAACTGAACTTTTATGAATTTTTGTGTTATTCTTTGATTAGTTAGATTTATCCAATGAGCTGGAAAAGGGGGAATTTTTGAAAGCCTATAATAATGAGAGAGCAGAGATGATTCAGTGATAATCCACCAAAAGGTTAATTTCCAACTGCTGATTCCTAAAAAAAAAATATTTGCTGAATTCAGAGATGATATTCAAACAGAAGCCTCAACAACAACAACAAAACTTAAAAGTTAAACCTGTAGGGGCGCCTGGGTGGCTCAGTCGTTTAAGTGTCTGCCTTCAGCTCAGGTCATGATCCAAGGGTCCTGGGATCAAGCTCTGGTGTTGGGCACCCTACTCAGCGGGGAGTCTGCTTCTCCCTCTCCCTCTGACGCTCCCCCCTGCTGTTCTTTCACTCACTCTCTTGTCTCTCTCAAATGAATAAATAAAAAAAAATATTTAAAAAAAAAAGTTAAACCTGTATTTGGTAGAAAATAATCATTTATTAATTATAAACTAAGACTTAATCATGTGTTTACATAAATAATGGCAGACCAAAAACAAACAGAACTACATTACCTTACCACAAAAATTCAACCCACTTGCTTCATTTGGCTTCATCCTCTGTTCTGTACTTGATTTGATGGCTATAATTAGCACTTAGAGATTTTGTAGAGAATATAAAATAATGATAAAGCTTTAAGTGCTTTACAATATTGTAGGAAACAATTACTATGGTAAATTTTTATGACGATGAATTTCATGAGTTTATAATAAAGTAGTGTGTTTCTTTAAAAAAATACATTTTGTAAAAGAACAAAACAAAGCATCTTTCAATGTAATACGTGAGCACATAAAAATGCCTTCTTATTTAAAGATAGTTAATGCTGATTTTAATTTCATTTCTGTCGTTTTGTCTTATCATTCACAGACACTCCTGACAGAGTTTGCCCTGGTAATAGCTGACTGTTCTTTTTGATATAATCACTCCATTCTCCTATGGACAGGCCAATATCTTCTGTGATTAGCAAGGGACAGCCCTGTCTATCTCGATTAGTCATGGATACTTAGCAGTTCACTACATGCATCACCACTAATTGCAACAAAAGTATTCATCTGGCTTTCTTTCCTTTTGATGTTTTCTTTTCTTCCCAAACAAAACAGGTGAGAAAGTCTATCTTTGTATGCTGCAATTGGTAAAATTTGTGATGCTTCCTCATTATCATTATTTGAAAAAAAAATGTATATTACTATGAATTATCTTAGGTGCTTTTCATGAAAATCAGGTCTCATAAATTAAGCAGTTCATGTAGTCCCTAAATTTAAACTGTGAGTGTTTTTTAAGATGTTGGCTACAGCAATAATGAATTAAGGAATACTGTGTCATGGGTGGGGATGCATGTTTAAGTAAGTGCTTCAGAATTTTTAATTTGAATTTGTGTCTGAAGTCCCATTTACCTATTATATATATACAATGAAACTAGGAATTAGAGTGCAAATTAAAATTATTGAACATATTTAACAATAATAACATAATATTAATTAATTATGATAACTCTTAGAGAATACTGCCCCATAAACCCAAACTAAGTGTTCATTTTTAGACTCTCTTATTACATTTCATGCAAAATATTATTTTTATAGAACAATAATAATTATTAAACATAAAAGCTTAATAATTTAGGAATTAATACAGTATGTAGGATATACATAATGTTCTTTGAAGAATTTGCTCAATCAATATTATCAATACTATTCTCTCAATTTCTAACTCCATTTTCTGTCATTTGAACAAATATAACAGAAAGTGAATAATGACTCTGGTACATCAATTAAATGTTGGAAGTTCAACATGAAATACTCGATTACTACCTCTAGGAAAATAAATAACTAAAGATAAGATCAGGACTGTGACTGCCACTAAAGTCAACTTCACATTGTAGATAATAAAATAATTACCACAAGGAAATGCAGGACAAGTTAGTTGCAATGTGAGAACTGAGAGCCTTTTAATATCTAAAAATCAGCTAAGTATCAGGAATGGTGTCTTTTGGTATCACTGAAACGGATAAATAAAGATGCCAGGGTTGGAGGTCAGGGTCTGGGTAGTTGGGAAGAACACAGCATCAAGCACAGAGAACTAGTACTTACTCTCCAGGTGTTTTACCTACAGAGCCCCATTCTATTCTCAAAACCACACTGTAATTTGACTATTATTAGTCCACGTGACACATAAGCTTCAGCATAACTAAATAGCTCACGTGTGGACACAATTAGGCAGTAATGGAACTAGGTTACAAGTTCACGTCTTCAGGACTCTGTTCCTTCCACTACACTAGGGCTCACCCAGCCCAGAGCCAGAAGCCAGGCTGGACACAAACTTGGACAAGGAGAAAACAGGCAAAGCTGAATAAAAATAAAATGAAAATCAGAACTGAAGCTATGAAATGAACTTTAAAAATTAAAAGCAAGCAATGAGGAAAGATGAGTTGAGAAAAACACAAGATTTGGGAATTTTTTTCTCAGAATTCTAGGTTTATATACCCTTACAGAATCAGGTAATCAGGAAACTACCCCTTCCCAGATATATTGTTTTTAAAAGTTCCAAGGATTACAACAGAAAGTGTGTTTGAAATTCTCAAAACAATTTTTAATAGCCAACAAAAAGAGCAATTCAGTTCTCTGTGGAAAAACACAGAGTTAAATTTAAACACATGTAAATGTGTTATAAATAAAACCAAGAAAGAAAATCACAAACTTTTTAATATTCTATGTTGAAAATATCTGGTGGAAAAATAAATGGGTAAATACAAATGTTGTGTTGCCACAATAATAGTCACCACCTTGTTTGTACTCTCTGTCTTCTTTAGCCACATGGAAAACTCTATTGATGCATTTTTCTGTGAAAGGGAAGGAAGAATCGCTTTATAATTAAACCCTACTTCCAATAACTAAAATGAAATTATTACTTTTTGCATTTTTAAATCATAAAACAAAAGAACACTTGAAAGAAGAACAACCACAACATTTTACTTTAAAGGGCAAGTCTAAAATATATATAAACTATATAAATATAATATAAATATAAATATATAATATATAATAATATATATAATATATAATATATAAATATATATATATAAAATTTATACATATAATATATGTATAAATATATAAATATATATAAAATATATAATATATATATTTATATATTTATATAAAAATATATATACAACCAACAGCCACATAAAAGATTTTCTACAAGTTCAAGGATCTATTATCTCTGGGAGGATATTAAACTAGTCATATTTAACCACACTGTAATACTAGTACTTTTACAATGTAAAAGAATGCTTTATAAAATAAGGAACAAAGGACATGGGGAGACCCTATTTGCATAAGATATAACTGCCTTGGGATGACAAGAACAGAGAGCAGAGGGTGAAAATAACAATATCCACCGAAATTAGTTTGTTTCCTTTCCCACTCCATCATGGATTTTTTTAACGGCTTATTGGTAGATATACAATGATGAAAACCAAAATAGATTAAGCAGCTTGGAATAATGCCAACCTCACATATTCTCATAAAGTAACAGTTCATAGTGTTTTGTTTTGTTTTGTTTTTTGAGAGAGAGAGAGGGCAGGGAAGGGCAAAGGAGGAGAGACAATCTTAAGCAGGTTCCACACCCAGTGCGGAGCCTGATGGGGCTCAATCTCACCACCCATGATTATGACCTGAGCTGAAATCAAGAGTTGAGCATTTAACAGACTGAGCCACCCAGGTGCCCCACAGTTCATAGTTTCATAGTGCACTGATGACACTTGCTAGAGACCGAAGAGGTAGCTTGTTCATGGAAACTGTAGAAATGAGTGTGTCTAGTGTGGTTTTGCTACATCAACGAAACTCCAAGCTTAAATCATGAAGTTACATAAACATATTAAGAGAAGTAATTAAATATTGGTTAACAAGGTTGCCTTGGATCCAGAAAATTACAAATTTAAATCCCCACATTGCTACCCATAAATCAATTGTATGAGGCATAATTTATGTACAATAATCTGTACCTATATAAAGTATAAAATTAGATGAATTTTGGTGCATACACCTCTGAAAACATCGGCACAATCAAGATACAGGACATCAACAGTATTTCGAGAAAGAGATGATGTCCTTTTGCAGTCCATCCTTCCTTCTCTCTCCATGTCTAAAGGCAACATCAGCTTTTAGTCATTCTAAATACATTTGCATTTTTAAAAATTGTATATGTATGGAACCGTATAGTATGTGTTCTTTTGTGTCTACCTTCTGTCACTCAGCATAGAGAATTTAAATCTATCTCTTTTATTGCAATTATCAGTATTTTGATCCTTTTAATTGCTGAGTGGTATTCCAGTGTTTGGATGTACCACATATGTTTTGCCTATCTGTGGACATTTGAGTTATTTACAGCTTTTGGTTATTACTAGTAAAGCTGCCATCCCCATCTGAGGGTGAATCTTTGTGGGAAGATATAGATTCATTTCTCTTGGGTAAATACCTAAGATTTGGTATTTTGTCTGCTAGGTGTATGTTTCACATTTTGCAGGAAAGGACAAATAGCTTTCCACAGTTTTCCTGATGATGAATGATACTGAGCTTTTTCATATGCTCATATATTTGTATATCTTCTTTTTTGAAGTGTCTACTCACATCTTTGGGTCATTCTATACACTTGATTTTCTATTGTTGTGTTGTAAGAGTTTTTTATATATTCTAGAAACAAATCCTTTGTCAGGTATATATTTGGGAATATGTTTGGGAAATATTCAACTCTGTAGCTTGCTTTTTAGTTTTCTTAATAGTGGCATTCAAAGAGCCAGAGATTTGAATTTTGATTAAGTCCAATGTTATTTGTTTTCTTTTATGGTTCATGTTTTGGTGCCTTATCAAAGAAGTCATTGCCTACCCCAAGGCAAAGATTTTCTTCTATGTTTTATTCTAGAAATTTTATAGTTAGTTCTATATTTCTTTCAAGTTCATTGCTTGTGTATGATGTAAGATAAGTGTTAACAAAATTTCCTTCCCTACTTCCCCAGGAGTGTGTCTAGTTGTTCCAGCACCATTTTCTGGAAAGACTTTCAAATTTACCCATTGAATGCTCTTGACACTTATGTCAAAAATCTATTTGCCATATACATGTGGGTCTTTTTCTAGGTTCTCTATCCTGTCCCATTAATCCATTTGTCTTCCTTATACCAATACTAGGCTGTCTCGCGTTGTTCTCTGAATGTTGAAAGAGGGTTGCTAAAATCTTTTACAACTTTTGTGGAATTGTCTATATTTAACTCTAATTTATGTATTTTGAGGCTCTTTTATTTGGCCTATAATCATTTGTAGTTGTTACGATTTATCACGCATGGTATTATGTTTTAATTAGCTAAAACAGATCTTTGTCTTACAAAGGCTGTTTTTTTAGAAGCACTGAGAGTTTGTCAAACACAAATGGGCAGGTTCTATTTTCCTGAAATAAGGATATGGTATATTTTATTTGTCTATTCGTTTTCACATAGTGATTGCCAAAGTTATTTCCCCTCTTGATATCTTGTACTGGTGGTGGTAGGAAAAGAGGATGACTAGCATCGACTCCCCTGGAAGGGAAGAAGCCAAGATATATCTTAACCTTCTTTCCAGAATGCAGCAGTAGAGACATCCAACTAGCATGGAACAGGGTGGCCATACTGCAAGGCCCAGATCAGGGAAGAATAAGAAACTGAAGAGAACTATTCGGTTTGTTCTAGAACTGAATCAAAAGGAAGAGAAATATGTAATCATGTGAACCATTTTGCAGGGGATTAATTTCATTCTAGGAAATGACTGAAGTTGTAAACTGAAAGAACTGACCACCAAGCTTGTGGCCTTTATGCCTCAGGCCTATTAAGTTAGTTATTCCAAGTTCCAATAGGCAAAGGATATATTCGAGTTACCATATCATGCTCTACTGAAAGGGTTTCATGTCTTGAAAGACAAATTTGATTCTGTGATAAATCACCCCTTGAGCCAAAATTCACCCATTTGCCAAGTGTGCATTCCATTGGAGAGACGCCACTACCACTAAGATCCTGTTCCACTTCACCATAAAAGCAGCATGTTGTTGATGGTAGTCTCTATGGAAATCTGAATCTACCACCTTGCTTTGGCTCCAGACATGTCCTTTATTGGCCATCCTGGAAGGGCCAAACACTTTGTGGAGGTGACTGACAGCAATAATCAAAATTATTTTAACATAAATGTCTTTGGCCCATATGGCCAAAATCCCCTTTCTTTGAGCCTTATATGGAGAGTCTGCTTCTAATTCTCACCACCATTGGTACAAATGCTGGCCGAGCACCTGAGGCTACTGCTTTAGCAAAAATGTCACCACAGCTTGTATTCTTCATATATGGAACACTCAGTTTGAACCAGCCTGACATTGCTACAGGCAGTGAATAGAAATAGACCCAGGCAAGAATAGATGCTTTGAGCTTAGATATGTCTAAGTAAGACAGGAGATCCTTACATTTTTGAATGGGAAGTGGTTAGAGCCAATGTAAGGTACAAGACAGATTCTGAGACTAAATCTGCTTTTACCTATGGAGGAGGAGTTTGATAATTATGTTCTGGGAACTGATCAGTGCTAATTACGAATATGCTAAATTATGAAGCAGAACACTTTTGTTGCATAGATGAACATAGTTAATTCCGATCAAGTATGAGATTTATATAACTTAGAAAACGTAAGATGATAAATGGAGTTGTCATTTGTAAAAATAGGGGGCTGTAGAAAAAAAAGTGATAAAAATAGAATTAAATATGTGTTTTGAACTATAATAAATAAGTCTTCTAGAAAGCATCTTCTTCCAAAACAAAACAAATTTATATGCATTAAAAACCTGCTTAGGCAAGTAAGTCTTATCCTGAATCCCTTTCTTTAATTGTTCAGGAAATATTGCTTTGCTATCCATCTGCTGATCTAGTGATGTGTTTACTCAAACTATACTACTTTTTAAAGTTTGCACACAACACTTACTGGCTTGAATTTTAATACTTTGTTCACTTACATTTGGTTTCATTTTTTTCAAGACATAAGAAATGTTAATGAACCTCTTGGACCTTTCAGAAGATATCAGAGAATATAAAGCCATGTTATTAGGGTCTGGTCTTCTATTCTGGTGCTAAGAGGACAGAATGCAAATGGGTTTCCTTTTGCTTCACAACCCAAATAAATCCACTCACATGACCTATGAAGAGGGAGTAGTAATTCTTGTTATCCCTTTTTACTTAAGTTACCTTAATTAATCATATATATTCATAAATAGTTCAACAAATATTTATTGAGCTCCTTCTATAAGCCAGGCACTGAACTATGTGTCAGGGATATTAGCAATGAATCTGTGATCACATTCTCATGATGGAAGACAAATTATTAACAAGAAAACATTTATGTATATGATACATAGACATATATAAGTACCAAAAATATAATGGAACAACTGGGGAAGGATAAGGTAGTCAGGGAAGATTACCCTGAAGAGGTGACCCCTGAGCCCCTGAGGGTGAGAACCAGTGAGCCTTGCGAAGACTCAGAGGTGAAACGTTTTGGGCAACAGTAAAAGTAGGAGCAAAGCCAGGATGCAAAGAAGAGCTTGGCACATTCAAGGAGGAGATGGAGACAGTGTGTCTTAAATATTTTGAATAAGTACATGAGATGGGGTCAGAGAGGTAGAACAGGATTATAAAGACTTTGTAGGAAACAAAAAGGCATTCAGGGAGTGTTTAAGCAGCAGCATAACATGATCTGTTTATTTGTTTGTTTTTAAGAAACTTTAAGGAGAATGGTTTGTGAATGTTGTCAGAAGGCTGAATTTAGAAGACAATCGCAGTGCCCTAGGGAACAGGAGTACATGATGGTGATGGCTATAAAGACAAGTGAATGATTTAGAGTTTGATTTTGTAAGTAAATTGATAATTTTTTTTCAAGTTTTTATTTAAATTCCAGCTAGTTAACATACAGTGTAATATTAGTTTCAGGTGTAGAATTTAGTGATTCCTCACTTACATACAACACCCAGTGCTCATCACAACAAGGGCCCTCCTAATCCCCACCACCCATTTAACCCATCCCCCACCCACCTCCCCTCCAGCAACACTCAGTTTATTCTCTATAGTTAAGAGTCTGTTTTCTGGGGTGAGGAGGGGAAAGATGGCGGAGGAGTAGGGGGACCCTATTTCAACTGGTCCCCGGAATTGAGCTGGATAACTACCAGACCACTCTGAGCACCCACGAAACCAGCCTGAGATGTAAGGAGATCTGGATCTCTACAAACAGAATATCGCAGGCCATTGATTTTGAGGTAGAAGCGGAGAGCCGTGATTCTGCAGGCACATATTGGAGGATAAATGGCAGCGGGAGGGTGCCTGGCCGTGGGGATCCTACACCGCCGGTGAGTGACAGCCTCGCGCGCTGCGGACGGGCACAGACTCACAGACTGGTAGCGGAGGGGAAAGGACTTTAGGGCAGTCCCTGGGGTGGAGGACCAGACCGGTGGCGTCGCACGCACGCGAACTGCAGCTGCCCGGACAGAAACCGGAGCGACGGTCGCGCGCACGCGAACTGCAGCCTCCGAGACAGAAACCCGGTGCGCCGGGATCCCACTGGTGAACTGCAACCTCCAGGGTGGAAACCCTGAGTGGCGGAGTCACGCGTGTGTGAATTGGGAGCGGCTGGCGGTTTTAGAAGCACAAAGGGCAGAGACGTGCCCCGACCTGGAGGCAGGACTGGGAGCGCTGCGGAGGGGCGCACAACCCAGAACGCTGCAGTTTATAGCAGCACGGACAGAAATGGAGACAGTGTGGCCTGGGGAGCTCACTGAAGAACAGACTGCGATCTCTCTGCTCTGAGGCAGAGGGTTGGAAACGGTATCTTCTGCTCTGACTCGCAGAAGAGGCGCAGAAAGCCGCCAGGGAAAGGCGCCAGAGAACAAAAGCCCCAAAAACTGATTCCCACTGAGCCCATCCCCCACCACAGGGGCGCAGGGCAACTCCGCCCAAACAGGGTTGCCTGAGTAACAGCACGGCAGGCCCCTCCCGCAGAAGACAGGCTGGGAAAACAAGAGGCCAGCAACCCTAAGGTCCCAAGAAAACAGGTGCATCTTGCTTGGGTTCTGGTCAATAATTTGGACCCTATACATTCCCTCAAACACCCATCAACAGAATGACTAGGAGGAGGAGCCCCCAAAATAGAAAAGACTCAGAGATTATGACTTATGCTGC